>NW_027361688.1:44055000-44470000 GCF_039654945.1 Dendrobates tinctorius | reverse complement strand
ATATTGCAGTGTGTAACGGGGGCTTAAGTCTAGTTTTTAATCTTCTAATCAACTCTATTTGCGCATTCACCCCTATACGGCAATGACGCTACCAGCTTTACGTTTGGCTAAGATTGTCAGAGATTTGGTTTAGTTTTCCAACTTTTAACAGTATTTTCCCTACTTAGATTTTCTCTTCCTCTGTTGAGTCATGGACAACAGCTTCATTTGTGAAATACTACAGTATGTCGTGCATGTACCACTCAGGCAGCTTGTATATTTGTCACAGCATGGAAAAGCTAATATGACATTCTGAGGCCCAATTATTATATGAATTCAGTCAAGATATTTGATGTATTACAAACCACATTCCTCCAGGGCTGCTCGGTGTAGGCAGTGCTCCTTGGTTATCAATACTCCCGATCTTGATTCGTAACAACAGGCCTCACGAGCTGGAGTACCGCTGTGGGCTACACATCCTGATGGGCAGCCTGGCAAGGTCCTAGGGTTGTAGTTGAAACTTAATAACACCACGGCCTACTTAACTTAACTATATTTTTCTTTGAATGTTAATTTGATTACTAATGGAGAAGAGACGGCTTGAGGGCTTGCTTGGTCTATATATCATCTAGACGAATAATGTATACATGAGAAATAACATCATGGAGTACCTTCTGAAGCTCTATAAGAGGCTTGAAGAACAAACATAAAGGTGAAGACAAAATGAAAAATATTCTTCTCACCCCTCCCCTAGAAGATGTAATGACGAAGCCCCAAGGTTTCAACTCTTCGTTGGCTTAGCTTAAGTTTCCTTTATGAGGTTTGCCTTCTATTACTGTCAGTGAACATTTTTTTTATTGCCCAAGTTGCTTTTATTGCGAAGCTTTAAAAATGATCTTCCATGCCTTACCTGAAAATTCGGCTACGACTGTATGAAAAAAAGGGAACGTAAAACACCGGGGATGCCAAGGAGCTACGAGTTCATATTCATATTGTACACTTCTACAGGTAATAGACTGTTGTATCCTACAATTAGCCTTCCAAATAGAACAATTTACATTGGCAGGCTTCTGTTTCTACAGGCGGTACGGAAACTCATTACCTAAGCACCGAACATTGCACGTAGGTAGCAGGTAGAGAGAAAGTATCTGCGATTTGCACAAGGGCTGATGGAAACTGCTAATGGTATCTGCCCACGGCTGAGTGCGTGAATCTGTAATTACTCACAAAAGAATTATTGTCTGAAAGGTGCCAAAGAGCATGATTCGCTGTAATGACAGAGATTGCATAGTTTCTCTGCTAGGTGCCTATATCCCCGGGGGCATATATTTTTTAGGTCTTACTTTAAAATGATAATTGTATCTTACGTGCCCCAGAAGGTAATACGTTTCTGTATCGGGGATAGTGAAAAAAAAAATGTAGTTATTTCCAGTTTGTTTGATAGATTTTCACTTCATCGCCTTCTTTTTGCCATCAGCAAAGTTGAAAATGTTCAAAATTGCTCCGCGAGTCTTTCTGAACATGATGCAAAATTTGTTTACCTTAAAGGGAATTACAGCTACGTGTGATTCAATGTGGGAAAAATGTTGGGTTTTTTTCATTTATTCGCAGTCTTGATTTGGTCGCCGTTAACTCTTATTTGCATAGTTTATACATTTGGTTTATCAAATAAAGGTTTCAAATTTTCATGCAGAAGCAAATCCATCTCGTAGTATAATTTCATCAATATCCAGAGTCGGTTATTTATAATAGACGTAACATTGTAAGAGCATTAATGCAAATGGGTTTTTTATTAATACTTATTTTTTACCTTTATTGGGTGAGACAGGAGCAGTATAAAGAAATAGGAGAATGGAATCAGTCATTTATAGAACATATCCATTTCCTTTATTAAATGGGGTTTGAGTACTCGAATGGCCATCCCCGTCTGTGATTTCATAATTTCCTGAAAATAGTTATTAAAGGAAAGTGAATGATTTTTCTAAAGTATCACGCGCATGGTGCTTATTTTTTTCTTTGCAAATTTGCAGCAGATTTAAAACTGCAGCATGCTAAATCTTTCAGCGCTTTTCGCTGCAGATTTAACCCATACTAATTAATGGGGAAAAAAAACAAGAAAAATGCATGCATAAAAAAGTGTAAAAAATGCATCTAAACCAAACACGTCAAAAACGCATGCATTTGATGCGGCTTTTTTTTCCTGCCAACACATTAGTATTGGCAGCAGATTCGTAGAAGATTTTTCTGCTGCAAATACAGAACGCGTGAACATAACATATGGGTGTTCTGGTAAAATGATATTGCCATTTTTGATGCAATGTTTAAGGTAAAAGTCAAAAGTAGATCCTGGAAATATAAGAACATCCTTTATAGTTTTAATTTATTTTAAATTCTATTCTATTTAAGCTTTTAAAAAAGAAAAAGTGCAGCATTTAATATAAAAATATTCTGTGTGAAACACACCTATTAGCTACCACTGCACAAGAAGTTCTCGGGTGATAGTGCCTCCTGTAGGGGATTCGTGAGCCAGTGTGCTATTCAGTTAGAGCTGCTGGTTGCGAGATTCCCCTCTGAGCGGGCTAAGGTCGGATTCATTGTTTCCCTTCTGGCTGGCAGGGCTCTGGAGTGGGCCACCCCACTTTGGGAGCATGGTGACCCCGCGGTTCAGGGAGCTTCTCAGTTCCTAGGCTCTCTGAAGCAGGTCTTTCTGGGACCACAGGTCACACGCGATACCACACTCCAGCTGTTGGCTCTGACACAGGGTTCATCCCCGGTCAACCAGTATGCCATTCGTTTTCGAACACTGGCTTCCGAGTTGGAATGGTCAGATAAGACCCTAATACCAATCTTTTGGAGGGGTTTGGCTGACCACATTAAGGACGCTCTGGCCACTCAGGAGGTTCCCGGCACTCTGGAGGAGCTTATTACTATCTCCACCCGTATTAATCTCGGCTTTTTAGAGTGAGTTTGTAGCGCTCCCAGTCCAGACAGAGGTTTAAGTTGGCTCCAACTTTCTCTAAACTTCTGGAGCCACCCAATCGAGAGTCCGAGTCGTCGGTGGTTATGGAGGTACCTCACACGGGCTCTACGTTCCGCCCTGCTCAAACCCCCATAGCTCACGCTCACTGCCGACAGCCTGGTTACTTTGCAAATAGGTGTCCACAATGTTCGGAGAAACGCCCGCGTCTAGTGGCAATAGCAGGAGGGTTACGAGACACCACACCATTTTCCTCCAAGTTAACCTTCAAGGGGGTGCTAGAGTTGGGCTCCTCCACTCTGGCGGTGGAGGTTTGCACAGATTCTGGAGTGGAGGGTAATTTTTGTCCTCAGCCTTCGCTCTTCAGCACGCGATCCCCTTGGTTAGGTTACCTCTGCCGGTCACCATCAGAGTGGTGAACAGCTCAACATTACCCTAACAGATTCCCCATAAGACTGCTCCACTAAGACTCTCACTGTTTCCGTCTCATCACAAGACAGTGTCCCTCCTTATAATGCCCGAGGATATCGACCAGGTTCTCTAGGGAGTTCCCTGGTTGCTTTGCCTCACTCCCCATATTGAGTGGTCCTCAGGGAGAATTCTTAGTTGGAGTAAGTCCTGTGAGGGTAGATGTCTAAGTGAGTGCATTCAGGTGGCCTCCACTGCGGCTCCCACAGATCTCTCTTCGCTCCCTAAACACTATCAAAAGTACGCAGATGTGTTCTCCAAGGGTGTGGCAGAGACTCTCCCGCCGCACCGTCCCTTCAACTGTCCTATAGATCTCTTGCCTGGTGCAGAGCCTCCCCGGGGTCATGTATATCCCCTGTCTCTCCCGGAGATGAAAGCCATGTCCCAGTACATCAAGGAGAATCTGGCCAGGGGATTTATTAGGAAGTCAGTGTCACCAGCAGGGGCGGGTTTCTTCTTCGTTCAGAAGAAGGGTGGTGAATTGCGACCTTGCATCGATTACAGGGGTCTTAACGCCATCACGCCATCACCGTTAAGAATAAGTACCCTCTGCCCCTGATATCGGAGCTGTTTGAAAGGTTGTGGGGAGCAAGAGTATTTACCATACTCGATCTGCGGGGAGCTTGCAACCTGATACGCATACGTGAGGGAGACGAGTGGAAGACGTGTTGTGAGCTCTCTTGATCCGACTTTTGAGGCAAGGCTCCCTCTGGTGGAGACTGCTGGTAGTGGTGCTGGTCAACATGATGTTAACCCAGCAGCTGTAGAAGATAATTGGAGGAGTGGTGGTAGTGACTGGGACTACATAAGCGAGCAAACTTCTCTCAGTGACTGCCGGTGATACTCCTTTCTTTGCTTACTGAGGATATCTGTCTGCTGCCTGATCCTGCATTTTTTCAGCTGTCATTTGCTAAACCCTTTGCATCTGTTTTGCCTTGCTGTCAGGGTTCAGCTTGCTCCCCCTGAGTCTGCTGGCTCCTGCCCTGTGTTTTTGTATCTTGTGTTTGTTTGCTTGGTCCCCTGCTGTATTGGCCTGTTGCTAGCTGCCAGTTCACACCTGAGTGCTGATATAGTGGGGGCGAGGTTATTCAAACCTCAGTATTTTTGTACATCAGTCATGTTCGATTTATTAGGGTTTTTGCGTGATTGCAGACAGTGCCTTTTCTGTCCTGTCCTATCTCGTCAGTGTGGGCCCCATCATTTGCTCAGTCTATTTTCTGTCTGTGTTTGTGCTTCATCTTGTCTCACTGACAATATATGTTTGGGGGCTGTCTATTCCTTTGGGGATCTGCTCCGGGGCAGTTTAGATTTCACCTTTCTGTCTTTAGGCTTAGTTAATCCTCTGACTGTGACGAGGCGTCTAGGGCAATGTAGGAACGCTCCACGGCTACTGCTAGTTGTGTTGTTAAGATCAGGGGTCTTCAATCCGCTAAGCAACCAACCTCTCTGGTGTTCTGGTGGCCTAGCCTATTGCATTCTCCTCCTTGGTGACCCATTCATAACAAAGACGGCTTTTAATACCAGGGATGACCATTATGAGTATTTGGTCATGCCCTTTGGCCTCTGTAATGCCCCAGCCATCTTTCAAGACTTCGTAAATGACATCTTCCAAGATATGCTTTCCTCTTCGGTGGTGGTCTATCTGGATGATATTCTCTTCTCTCCAGATTTGGAGTCCCACTGGAGAGAGGTTTGCAAAGTCTTCGATCTCCTGCGGGCAAACGCCATATATGCCAAGTTGGAGAAGTGCGTGTTTGAGCAGGAGTCCTTGCCTTTCCTGGGCTATATCATCTCGGCCCAGGAGTTGGCCATGGATCCTGCCAAACTGCAGGTGGTAATGGATTGGCAGGAGCCTCACTCCCTCAAAGCGGTGCAGCGCTTTATGGGATTTATTAACTATTACCACCAATTCATCCCGCACTTCTCGACATTGGTAGCTCCCTTGGTTGCCCTCACCAAGAAGGGAGCGAATGCTAAATTGTGGTCAGAGACGGTATCTAAGGCCTTCCTCTCCATCAAGTCTCACTTTGCTTGTGCTCCCATTTTACATCGTCCCAATGTGGATAAGCCATTTATTTTAGAGGTGGATGCTTCGTCCGTCAGTGCTAGAGCAGTCCTGTTCCAAAAGGATGCCCAAGGTCGGAAGCATCCTTGCTTCTTCTTTTCCAAGACCTTCTCGCCGGTGGAGAAGAACTATTCCTTTGGGGACAGGGAGTTTCTAGCCATGAAGTTGGCCTTTTCTGAATGGAGACACCTTCTGGAGGAGGCTTGCTATCCCTTCCAAGTTTACACTGACCTCAAAAATTTGGTCTATCTCCAAACTGCCCAGTGCTTAAATTCTCACCAAGCCTGATGGCCTCTCTTCTTCTCCCAGTTCCACTTCACCCTAAATTTCCTTTCCGGTGAGAAGAATGTCCGAGCCGATGCGCTCTCTCGCTCCGTAGTAACAGCGGAGGAGGAGGAGCCTCGGTTAATCGTACCATCTGAGAGTCCGGAGGTACTCTTCTGGGCTCACGCGTCCAGGGTGGGTGGACACTTTGGTACTAAGCGGACAGTTGAGCTTCTGGCAAGGACGTACTGGTGGCAGCATATGGCTCGTGACATCAAAGACTACATTCAGGCGTGCGTCTTCTGCGCCAAGAATAAGCCTTCTTGGCAATGAAATGCTGGGTTACTTTACCCCTTACCCGTGGCGGACAGGCCCTGTGAGATGGTTGGCATGGATTTTGTGTTGGGTCTACCCAATTCAAGTGGCAGCACCGTTATTTAGGTTGTCACCGACCATTTTCTAAAATGGTGCACTTGGTGCCTCTCTCTCGGTTACCTTCCGCACGGGGTTTAGCAGTGCTGTTCATCAAACATGTTTTCCGCTTACACGGCATGCCTGACATCGGGGACTGTCTGGGAGTAGTACCTGGTGGCTATGTGCAGCCAAACCTGACTCAACCATCAGGAACTTCACTGAACACCTGGAAGCCACTTAGCTGCGCCACTTGTAGGTAAGCTCTGCCCCGGACAAAGTGGGGCCATGAAACAAGGTGCGCCAGCAGCAGTTTATAAGTTAAAATGACTGATGCTGGGTTAACTCCCCTTCCTTACTGATGATGGAATAGTACATCATCGGTAAGAATCCCCTGCTTTGAGATGGACTCTGGCGGTGAGCCCACCTCAAAGCTGCAACATGTCAGCTGTTATGAACAGCTGACATGTGCCCGCAATAGGCGCTAGTGGAATCACCATCCGCCCTCACCTATTAACTAGTTAAATCCTGCTGTCAAAGCTGACAGCGGGCATTTAAATAGCACTTCCGGCCGCCGGGCCGGAAGTGAGCTCATCGCCGACCCCCATCACGTGATCGGGGGATGGCGACATATTGCAATGACAACTAGAGGTCATAGAGACCTCTATGTTTGCTGCAGGCAGAACACTTTGAGCACCGCCCGGGGGCCAGCGCTAAAGCACAGCAGTAAATCTGCTACATATGGTCGATCTGCTCATCGTCCATATGTAGCAGAGCTGATTGGGTTGTGCATGCTTCAAGTCTTCTATGGAGGCTATTGAAGCCTGCCAAAAGTTAAAAAAAGTTTAACCCCTTTACCCCCAAGGGTGGTTTGCACGTTCATGACCGGGCCAATTTTTACAACTCTGACCACTGTCCCTTTATGAGGTAATAACTCTGAAACGCTTCCATGGATCCCGGTGATTCTGACAATGTTTTCTCGTGACATATTGTACTTCATGATAGTGGTAAAATTTCATTCATATAACTTACGTTTATTTGTGAAAAAAAAGGAAATTTGGCAAAAATTTTGAAAATTTTGCAATTTTCCAACTTTGAATTTTTATGCCCTTAAATCACTGAGCTACGGCACACAAAAAACTTAATAAGTAACATTTCCCACATGTTTACTTTACATCAGCACAATTTTGGAACCAAAATTTTTTTTGTTAGGAAGTTATAAGGGTTAAAAGTTGACCAGCGATTTCTCATTTTTACAACACCATTTTATTTTTATGGACCACATCACATTTGAACCACTTTGAGGGGTCTCTGTGATAGAAAATACCCAAAAGTGACACCATTATAAAAACAGCACCTGTTGTGAGTTCATTTTCCCCTTCATTACTGAGGCCCGAGGAACTCCCTCTTCTGGTAAAGAAAGGTAGTGAGCCTGATTATCAAACACCTGAGGCTGATGATGATGACTGGCTGAGTGGAGTTACTGACTGGATATAAGGCTGCCGACGCCCTTCTGCCCTGCGGGTGATTTCTCTGTGGGATCCTTGGAGACCAGTCTGAATTCCTGCTCCTCTAAAGCTAAGTTTGCTGCTCGGCCTTTTGCATTGGTGCTTGACTTTGTTTTGCTTTGTTTTTCTGGATTTCTGCCATTCCCTTCTGGGGTGTGCTGAATTCCTTTAGCTCTGTCTTCTGAAAATACCTGAGTGCTGATTTAGTTTTTGAAGCCTAGCTGCTTCAGGGCCTTTTTCATATCAGCTTGTTGGCTTATGTCTTTGATAGGGTTTTGGCAGATTGCAGACAGCAGCCTTCCTGTCCTTTCCTATCTAGGTAGTTTTGGGCCCCGTCTTTGCTCAGTCTATCTTTCTGTCTGCGTTAGTGTTTTCATCTTGCTTCACTGTCATTATATGTTGGGGGCTGCCTATTGCTTTGCGGTCTGCTCTGGGGCAGTTTAGATTTCCCCTTTCTTTCTTTAGGCCTATTTAATTCTCCGGCCGTGATCGAGGGGTCTAGGGCATCGTAGGAACCCCCACGGCTACTGCTAGTTGTGTTGATAGGTTCAGGGGTCTGCAATCTGATAGTTGCCAACTTCTCTGGTTTTCTGGACTTAGCTTGTATTTCTGCTTTTGCCTCCTACAATGACTCATTTATAACAGAATCACCCGCCATACCGCAGATCCTAGGGTACTCAATAGCAGGAAAGAATTGTAAAAAAAAAAAAAAAAAAGTGTGTATGTTTTTTCCTCTATATCTCTGAGGCCGTAGGGGGAATTTTTTTTTCTCTCAATGGAGATAAAGCAATTGTCTGATCGTGTGGAGCAGCTCGCTGCGGAAGTGCGGGGAATTTCCGCCTACCTTGCTCATTCACATGCTGCTGAACCAAAGATTCCTACACCTGATGTATTTTTTGGGGATCGGTCTAAATTTTTGAATTTCAAAAATAATTGTAAATTATTTTTTGCCTTGAAGCCTAACTCGTCAGGGAGCTCCGTGCAGCAGGTTAAAATTGTCATCTCCTTGCTGCATGGCGATCCCCAGGATTGGGCGTTTTCTTTGAAACCAGATGATCCTATTCTGACTAATGTGAACGCATTTTTTCAGGCCTTGGGGTTGTTGTATGACGAACCTAATGCCATTGATCAGGCTGAAAAGACCCTGCTGGCATTGAACCAGGGTCGTGATTCTGCAGAATTGTACTGTCAAAAATTCCGAAAGTGGGCAGTACTTACTACCTGGAATGATAATGTCTTGGCTGCTCTCTTTCGGAAGGGGTTGTCAGAAGCCGTAAAAGATACTATGGTGGGATTTCCTGTTCCCTCTGGTCTTGACGATTCTATGTCATTAGCCATTCAGGTTGATCGCGTTTGCGCGAACGCAAAGCTGCACGACAGGTGTTGCCACCTGTTGAACAAATGTCAGAACCTATGCAATGTGATAGAGTTTTTTTCAGAGAGCAGCGTCAGGAGTTCAGAAGGCGTAATAAGTTGTGTTTTTTCTGTGGAGATGCCTCGCATACTATTTCTGTCTGTCCTAAACGAGAGAAACGCTTTGCACACACGTTTTCTGTTGGTGGTGTTCAACCTAAGTTTCTTCTGGCTATTACTCTGATCTGCTCCTTGTCCACATTTTCCGCCAAGGCTTTTGTGGATTCGGGAGCAGCCCTAAACCTAATGGACTTGCTAATGCAATGGATTTTGCTAAACGTTGTGGATTTCCGATGACACCTCTGCAGACGCCTATCCCTTTGAGGGGGATTGATGCTACTCCTTTGGCTAAAAATAAACCTCAGTTTTGGACCCAGGTGGTAATGCGGGTCGCCCCAGACCATCAAGAAAATTGCAGATTTTTGGTGTTGCATAATCTGCATGATACTATTGTTCTGGGGTTTCCCTGGTTACAAATTCATAATCCAGTTTTGGATTGGAAATCTGTGTCTGTGGTGAGTTGGGGTTGTCGGTGTGCCTTTAGTGAGGCTCCGGTTTTTTCCACCTCTCCTCAGTCGCATGATGTTCCTGATTATTTGGCGGACTTTTATGATGTATTTAGTGAGAATGAGTCTGCGTCTCTGCCTCCTCATAGGAGTTATGACTGTGCAATTGAACTGAGCCCGGGGTGTAAATTTCCCAAGGGTCGGCTCTTCAATTTATCTGTACCCGAGCACGAGGCTATGCGATCCTATATTAAGGAGGCGTTGGAGAAGGGTCATATTAGACCATCCTCGTCACCCTTAGGTGCCGGGGTTTTTTTTGTAGCCAAAAAGGATGGATCATTAAGACCTTGTATTGATTATCGTGCCCTCAACAAAATTACTGTTAAATATCAGTATCCGTTACCCCTGATTTCTGATCTATTCTCCAGAGTTAAAGGTGCTTGCTGGTTTACCAAGCTTGACCTCAGGGGGGCGTATAATCTTATTCGCATTAAGCATGGGGATGAATGGAAGACGGCGTTTAATACTCCAGAGGGACATTTTGAGTACCTGGTGATGCCTTTTGGGCTCACTAATGCCCCTTCTGTCTTCCAGTGCTTCATGAACGATATTTTCCGAGATTTTGTCGATAAATTTTTGATTATCTATCTGGATGATATTTTGATCTTCTCCAAGGATTGGGATTCTCATGTGGAACATATTCGGACTGTGTTCCGGATCTTGAGGGAGAATTCCCTGTATGTCAAAGGATCTAAATGCCTTTTTGGAGTACAGAGGATTTCTTTTTTGGGATTTATTTTGTCCCAGTCAACTATTGAAATGGACCCGGCCAAGGTACAGGCCATTTACGATTGGGTTTAGCCCACTTCTTTGAAGGCCCTCCAGAAGTTTTTGGGTTTTGCTAATTTTTATTGGAAATTTATAGCAAAATTTTCTAGTATTGCCAAGCCATTGACTGATTTGACTAAGAAGGGTGCTGATGTGTTAAATTGGTCTCCGGAGGCTGTTTCTTCCTTTCAGGAGCTGAAGCGAAGATTCACCCCCGCCCCGGTTTTGCGGCAACCTGATGTCTCACTTCCATTCCAGGTAGAGGTGGATGCTTCTGAGATTGGTGCAGGAGCTGTTTTGTCCCAAAAGGATCCTGTAACATCTAAAATGAATCCCTGTGCTTTCTTTTCCCGAAAGTTCTCTCCATCTGAACGTATCTATGATGTGGGGAATAGGGAACTGTTGGCCATGAAATGGGCATTTGAGGAGTGGAGACATTGGTTGGAGGGAGCTAAGCATCAAGTCGTGGTCCTCACTGACCACAAGAATTTGATTTACCTAGAGTCGGCTAAGAACTTGAACCCTAGACAGGCTAGGTGGGCCTTGTTTTTTTACATGTTTTGATTTTGTGGTTTCTTTTCTTCCTGGAATGAAGAATGTCAAGGCAGACGCCCTCTCTAGGAGCTTCTTTGCTGATTCTCCTGTGGTGACCAAGCCTGCTACCATCTTAGGCAAAGGGGTAGTTCTTTCTGCCATCTCGCCCGATTTGAGACGTGCTCTGGAAGAGTTCCAGGAGGACAAACCTGAGCGTTGTCCCCGTGGAAAGTTGTATGTTCCTGACCAGTGGAAGAAGAGAGTGATGTCTGAAGTTCATTGCTCTACGTTGGCTGGTCATCCGGGTATTTTTGGTACTAGAGATCTGGTGAGTCGTTTTTTTTGGTGGCCCTCCTTGTCTCGTGATGTCAGGAATTTTGTGCAGTCCTGTGGGACGTGCTCCCGGTCTAAATCGTGTTCTCGCTCTAGTGGGTTGTTGATGCCTTTGCCTGTCCCCAAGAGGCCATGGACCCATATTTCAATGGATTTCATCTCTGATATGCCTGTCTCTCAAAGGATGACTGTTATTTGGGTGATTTGTGATAGGTTCTCTAAGATGGTTCATCTTGTACCACTCCCTAAGTTGCCGTCTTCCTCTGAGTTGGTGCCCCTGTTTTTACAACAGGTGGTTCGTTTGCACGGGATTCCTGAGAACATTGTATCTCACAGAGGAGTCCAGTTTGTGTCTAGATTTTGGAGAACTTTCTGTTCCAGGCTGGGAATTCAGTTGTCCTTCTCCTCTGCTTTTCACCCTCAGACCAATGGGCAGACAGAGAGAACAAACCAGACCTTGGAGTCATATTTGAGATGTTTTATTTCTGCTGATCAGGATGATTGGGTTTCATTTTTGCCCTTGGCCGAATTTGCTTTAAATAATCGAGCTAGTTCTGCCACTTTGATGTCACCTTTTTTTTGTAACTTTGGGTTTCATCCTCGATTTTCTTCAGGGCAGGTGGAGCCCTCTGCCTGCCCAGGTGTTGACACTGTGGTGGAGAGAATGCACCAGATCTGGGACCAAGTGGTGGATAAGTTATCTCTCTCCCAGTAAAAGGCCCAGCGGTTTTCCAACCGACATAGGACCATTGGTCCCCAGTTTAAGGTTGGGGATATGGTGTGGTTATCATCAAAAAATATTGCTATGAAGGTGGCATCTCCTAAGTTTAAGCCTAGATTTATTGGGCCTTACAAGATTGTGGAGATTATTAATCCGGTCTCTTTTCGTTTGGCTCTTCCTGTCACATTTAAAATCCATAATGTGTTCCATAAATCTTTGTTGAAGAGGTTTGTTGAACCTGTTGTTCCGGGGGTGGCACCTCCAGACCCTGTATTGGTTGAAGGTAACATGGAATATGAGGTAGAGAAAGTACTGGATTCCCGTCTGGCTAGACGGAGACTCCAGTATTTGGTTAAGTGGAAGGGTTATGGTCAGAAGGATAATTCCTGGGTCTCTGCCTCTGATATTTATGCCAAAAGATTGGTGCGTGCCTTTCATCGGGCTCACCCTGAACGCCCTGGTGGCGTAGTTGAGGGTTCGGTGACCCCTCCTCAAGGGGGAGGTACTGTTGTGAGTTCATTTTCCCCTTCATTACTGAGGCCCAAGGAACTCCCTCTTCTGGTAAAGAAAGGTTGTGAGCCTGATTATCAAACACCTGAGGCTGATGATGATGACTGGCTGAGTGGAGTTACTGACTGGATATAAGGCTGCC
Organism: Dendrobates tinctorius; assembly: GCF_039654945.1. NCBI lineage: Eukaryota > Metazoa > Chordata > Amphibia > Anura > Dendrobatidae > Dendrobates > Dendrobates tinctorius. The sequence continues at coordinate 44,457,341 of NW_027361688.1, read as the reverse complement.
GACGCCCTTCTGCCCTGCGGGTGATTTCTCTGTGGGATCCTTGGAGACCAGTCTGAATTCCTGCTCCTCTAAAGCTAAGTTTGCTGCTCGGCCTTTTGCATTGGTTCTTGATTTTGCTTTGCTTTGTTTTTCTGAATTTCTGCCATTCCCTGCTGGGGTGTGCTGAATTCCTTTAGCTCTGTCTTCTGAAAATACCTGAGTGCTGATTTAGTTTTTGAAAGCTGCTTCAGGGCCTTTTTCATATCGGCTTGTTGGCTTATGTCTTTGATAGGGTTTTCAACAAGTATATCGTGGCACTACTGCGTTGGTGCACAAAAGAAGGTTCCCACACCAGTGTAAATAATGAAATAAATTTTTGGCACTCAACTTGTCGCAAAGTGAAGATTTTATTTGCAGTCTCAAATTTAGACGTTTCGGCTTATACAAACAAGCCTTCATCAGTATGCTGCAAATCAGATACAGGTATAGAATACAAGTCAAATGCTACATAATGTACAATCAATATGGTTCAAACATCAAGTAAATACCAAAATAAATATTCAAAAAAGTGCAATAGTGATGGGAGGGTTGGGTTGAGGTATGAGGGATTAGGGAAAAAAAGGAAAAAAGCGGAAGTATTGTAACCTACCCAGACTGCTCTCCTGGAAAGATTTGCAATGTATCTAGAGTAAACAGTATATATATATGTAAGATAATCGTATCAATTGTGTAGATGAGAAAGCGTAAACTAATCTTATATTCGTTACTACTCACTTAATATCTAGTCACCACTATATTGATGGTGGGGATAGTGTGATCCTTATTAAAGATTATCCTTGCGTTTATCTTGAAAAGATATAATGAAATAAAGTAAAAACAAAGAAAATGTCCACAAAAAAGTGCTGCCATATGGTTGCACCTTGATAAAGTGCTAAGTGTGTGTAAGATACCAACCGGCAATAATTTGTGGCTGGACTAGCAGGAAGTAATTCCATAAGAGGTTTAAATAAGAGGTCTGTAGATCAAAACAAAGGATGAGAGGAATTCACTCAATATGCTCAGAAATACATGATCATCATATCCCATATGTACCCACTCACTTGGTGTTAAGCCTGTTGTCGCTTAGGACTCAATGCTGCATAGGATCAGGTATGTCACTCTGAGTGATGTAGCTGTATGGGACGATATATATAGTGCATGAGGGGTTAAGTCTCCCTGTAAACTATTTACATGCCTGAATGCACGCAGAGGAGATGTGCTTACCGTTAGTGGGTGGCGGCGTAATGTGTCCTGGAAAACGCGGTATCCACCGCTTGTAGCCTGGGTGTACAAGGCCCATGATGTGATTGCTAAATAGGCGGTGGGCGGGACAGCCTCAGATTGACTGGGCCGCGTCACCGGAAGTGACGTTGCCACCCATGTGAACGTGAGATCAGGCATAAAGAAACAGAGGGGCGTGTTGTGGGAGGTAACGCTGGACTGCACAGCGATTAACCATGTGTGTAACAGCTTTCATGCTGTCAGGGTTCCTATATTGGGAGGGAGCTTGTAGGAGGAAGAGAAGAGGGAACACTCATGTATCAATCAGATTGAGTGGAGGCTATGTGTGAAAGACATGAACTGTGTATGAAATAATGGTGAATTAATGGTAAATAACTAATAAATTAGTCATTGGGGATGATATGAAAGTGTCACACATGTATTGTACAATGATTAAACCAGTGGTGAAGGGGAATAAATGAAAGCTTCCTGTTACAAAGTGAGGAGGGATATATCTATTAATATTATAGAAAAAAAGGAAAAAGGACACAATTGAGTACAGGAATCAAAAGGTAGTCTAGATATGCTGATAAGTAAAAGAATTAGCTTGAAGGAGGCAGGGAGGGAGAGTCCGAGGGAGAAACAAGGACATTCGGTGACAATTGCGTGTAGTTCAAAATCGACGACTCTGTAAAATTAAGAAAATATGTTAGTAATCCTGTAATGATAACATGACTCATTGACAAAAATAATAACCATCTAATTTCTACAAAATTGTGAAGAAGTATAGTCTTAGACCCATCATATGAAAGATAATAAATCATACTCTCTATTGAGACCTCTCGGTGTGAGAGTTTGTAATTCATGTATCCAGAAGGCCTCCCTTCTTTTCAAGAGTTGGATACGATTACCACCCCTCCGAGGAAAGGGTACGTGCTCAATAACACAAAATTTCAATTGAGGGATGGTGTGCCCAGCTGTAATAAAATGATATGGTAGGGGTAATAGTGTATTGCCACACCTGATTGTGGATTTATGCTTGCTTATGCGGTCCCTGATAGACTGGGTGGTTTCACCAATGTACAAAAGACCGCAAGGGCATTTGGTCAGGTATATCACATGTGATGTGGGCCCAGGAGTGAGGTCAACAACACAAAGATTTCTTTCCACACCCAAAACAGGGACTTATCCGTGCCTTCATTGCAATCAATGCAGCAATGTATTAAAAGGGGATTATTTTCACCACCCACACTCTGGTAAACGGTACAAAATTAAAGACTACTCCATTTGCAACACATCGCATGTGATATACCTGATCAAATGCCCTTGCGGTCTTTTGTACATTGGTGAAACCACCCAGTCTATCAGGGACCGCATAAGCAAGCATAAATCCACAATCAGGTGTGGCAATACACTATTACCCCTACCATATCATTTTATTACAGCTGGGCACACCATCCCTCAATTGAAATTTTGTGTTATTGAGCACGTACCCTTTCCTCGGAGGGGTGGTAATCGTATCCAACTCTTGAAAAGAAGGGAGGCCTTCTGGATACATGAATTACAAACTCTCACACCGAGAGGTCTCAATAGAGAGTATGATTTATTATCTTTCATATGATGGGTCTAAGACTATACTTCTTCACAATTTTGTAGAAATTAGATGGTTATTATTTTTGTCAATGAGTCATGTTATCATTACAGGATTACTAACATATTTTCTTAATTTTACAGAGTCGTCGATTTTGAACTACACGCAATTGTCACCGAATGTCCTTGTTTCTCCCTCGGACTCTCCCTCCCTGCCTCCTTCAAGCTAATTCTTTTACTTATCAGCATATCTAGACTACCTTTTGATTCCTGTACTCAATTGTGTCCTTTTTCCTTTTTTTCTATAATATTAATAGATATATCCCTCCTCACTTTGTAACAGGAAGCTTTCATTTATTCCCCTTCACCACTGGTTTAATCATTGTACAATACATGTGTGACACTTTCATATCATCCCCAATGACTAATTTATTAGTTATTTACCATTAATTCACCATTATTTCATACACAGTTCATGTCTTTCACACATAGCCTCCACTCAATCTGATTGATACATGAGTGTTCCCTCTTCTCTTCCTCCTACAAGCTCCCTCCCAATATAGGAACCCTGACAGCATGAAAGCTGTTACACACATGGTTAATCGCTGTGCAGTCCAGCGTTACCTCCCACAACACGCCCCTCTGTTTCTTTATGCCTGATCTCACGTTCACATGGGTGGCAACGTCACTTCCGGTGACGCGGCCCAGTCAATCTGAGGCTGTCCCGCCCACCGCCTATTTAGCAATCACATCATGGGCCTTGTACACCCAGGCTACAAGCGGTGGATACCGCGTTTTCCAGGACACATTACGCCGCCACCCACTAACGGTAAGCACATCTCCTCTGCGTGCATTCAGGCATGTAAATAGTTTACCGGGAGACTTAACCCCTCATGCACTATATATATCTTCCCATACAGCTACATCACTCAGAGTGACATACCTGATCCTATGCAGCATTGAGTCCTAAGCGACAACAGGCTTAACACCAAGTGAGTGGGTACATATGGGATATGATGATCATGTATTTCTGAGCATATTGAGTGAATTCCTCTCATCCTTTGTTTTGATCTACAGACCTCTTATTTAAACCTCTTATGGAATTACTTCCTGCTAGTCCAGCCACAAATTATTGCCGGTTGGTATCTTACATACACTTAGCACTTTATCAAGGTGCAACCATATGGCAGCACTTTTTTGTGGACATTTTTCTTTGTTTTTACTTTATTTCATTATATCTTTTCAAGATAAACGCAAGGATAATCTTTAATAATGATCGCACTATCCCCACCATCAATATAGTGGTGACTAGATATTAAGTGAGTAGTAACGAATATAAGATTAGTTTACGCTTTCTCATCTACACAATTGATACGATTATCTTACATATATATACTGTTTACTCTAGATACATTGCAAATCTTTCCAGGAGAGCAGTCTGGGTAGGTTACAATACTTCCGCTTTTTTCCTTTTTTTCCCTAATCCCTCATACCTCAACCCATCCCTCCCATCACTATTGCACTTTTGTGAATATTTATTTTGGTATTTACTTGATGTTTGAACCATATTGATTGTACATTATGTAGCATTTGACTTGTATTCTATACCTGTATCTGATTTGCAGCATACTGATGAAGGCTTGTTTGTATAAGCCGAAACGTCTAAATTTGAGACTGCAAATAAAATCTTCACTTTGCGACAAGTTGAGTGCCAAAAATTTCTTTCATCATTTGATAGGGTTTTGGCAGATTGCAGACAGCAGCCTTCCTGTCCTTTCCTATCTAGGTAGTTTTGGGCCCCGTCTTTGCTCAGTCTATCTTTCTGTCTGCGTTAGTGTTTTCATCTTGCTTCACCGTCATTATATGTTGGGGGCTGCCTATTGCTTTGGGGTCTGCTCTGGGGCAGTTTAGATTTCCCCTTTCTTTCTTTAGGCCTATTTAATTCTCCGGCCGTGATCGAAGGGTCTAGGACATCGTAGGAACCCCCCACGGCTACTGCTAGTTGTGTTGATAGGTTCAGGGGTCTGCATTCTGATAGTTGCCAACTTCTCTGGTTTTCTGGACTTAGCCTGTATTTCTGCTTTTGCCTCCTACGGTGACTCATTCATAACAAGCACCCCTCAAGGTGCTCAAAAACACATTCAAGAAGTTTATTAACCCTTCAGGTGCTTCACAGGAATTTTTTGAATATTTTTAAAAAAATGAACATTTAACTTTTTTTCACAAAAAAAATTTCAGGTTCAATTTTTTTATTTTACCAAGGGTAAAAGGAGAAATTGGACTGGAAAAGTTGTTGTGCAATTTGTCCTGAGTACGCTGATACCTGATATGTGGGGGGAACCACTGTTTCGGCGCATGGCAGAGCTCAGAAGGGAAGGATCGCTGTTTGACTTTTTCAATGGAAAATTGGCTGGAATTCTGATCGGACGCCATGTCACGTTTGGAGAGCCCTGATGTACCTAAACAGTGGAAACCCCCACAAGTGACCCCATTTTGGAAACTAGACCCCCCAAGGAACTTATCTAGATATGTGATGAGAACTTTGAACCCCCAAGGGCTTCACAGAAGTTTATAACATACAGCCGTACAATTATAAAATCATATTTTTTCCACAAAAATGATCTTTTCACCCTCAATTCTTACTTTCCCATGGGTAACAGGACCCTAAACGTTATTGTGCAATTTGTCCTGAGTACGCTGATACCCCATATGTGGGGATAAACCACTATTTGGGCGCATGGCAGAGCTTGGAAGGGAAGCAGCGCCATTTGACTTTTTTGGCTGGAATTGAGATCGGACACCATTTCGCATTTGGAAAGCCCCTGATGTACCTAAACAGTGGAATCCCCCCACAAGTGGCCCCATTTTGGAAACTGGACCCCCTAAGGAACTTATCTAGATGTATGGTGAGCACTTTGAACCCCCAAGGACTTCACAGAAGTTTATAACACCCTGGCGTGAAAATAAAAAATTTTTATTTTTTCCACAAACATGATCATTTAGTCCCCAATTTTTTTATTTTCCCAAGGGTACCAGGAGAAAATGTACCCCAAAAGTTGTTGTCCAATTTGTCCTGAGTACCCTGTTACCCCATATGTGGGAAAAAACTACTGTATGGGCCCATGTCGGGGCTCGGAAGGGAAGTAGTCACGCTTTGGAATGCAGACTTTGATGGAATGGTCCGCTGGTGTCATGTTGCCTTTGGAGAGCCCCTAATGTACCTAAACAGTGGAAACCCCCCACAAAGGACACCATTTTGGAAACTAGACCCCCTAAGGAACTTATCTAGGTGTGTGGTGAGCACTTTGAACTCCCCCAGTGCTTCACAGAAGTTTATAACGCCCTGGCGTGAAAATAAAAAAATCGTATTTTTTCCACAAACATGATCATTTATCCCCATTTTTTTATTTTCCCAAGGGTACCAGGAGAAAATGTACACCAAAAGTTGTTGTCCAATTTGTCCTGAGTACCCTGATACCCTATATGTGGGAGAAAACTACTGTATGTGCCCACGTCTGGGCTCGGAAGGGAAGTAGTGACGCTTTGGAATGCAGACTTTGATGGAATGGTCTGCAAGTGTCATGTTGCCTTTGGAGAGCCCCTGATGTACCTAAACAGTGGAAACCCCCCACTAGAGTTGAGCGACTTTTGTTTTTTTAGGGTCGAGTTTTGTTTCGTGAAACCCGACTTTTCCAAAAGTCGGGTCGAGCAAGATCGGCCGATTATAGGGAAAAGTCGGGGTCGTCCCGAAACACGAAACCCAATGTAAGTCAATGGGGAATAAAAGTCAGCAGTGAGAGGAGGACAGGAAACACACCTACAGTGCCCATTTGAATGCCAAAAGCATCAATTCTTCTTACTTAAGCTTGTCAACCTTAATTAACTTCATAATACAAGTTACGCACTGAAAAATGGGGGTTATTTGGCTAAAGTTGTGGGGGGGTAGGGCTGGCTCCAGGTTTTCATGTGCCCTGGGCGAAAGAGCGCCCCTTAACACATACCACAACTCATCATGCTCTGATACGGCAGAGAAATAGCGGTATAGTACAATGAAAAATACTTCACTTTTTACATCTCATGACGAGGCCCATCTATTTCTCCATACAGAATCATTGGTCACATATAATGTTTGAAACAGTTTATGATGAGCTCCACATAATGCTACAGTATATGTTGGTCCCCATGGATGAAGCTCCACTGTCTTATGGGCCCAAATAATGCTCCAAATATAATGGGCCCCATTTCTAATGCTCTAGTGTATAATGGGCCCTGTAAATGCTGCTCCAGTGTCTGATGTCCACCTTTGGAATGTTCCAGTGTATGGTGGGCCCCATCTATCATTCTCCAGAGTATAGTGCGCCCCAAAAATTGCTGTCCCAACATTGAAAACAATCAAATAATTCTCCTCGCTAGGGAATCCCTGTACTAGTCTGGACTCCTCGTCGTCCCCATCTTCCATCTCACTGCACAGTATTTCAACCTTGCAAGTGCTGTGATCCTGAGCAAGCAGGGGGGCCCACTCGTTGGCGACGGCACTGGCACAGGGCCCCTGATAGTACGGTGGTGTGTCTGATGGCGGGTGGGCCGAACCTGCACTTTCATCTGCAGCTTCCTCTTTGTCACCGTGTAAGATGGAACTGTATATGGGAAGGGTAACCTGAGTTTCATCAGGGTCAGATTCAGGCCGTGTAGCGTGCGAGGGGAATGTAGTGGTCTGGGTCAATGTACCAGCAGATTCATCGAGCAGTGGCTGGGCATCAGTGCACTTGTGTCGCCCCCAGGAGTACGGTCGCCACAGTGGCATTACCTTCCTCCTAGGGAGTGTGATGTCATGCTTGGGAGCAATGAAGGATCTCTCTAGCAGGTTAACTGATTGGGCGGCGTTATTCCCACGAGTCATGACCCTCCAAACAGCGTTCATGAAGGCAAAGTGATTGTTTTACGTTGGCAGTATGGTTGCAAAGCTGAACCTTAAAGGAATGTCCAGAAGGGCACCACCAGGAGTGGAGCCTACGGTTAAATTCGACTCCACCTGGGAAACCTCAACCATGCCAGCTACAGAAAAGATGCACACATTGCAAGCTTAATTCCGTTAACGAACGAGACTCCGTCATGCCCCGCGGTCCGAGTCCGGCTTACTAGAGGGACACGTGAGGCTCTGGCACATGAGATTGGCCAATAACTGGTGTGTCATGCCCTTACATGTCCGTGGCTGCATGTGCGCTACACTGAAAAGGCCAGCGTTTGTCGCTTACAGGTGCAGATAACCCGCTGAACAACGTTAGTGATGGGGATCACTGATTACAATTATTACCCGCGAACGATGATTTCCCAGTAAGTGCAGGTCAACCGCAGTTCCGGAATTAGGCCTAACCGTCATTCCTGAAAAAATGAAAAACTTACGTGTGCAAACCACAGGTGCTGTAGCTTGCTTAACAGCTCGCCAGCCGTTCTCACGCCCAGTATGGATTACACGTGATTGCACAAAGGTGAGAAAGGGTACCGTATCCCCGGATAACATGTATGGATAGCGTACACATTCAAAATATATGTCAATACATCAGGAGGCAGGCTCAGACGGTGTTAGGCCCAGTATGGCTTGCACGTGATTGCACAAAGGTGAGAAAGGGTACCGTATCCCCGGATAACATGTATGGATAGCGTACACATTCAAAATAAATGTCTATACATCAGGAGGCAGGCTCAGACGGTGTTAGGCCCAGTATGGCTTGCACGTGATTGCACAAAGGTGAGAAAGGGTACCGTATCCCCAGATAACATGTATGGATAGCGTACACATTCAAAATATATGTCTATACATCAGGAGGCAGGCTCAGACGGTGTTAGGCCCAGTATGGATTGCACGTGATTGCACAAAGGTGAGAAAGGGTACCGTATCCCCGGATAACATGTATGGACAGCATACACATTCAAAATATATGTCTATACATCAGGAGGCAGGCTCAGACGGTGTCAGGCACAGTATGGATTTGACGGCCCAGACTACACAGCGGAGGAGCAGGGAGAGGTAAAGATCGCAAATGCTGGGGCCTTACCCAAGCAAGGGGGGCCCACTCGTGGGCGTCGGTACTGGCACTGGGCCCCTCATAGTACGGCGGTGTGTCTGACGGCGGGTGTGCACCACCACCGTCAGAGACACTTGATTGCACTATGAGGAACCCTATGCCAGTGCCCGCGCCCAAGAGTCGGCCTACCCACCTGTCCAGGGCAACGGCACTCGCACGGTGTCGTGCGCTAGGTGGTGACCCCGGCCATGGGGGGGGAGGCAGCACAGTTAGGGAGTTTTAGAAAGTGGCATATGTTGTTGTTGGACATTCAGCTGATGCAAAAGGCGAAATAGGTCAAGTCCCAGGAAGAGGTGGACCAAAGCAAGCCATTTTTCTGTCACCCTATGTGTCATCAGGGGAAGGTGGGACAAAATCCTTGGAAACCCATGCATGGTTCATTTTAATGAAGGTTAGATCATCCACATTTTGGGTTGACAGACGGGTCCTTTTTTCTGTCAGGATTGATCCAGCTGCACTGAAGACTCTTTCCGATAGCACACTTGCAGCTGGGCAAGCGAGCTCCTGTAAGGCATATTGTGCCAATTCAGGCCAGGTGTCCAGTTTAGCGGCCCAATAGTCAAAGGGGAATGACCTGTGTGGGAGAACATCGATATGGGAGGAAAAGTAGTTTGTAACCATAGTTGACAACTGCTGTCTCCTGTCACTTTCCATCGATGCAGTATTACCAGTTGTGTGAGCGGTACTTGAAAAATCAGTCCACAACATTGTCATGAAACCCCTGTCTCCAACGCCACTTCTGCTGTGTGCACCATGAACACCTCTGCCAAGCTGCCCCCGGCCCGTACGGCTCGTGTGAGAACCATCACCGCTGCTGTGTGCTGGGAATGCCTCAAGAAACCGATTTACCAGAGTTGCTTGTTTATTAGCCAATATTAGGTCAAGGTTCTCCTTGGCATGATGTTTTGTAATTTGCCTTTATAGCGTGGATCCAGGATGCTGGCCAGCCAGTAGTCGTCATCGTTCATCATTTTGGCAATGCGGGGGTCCCTTCTTAGGATCTGCAAGGCATAATCTGACATGTGGGCCAATGTTCCCGGTGTCAATGATGCACTGCGAGTGCTGGTTGGAGGAGCACTTTCTGGCAAATCCACATCCCTCCAGTCACGCACAAACCCTGTACCAGACCTTGCCACGCCAACATTTTCACTTGCCCCACGAGATGCATCCTCCTCCCCTAAGTAATCATCCCCATCATCATCCTCCTCCTCCTCTTCTTCCTCCACCTCGTCCAGGAGAGGTCCCTGAGCAGACAATGGCTGAATGTCATTAAGGATTCCCTCCTCCTCTTCCTCCTCATCAACATTGGCTGCAGACGCCAGCTTCTTAAGGTGCGTCAAAGTTTGCATGAGCAGACGCAAAAGTGGGATGCTCATGCTTAGGATGGCGTCGTCTGCGCTTACCAGCCGTGTGCATTCCTCCAAACACTGAAGGACTTTACAGAGGTCTTTCAGCTTCGACCACTGCACACCTGTCAACTCCATGTCTGCTCTCAAAGTGCCTGGCCGTGTATCCTCCCACAAATGCATTATGGCCTGCCTCTGCTCGCACAGCCGCTCCACCATGTGCAGGGTGGAGTTCCACCTTGTTGCAATGTCGATAATGAGGCGATGGTTGGGAAGGTGGAGCAATCGCTGCAGCTTCTGCATACGAACGGAGTGTACAGGCGACCGGCGGATGTGCGCGCACAGTCTTCGCACCTTCTGGAGCAGGGCTGTTAACTCCGGATAATTTTTGAGGAAGCACTGCACCACCAGGTTCAAGGTGTGAGCCAAGCAAGGTATGTGGCAGAGTTTTGAAAGGGCTATGGCTGCCACAAAATTACGGCCGTTATCACTAACTACCTTGCCTGCCTCAAGATGTACACTGCCCAGCCATGACTCAGTTTGTCGCTTCAAGTACTCGGCCAGCACCTCGGCGGTGTGTCTGTCGCCCAAACACATCATCTGCAACACAGCCTGCTGACGCTTTCTACTAGCTGCTCGATAGGGGGACACCTCGTGTGCAACAGTGGCAGCTGCAGATGGAGTGCTCGTACGACTGCGCTCTGTGGACGAGCTTTCGCTTCTGGAGGAGGAGGAGGGTCGAACGCCTACAGCCAACTGTTTCCTATACCGTGGGCTAGGCAGCACTGTCCCACCACCGCTGTCCCCTGTGGACCCTGCATCCACCACATTAACCCAGTGCGCAGTGATGGACACGTAACGGCCCTGGCCATGCCAACTGGACCATGCATCAGTTGTGAGGTGCACCTTTCCACTCACTGACTGCTTGAGTGCATGGACAATGCAGTCTTTTACATGATGGTGGAGGGCTGGGATGGCTTTGCGAGAGAAGAAGTGGCGACTGGGTAGGTCATAGCGTGGTACTGCATAGGCCATGAGTTCACGGAAAGCTGCACTTTCCACCAACCGAAAGGGCATCATCTCAAACGAGATTAGTTTGGCAATGTGGGCGTTCAAACCCAGTGTACGCGGATGAGAGACTGAGTACTTTCTTGACCTACTCATAGTGTCTGGGAGGGTGAGCTGGACTTGAGAGCTGCATATGGTGGAAGTAGCGGTGGACAGGGCGGACTGAGAGAGGGTTGATGATGGTGATGGAGTTGGTGTTCTTTCTGATGGCCTAGATTCAGTATTTCGTTGATATAACAGCGGGATTCCCTGACTGCTGTGGCCTTGCAACGACACCTCAACATTTGCTGCTGTGCTAACCGGTGGGCTTACAGTGGGGGAAACAATGTAGCGTTGCTGACTACCTTCTTTGTGATCAGTTGCACATGTGGCACTTGAGGTTTGGTGTTGTGTCCACGCTTGCAAGTGCATGGTGGTTAAATGTCTAAGCATGCAACTGGTATTCAAATTTTTCAGATTTTTCCCTCGGCTAAAGGTCTTTGCGCACTTCTTACAGATAACCTTGGCCTGATCATGAGGATTTTGTTCAAAAAAGTGCCACACTGCACTCTTCCTACTTTGGCAGACATTTTGCGGCCTAGCACGCTGTGATCTTTTGACCCTCTGGACAAGCTGTCCAGCAACTCTTTTGATTTTTGGAACCTGTCTTTGGAGTGCTCCGGGCCTGCCAGATAACAGCTGTTGCAATGTCGATGTCTGCTGTGGATGCTCCTCATCTGAGCTATTGGAAGCAGCACCCTCTTCCCCCAATGGATGCCAATCTGGGTCAACAACTGGGTCATCCATCACCTCCTCTTCAATGTCATGTGCACCTTCCTCTGTGTCACCGTGTATGGTGGTATAGTGTGCGGGAAGGGGACCTGAGTCTCATCAGGGTCAGAATCTGGCTCTGTACACTGCGAGGACAATGTAGTGCTCTGAGTGAATGTACCAGCAGAATCATCTATCAGCGGCTGTGCATCAGTGCACTCCATGTCAGATTCATCTTGGCCTGGGTAATTCACCATTTCACTTGATAATCCAGGCATGGTATGTGAAAACAGCTCCATGGAGTAATCAGTAGTATGGCCTGCGTCATCCTTCAATCTTGTTTGAGGTGAAGGACACAAGGAAAGGTGTGGTTCATGAACATGAGCCTCCAATGACGACTCAGTGCTTTTACTTTTTACAACTGAAGAAGAGGAGGCGATAGAGCTGGAGGCTGAGTCAGCAATGTAAGACAAAACTTTTTCCTGATGCTCTGGCTTTAAAAGCGGTTTGCCAACTCCTAGAAAAGTAAGCCTTCGAAGCCTTATGGAGCCAGACGATTACGCAGGCTCAACACCTCCTGCATTCGGTCCTATTTTGCTCTTGCCACTACCATCAGATCCACCACCAACACCATCATTACCAGCTGCAAACCCCCGCCCAATTCCACGGCCTCTTCCACCAGCCTTCCTCATTTTTTGTAGAAATGTAGACAAAATCCAACAAACTATATAGTAATGTAAAACAAGGTACAAGGTGTCTATAGGACAGGGGAGATTTTGAATTTCTGCACACACTTTTGGACACTGGACACTTATGGATTGTGTGAGGCCCACTGAATTTCAGAGCGCTATGTCACAGGCTCGATGGCACAGGTGTGAAAAAAGTGACTGCAGGATAAGGGAGATTTTGAATTTCTGCACACACTAGTGGACACTGGACACATTTGGATTGTGTGAGGCCCACTGAATATCAGAGCGCTATGTCACAGGCTCGATGGCACAGGTGTGAAAAAAGTGACTACAGGATCACAGAGATTTTGAATTTCTGCACACACTTGTGGACACTGGACACTTATGGATTGTGTGAGGCCCACTGAATAACACAGTGCTATGTCACAGGCTCGATGGCACAGGTGTGAAAAAAGTGACTACAGGATCACAGAGATTTTGAATTTCTGCACACACTAGTGGACACTGGACACTTTTGGATTGTGTGAGGCCCACTGAATATCAGAGCGCTATGTCACAGGCTCGATGGCACAGGTGTGAAAAAAGTGACTACAGGATAAGGGAGATTTTGAATTTCTGCGCACACTAGTGGACACTGGACACTTTTGGATTGTGTGAGGCCCACTGAATATCAGAGCGCTATTTCACAGGCTCGATGGCACAGGTGTGAAAAAAGTGACTACAGGATCACAGAGATTTTGAATTTCTGCACACACTTGTGGACACTGGACACTTATGGATTGTGTGAGGCCCACTGAATATCAGAGCGCTATGTGACAGGCTCGATGGCCCAGGTGTGAAAAAAGTGACTATAGGATAAGGGAGATTTTGAATTTCTGCACACACTAGTGGACACTGGACACTTTTGGATTGTGTGAGGCCCACTGAATATCAGAGCGCTATTTCACAGGCTCGATGGCACAGGTGTGAAAAAAGTGACTACAGGATCACAGAGATTTTGAATTTCTGCACACACTTGTGGACACTGGACACTTATGGATTGTGTGAGGCCCACTGAATAACACAGTGCTATGTCACAGGCTCGATGGCACAGGTGTGAAAAAAGTGACTACAGGATAAGGGAGATTTTGAATTTCTGCACACACTAGTGGACACTGGACACTTTTGGATTGTGTGAGGCCCACTGAATATCAGAGCGCTATGTCACAGGCTCGATGGCACAGGTGTGAAAAAAGTGACTACAGCATCACAGAGATTTTGAATTTCTGCACACACTAGTGGACACTGGACACTTTTGGATTGTGTGAGGCCCACTGAATATCAGAGCGCTATGTCACAGGCTCGATGGCACAGGTGTGAAAAAAGTGACTACAGGATAAGGGAGATTTTGAATTTCTGCACACACTAGTGGACACTGGACACTTTTGGATTGTGTGAGGCCCACTGAATATCAGAGCGCTATGTCACAGGCTCGATGGCACAGGTGTGAAAAAAGTGACTACAGGATAAGGGAGATTTTGAATTTCTGCACACACTAGTGGACACTGGACACTTTTGGATTGTGTGAGGCCCACTGAATATCAGAGCGCTATGTCACAGGCTCGATGGCACAGGTGTGAAAAAAGTGACTAGAGGATCACAGAGATTTTGAATTTCTGCACACACTTGTGGACACTGGACACTTATGGATTGTGTGAGGCCCACTGAATAACACAGTGCTATGTCACAGGCTCGATGGCACAGGTGTGAAAAAAGTGTCTACAGGATCACAGAGATTTTGAATTTCTGCACACACTAGTGGACACTGGACACTTTTGGATTGTGTGAGGCCCACTGAATATCAGAGCGCTATGTCACAGGCTCGATGGCACAGGTGTGAAAAAAGTGACTACAGGATAAGGGAGATTTTGAATTTCTGCACACACTAGTGGACACTGGACACTTTTGGATTGTGTGAGGCCCACTGAATATCAGAGCGCTATGTCACAGGCTCGATGGCACAGGTGTGAAAAAAGTGACTACAGGATCACAGAGATTTTGAATTTCTGCACACACTTGTGGACACTGGACACTTATGGATTGTGTGAGGCCCACTGAATATCAGAGCGCTATGTCACAGGCTCGATGGCACAGGTGTGAAAAAAGTGACTACAGGATAAGGGAGATTTTGAATTTCTGCACACACTAGTGGACACTGGACACTTTTGGATTGTGTGAGGCCCACTGAATATCAGAGCGCTATGTCACAGGCTCGATGGCACAGGTGTGAAAAAAATGACTACAGCATCACAGAGATTTTGAATTTCTGCACACACTAGTGGACACTGGACACTTTTGTATTGTGTGAGGCCCACTGAATATCAGAGCGCTATGTCACAGGCTCGATGGCACAGGTGTGAAAAAAGTGACTACAGGATAAGGGAGATTTTGAGTTTCTGCACACACTAGTGGACACTGGACACTTTTGGATTGTGTGAGGCCCACTGAATATCAGAGCGCTATGTCACAGGCTCGATGGCACAGGTGTGAAAAAAGTGACTACAGGATAAGGGAGATTTTGAATTTCTGCACACACTAGTGGACACTGGACACTTTTGGATTGTGTGAGGCCCACTGAATATCAGAGCGCTATGTCACAGGCAGAAATTGGCTAGTGTATCACAAACTACAAGGTGTATGTAGAATTGGGCAGAATAGGAATCTCCCTAGAGTGTAGGTCTGTAAGAACGGAACAAGTCCTCCACTTATCCTTCCACAGTGACACACAGATAGCTTCACTGTGGCCGTGATAACAGCCGTTACACGGTACTGAGAGGAGCGTGCACGTACACGGCTGTCCGGTGTACGTAAAATTGTCAAGCTCCGTGTTTTTTAAGTATACGGACTGACACACGCTGTCTCTCTATAGTTTTGAATGTGATCAAACAGCAAATATATTTAACTGTTTGAAAGCTAGACAAAACTAGTAGGTGCAGGTCTGTAAGAACGGAACATGTCCTCGACTTATTCTCACAGAGTGACACACAGATAGCTTCACTGTGGCTGTGATAACAGCCGTTACACGGTACTGTGTGAGGAGCGTACACCGCTGTATGGTGTGAAAAAATGCACGCTCAGTACCTCAGCAGGACAAAAAAAAATATTGGGATTCCTTTTAAAAAAGCAGTTTGCAGAGCAGTGGGTAAACAGCAACGCAGCTGTCAGGAAGCCTTAGAAGGCAGCCTAACAACCAACACCGCTGATCCACCACAATATAGCGTCCCCTTGCGCTGCACACACAGTGACTGGTGTGTTGCACAGGCAAAATCGCTAGCAGCAGAAGCAGTTTTTTTTTCTTCTTCCCTGCCTAACGCTCTCCCTACAGAATCAGCAGCAGCAACCTCTCCCTATGCTACGATCGGCAGAAGTAAGATGGCGGTCGGCGTGCACGCCCTTTTATAACCCCTGTGACGCCCACCAAAGCAAGCCAATCACTTGCATGCCCTTCTGAAAGATGGTGGTGACCCCTGCCTATGTCATCACGTTACCCACAGTGTCCGTGGATCCTGATTGGCTGAAAAAGAGCGCAAAACAAACTTTTGAAACGCGACTTTGGAGCGTAAGTTGCCGACCTTGTGGCCGACCTCATCCTAGGGTCGGGTTTCGTTTCATGAAACCCGACTTTGCCAAAAGTCGGCGACTTTTGAAATTTTTCGATCGGTTTCGCTCAGCTCTACCCCCCACAAATGACACCATTTTGGAAACTAGACCCCCTAAGGAACTTACATGGTGAACTTACATGGCTTCACAGAAGTTTATAACGCCTGGGCGTGAAAATAAAAAAATCATATTTTTTTCCCACAAAAATTATATTTTTGCCCCCAATTTTTTTATTTTCCTAAGGGCAACAGGAGAAATTGGACCCCAAAAGTTGTTTTGCAATTTGTCCTGAGAAGGCTGATACCCCATATGAGAGGGTAAAACACTGTTTGGGCGCATGTCAGAGCTTGCAAGGGAAGGAGCACCATTTGACTTTTTCAAAGCAGAATTGGCTAGAATTGAGATCAGACGCCATGTTGCGTTTGGAGAGCACCTGATGTGCCCAAACAGTGGAAACCCCCCAATTCTAACTCCAACCCTAACCCCAACACACGACTAACCCTAGCTCAGCCCTAACCCTAGCCCTAACCCTAGCCCTAACCCTAGCCCTAACCCTAGCGGGAAAATGGAAATAAATACATTTTCTTTTAATTTTATTATTTTTCTCTAACTAAGGGGGTGATAACGGGGGGTTTGATTTACTATTTATGGTGGGTTTTATGTTTGGCAGCTGTCACACGCTAAAAGACGCTTTTTATTGTAAAAATAGTTTTTGCATCACCACATATTGAGAGCTATATTTTCGTATTTTGACCCACTGAGTTATGTGAGGTCTTATTTTTTGCGGGACGAGTTGACGTTTTTATTGGTATCATGTTCGGGCATGTGACTTTTTTTATCGCTTTTTATTCCGATTTTTGGGAAGCAGAATGAACAAAAACCAGCGTTTCATGAATTTCTTTTGGGGGGTGCCTTTACACCGTTCTGCGTGCGGTAAAATTAATAAAGTGTTTTTATTCTTCAGGTCAGTACGGTTACAGCGATACCTCATTTATGTTGTTTTTTTATGTTTTAGCGCTTTTATGCAATAAAAGCAATTTTATATAAAAAATAATTATTTTTGCAACGCTTTATTCTGCGAGCTGTAACTTTAAATTTTTCTCTGATGATGCTGTGTGGCAGCTCGTTTTTTGCGGGACAAGATGACGTTTTCAGCGGTACCATGGATATTTATATGCGTCTTTTTGATCGCGCGTTATTGCACTTTTTGTTCGGCGGTATGATAATAAGTCATTATTTTTTGCTTCATTTTTTATTTTTATTTTTTAAGGGATTCGCTAAAGGGGTTAACTAATGGGACAGTTTTATAGGGCAGGTTGTTACGGACGCGGCGATACCAAATATGTGTACTTTGATTGTTTTTTTTTTTATTTGTAAAAAATGAATTTATTGGGGAATATTTTTTTTTTCTAATTTATTTAGCGATTTTTTTTAAAATTATTTTAACACTTTTTTTTTTCAACTTTATTACATTGTACCAGGTGGGACATCACTGTCCTGTGACAGATTGCTGATCTGTCACATCACAGATCAGCAAGCTGTCACAGGCAGTACAAAAGGCATGAGGAAGCCAGCTCCCAGCAGGACCCCGAAGGTCCCCTGTCGCCATCTTGGATTTGGGGACCTGCAGTGAAGGAGGCCTCCGCAGCAGCGCTGCACATTGCGCTGCTGTGGGGGGCTCAGGGAAGCACGGAGGAGGGAGCCCCCTCCCTGCCGATGCTTCCCTTTAACCCCCGGTACACTGCGATCGAGTTTGATCGTGGTGTGCAAGGGGTTAACATGTCGGGGGCGGTCCGTGACTGCCCCTGACACATAGTGGCGGATGTCAGCTGTGATAATCAGCTGACACCCGGCCGCGATCAGCGGCGCTCACCACGTGGGCGCCGCTGATCGCGTTAGACGTACTATCCCGTCCATGGGCATAGGGGCCCGGGTCCCATGGATGGGATAGTACGTCTGATGTCAGACAGGAGTTAAAATAAAAAAAAGTAAAAAAAAAGTTCAAATCACCCCCTTTCACCTCAATCAAAATAAAACAATAAAAAAAATTACACATACACATATTAGGTATCGCCGTGTTCAGAATCGGCCGAACTATCAATAAAAAAAAGCATTCACCCGATCGATAAACGGTGTAGCGAGAAAAAAATTCATAGCGCCAGAATTGCGTTTTTTTGGTCGCCGCGATATTGCATTAAAATGCAATAACGGGCGATCAAAAGAACGTATTTGCACAAAAGTGGTATCATTAAAAATGCCAGCCTGGCACGCAAAAAATAAGCCCTCACTTGATCCCCATATCATGAAAAAAGGAGATGCTACGGGTCTCAGAAAATTGCGCAATATTTTTTTTTTTTTTTAGCAAACTTTGGAATTTTTTTTCACCACTTAGATAAAAGAGAACATAGACATACTTGGTGTCTATGAACTCATAATCACCTGGAATATCATAATGGCTGGTTAGAGTTAGCATCTAGTGAACCTAGCAAAAAAGCCAAGCAAAAAACAAGTGTGGGATTGCACTTTGTTTGCAATTTCACAGCACTTGGAATTTTTTTCCTGCTTTTGAGTACATGACATGGTAAAACCAATGGTGTCATTTAAAAGTACAACTCGTCCTGCAAAAAATAAGCCATCACATGGCCATACAGACAGAAAAATAAAAAAGTTATGGCTCTGGAAAGAAGTGGAGCGAAAAATGAAAATGAAAAATCGAAAAAAGCTCTGGGAGTAATGGGGTTATTAAGTGAAAACGTATGACACATGGCCTTTAATAAATTCCTCCAAGATCCTGAATTCCTTTGCTATTATTTGTCAAACTGGGACTGGTCATTCCTTGTCTGCTGCGAGGAAAACTAAGTATTATATTCTGAACTATTTTACTTATTGCCCAAAACAGTAGAAAGCTGTCATTTGAGCTATGTTCAGTTAATATTCGCCGATTATAGACTAACGCTATTGGAGTCAATGGAAGGCAAAAACAAAAGCATACACAACTCAAATGCCAGTGTTTTCCACACTGTGTGACAGCGTAGGAAACACCAGCATGGCAGTTGTAATCAGTGGTAGCGCTACTGCGGGAAGATCGTTACCTCCATCAAACCCTGTGGGTCATGTTGTCAGATGTCGCCATGACCCTGCAGAGATGTGGTGACCAGCGGTAAAAACCTAGTGGCAGGTCAGCAGACACCTGCTGATGAGAGACTACTCCTCCTATCATGCTACATCTGCTGTCACTGATAACAGGAGACGCTTATTGGAGAAGTAGTCTCTCATCAGCCAGCGCCTGTGCTCAAAATTAAAAAATATGCTATCGTCGGTAAATTAATTAAATACATTTTCAAATAAAAATAAGAAACACATTATAATCACCTATCACCCAATCTCGGATGCCCATGTCTTCTTTAAAACATGTAAAATAAAAAAACAACATACACTCACATTAACACTCAATCCTCAATGCCCATGTCTTCTAAAAAAAAATAAACCACCATATACTTACCTGTCCGCCTTCGTCCACGTAATCCCAAGTGTCCAATGACGATCTCTCGCATAGATCGGTCACATCGGGAGATGTGACTGCTCTAACTGGCCACCAGCGATTCACTGACAGGAGCATCATTGCTGCCACATTGCATAGCGCTGAGCGGCCATAAGGGAGATCACCGGAGCTGATCAGCTGATGAACTCCAGTGAACTTTCTCAGCGAGCGATGCTGCTGAACATGAGATCATCGGAGCTGATCAGCTGATAAACTCTGGTGAACTTTCTCACCAAAGTTCAGTGCTATACACTGAAGGAGTGATTACCTCCTGTATCAGTGTGTAGCCAGCTGTCCTTGAGAGCAGTCACAAAAGTGACTGCTCTCAAAGTTATCAGGATTGTTGTGGGACATTATGGATTATTATCTTCTTGTCAGACAGGTGAATAAAATTGTGGTTTATTATTTTATTTTTTATTACAGGTGACATTGGCTTCAGTGGATTAGGCGTTTTGTGAGTATGGTTTACTTTAGAATCAATAAAGGAGTCGGTGTCATTATTTCAATTAAAGGACTTTATTTTGGGTGTGTGTGTTTTTTATAATAATATCAATATGAGGTTAGTAATGGTGGTGTCTTATAGACACATCTCCATTATTAACCTCTAGGTTTGATGTCACACCTGACAATACAAAGGTGACATCAGTCTCCCAACTATTACCCCACTTGCAACCACTACAGGGCGAGTGAGAAGAGCAAAGTTAAGTGCCAGATTTGGCGCATCTTATAGATGAACCTTTTATGGGATGGCTGAGAGTTGATGTTTTTAGTCTGGGAGGGGGTTAGTATCCATAGCGCCTTCCTAGGCTCTTAATATCAGTCCGCAGCTGTCTGCCTAACCTTTGCTGGTTATTAAGCATAGAGGGACCAAAGATATTTTTTTTGAGGGTCCCCCATTTTAATTGCCAGCAAAGGCTAAGCACACAGTTGTGAGCTGTGAGATGGTAGCCTTCATTATAGAAAGCTCTAACTATGTAATTTTTACAGCCAAGAGGTAGTGTTGAGTGATACCATCCGATATCGTGAAATATCGGATCGTATTGGATTGAACCGATACCCAAAAAGTATCGGATATCGTCGATTCCGATACCGGAAACCAATGCAAGTCAATGGGACAGAAATATCAGAATTAAAAAAAAACTTTCTTTCCTTGTAGGTTAATTCTACATGAAGAAAAACAACTAATACTAATGTAGAATGTATTGGGGGAGGTGGAGAAGACATTAAAGGCATAGAGGTTTAGCCCAATCAAATGGAATAGCAGGAATAATTTTTTTTTTTAAAGACGTTCGGACATACAAAGATATTGACTATGTTAACCTTTTTTATATTTTGTCAGATATGTATGTTTCACTACTTCCATGCTCTTCACCTTCTTTTTTACTTCTCCCACACTTTTTCCTTCATGATCCTCAGCAGCAGCATCTTTTTCAACAACTTCTTCTTCACCTTATTCATCTTCTTCTTCTTCACCTTCTTCCTATTATTCTTTTTTTTACATTCTTCATATTCTTCTTATTCAACTATTATTCTTCTTCATATTCTACTTCTTCATCTTCTTCCTATTCTTCTTCTTCATCATATTCTTATTTGTGACAGGCATTCCTGTAGTTGTTATCTATAAAAGTTTGAAGATTACACCTTCCGTTCTGCCTGTCACAAAAGATTTACAACAGGATTTGTCCGCGTTCAGTTTGGCCTGCAGCAGCAGGCATTTTCCAGGGGCACCACGAGGAGGAACGGACTCACCCCCATACACTGCTTAGTCTTCTTCTGCTTATAATTTAGATAATATCTTTTGCTCTGATTTTTAGTCTTATGCTTAATGTTCTTCTGCTTTTGGTTCTTCTGCTTTTTGATCTTCTGCTCCTTGGTCTTCTGTCTCTTGTTGTTATGTATCTTGGTGGTTGTCTTCATGTTCTTTGTCCTCTTGGTCATCTTCTTCAGGGTCATCTTTTTGGTCTTCTTCGGGGTGGTCTTTGGGGTCGTCTTCAGGGTCATCGTTTTCGTGGTCGTCGTCTTCTTCGGGGTGGTCTTCAGGGAGATCCAGAGTGATAACCAAAAACCATTTCCAAAGCTTGAACTTGGAAAAGTAACAGAAGGTACAAGAAGGCTGAGGAACTGCTGAGAACCAGCTGATGGTACTGGAACCCGGATGGGTAGCAGAAGGATCAAGAGCCAATGGCACAACTGTGGACCAGCTGATGGTGCTGGAACAAGGTTACTAAGTAGGAGGTACCTGTGCTAGAAAGCACTACCAAGGACCAGCAGATGTTGCAGGAACTCGGATACCGAGAAGGAGGCACCTCAGCCAAAGGCACTGCCGAGAACCAGCTGACAGTGCTGGAACCCGGATGGGTAGCAGAAGCTGCAAGAGCTAATGGAACTAGCGAGGACCAGCTGACGGTGCTGGAACCCGGAGGGGCAGCAGAAGGAACAAGAGCCAATGGCACAACTGTGGACCAGCTGACGATGCTGGAACACGGTTACTAAGCAGGAGGTATCTGTGCTAGAAAGCACTAACAAGGACCAGCAGACGTTGCTGGAACTCGGATACCGAGAAGGAGGCACCTCAGCCAAAGGCACTGCCGAGAACCAGCTGACGGTACTGGAACCCGGATGGGTAGCAGAAGGTACCCATGAAAAACAAAGTTGCAAGGCCGCGAGCCGGCCGCAGTTACCGAAACCCACAGTCCTTACAGGGGGTGCTTGTCTTATTGGCACTATGGAACCAGCCTTTATTACCAGAACCCACTGCCAACATAGGAAGCACCTAAACTGCAGGCACCATAAACACGGCTAACCCGACCGCAACACGACAGGACAACATATTGGTGGCAAATTGACGTTGACACTACCCAGAAACAGCAGGTATGCTGGACCCAGGCTGGGCAGGAGTGAGTACCCGTGCCAAAGACACTGCCGAGAACCAGTTTTTGCTCTGATTTCTAGTCTTATGCTTAATGTTCTTCTGCTTTTTGTTCTTCTGCTTTTTGTTCTGCTTCTTGGTCTTCTGCTTCTTGGTCTTCTGCTTCTTGGTCTTCTGTCTCTTGTTCTGTATCTTGGTGGTTGTCTTCATGTTCTTTGTCCTCTTGGTCATCTTCTTCTGGGTCATCTATTTGGTCTTCTTCAGGGTGGTCTTTCGGGTCGTCGTCTTCAGGGTCATCGCTTTCGTGGTCATCGTCTTCTTCGGGGTGGTCTTCAGGGTCGTCATATTCAGGGTTGTCGTCAGGGAGATCCAGAGTGATAACCAAAAACCTTATCCAAAAGCTTGAACTTGGAAATGTAGCAGAAGGTACAAGAAGGCTGAGGAACTGCCGAGAACCAGCTGACGGTGCTGGAACCCGGAGGGGCAGCAGAAGGAACAAGAGAAAATTGCACTACCAATGACCAGCTGACGGTGCTGGGACCTGGTTACTAAGCAGGAGGTACCTGTGCTAGAGAGCACTACCACCAAGGGCCAGCAGACGTTGCTGGAACTCGGATATCGAGAAGGAGGCACCTAAGCCAAAGGCACTGCCGAGAGCCAGCTGACGGCACTGGAACCTAGATGGGTAGCCGAAGGTACCCATGAAAAACAAAGTTGCAAGGCCGTGAGCCGGCCGCAGTTACAGAAACCCACAGTCCTATTGGCACTACGGAACCAGCCTTTGTTGCCAGATCCCGCAGCCCACATAGGAAGCCCATATACTGCAGGCACCATAGACTCGGCTAACCCGATCGCCACACGACAGGACAACGTATTGGTGGCAAAGTGACATTGACACTACCCGGAAACAGCAGGCGTGCTGGAACCAGGCTGGGCAGGAGGGAGTACATCTGCCAAAGACAATGCTGGGAAACAGCTGGCGGTGCTGGAACCCAGGGAAAATACTACAAACAGAGTTGAGACAGAGGCCTAATTGGAGCAAGTTTAAAATCTGTAGTTGTCTGACTGTGGACACACAGCAGGGGAGCAGCTGGCGTTACTGAACCCCACTAACACAGGAGCTAGTGTTTTTCTCTGTGCAGACGGCACTTCTGAGCAACATCTGGTGGTGTTGGAGCCCAGGGTCATTCATGGAGTAGGCTGAGGCCTACTTGGAGCAAGTGTAATATCAGATGCAGTTTAAATGTGGAGGGAGCAGGAGATATTGCCGGACACACAGCAGGGGAGCAGCTGGCGTTACTGAACCCCACTAACACAGGAGCTAGTGTTTTTCTCTGTGCAGACGGCACATCTGAGCAGCAACTGGCAGTGTTGGAGCCCAGGGTCAATAATGGAGTAGGCTGAGGCCTACTTGGAGCAAGTGTAAAATCTGATGTAGTTTGAATGTGGAGGGAGCAGGAGATATTGTGGGACACACAGCAGGGGAGCAGCTGGCGTTACTGAACCCCACTACCACTGGAGCATGTGTTTTTCTCTGTGCAGATGGCACTTCTGAGCTACAACTGGCGGTGTTGGAGCCCAGGGATTACAGTTCAGGTGGTAGAAACATGAACACAACAGGAGACCTGGATACTGTTGCCAACCAATTATTTATTGTTCATTTTCAGAAAAGTAAGCCGATCAATGTTATCGGAGGATAGTCGCATGCGACGATCTGTTAGTACACCACCTGTGGCAGTAAAGATGTGTTCCGATAATACACTAGCATCAGGGCAAGCCAGCACCTCCAATGCATACTGGCTAAGCTCTGGCCATGTATCCAGCTTAGAGACCCAAAACTTGAAGGGGGAAGAGCCGTCTGGGAGTACACGGACAGGGCAAGACATGTAGTCTGTCACCATCTGATGGAAACGTTGCCTCCTGCTGACTGGAGCCGTCTGTGATGGTGTAGACATTTGTGGCGGGCACACAAAACTTTACCACATTTGGGCCATACTGGTCTTGCCTTGTGCTGAGGCACTGCCTCTGCTCCCACTTTGTGTAGAGCTTCCTACACTGCCTCGACGCACAGAGCTGCTTTGTAAAGCACTAGCAGCACTGCTCTCGGTTGGAATGGAGAACATGATGGAATGCACTAGTGTGTCTTGGTACTCCCGCATTTTACGCTCCCGGTTCAACGGTGTTATGAGGCTTTGTAAGTTGACCCGGTAGCGAGGATCTAGGAGGGTGTACACCCAATAATCAGCCGTGTTGAGAATGTGGGCAATGCGGCGGTCGCTTCTCAGGCACTGCAGCATGAAATCAACCATGTGCTGCAGACTCCCAACTGCCCAAGAAATGCTGTCCCCTGCTTGAGGCGTCATCTCTGCCTGCTCTGCATCACTCCACCCTCGCTGTACATACTGACTACTAGAGCATTGTGTACCTCCCTCCTCTGGAGAGATGTCTTCCTCCTTCATTGACTCCTCCTCATCCTGCTCACAAAGTGTCCCCTGCCTAGGCCTTTGTGAGGAACCACGTTGAGAAGACTGTCCAGAAGCAGATGGCATTTGTGACTCCTCATCCTCCACCTCTTCCAAAACCTCCTCCTTTAGTGCTTGCAGTGTTTTTTGAAACAGGCAGATAAGGGGGACAGTCATGCTGACTAGTGCATCACCTGCACTCGCCATCCGCGTGGAATCATCGAAGACACGCAAAACGTGGCAGATGTCCTTCATAGAGGCCCACTCAGTGGTGCTGAAGTGTGACCTGCGCACAGTGCGACTTGTTTGCGCCTGATGCAGCTGGTACTCCATTACTGCTGCCTGCTGCTCACACAGCCACTCCAACATACAGTATGTAACGTTGAATTCCACCTGGTGGGTAGGTCACATATGATGCGATGTTCCGGAAGGCGGAATCGGCGCTGCAGAGCTGCAATTCGCGATCTTGCCATGCTGGAACGCCGCAAGTGAGCGCACTCTATGCGCACGTTGTGCAGCAGTGCATCAAGATCCGGATAGTCCCTCAGAAAGCTCTGCACGACCAAGTTTAGCACATGTGCCAGACATGGGATGTGAGTGAGGTTGCCTAGGCCAAAAGCTGCCACCAGATTTCGGCCATTGTCACACACTACCAATCCTAGCTGGAGATTCGCTGGCACAAACCACACGTCGCTCTCCTGCTTGATGGCATTCCAGAGCTCCTGCGCTGTGTGGCTTTGATTCTCCAAAGAAATTAATTTCAGTACGGCCTGTTGACGTTTGGCCATGGCTGTGCTCATATCGGTCGTAACAGGCTCCTGCAGCACTGATTCAGAGGAACTGGAGTATGAGGAGGAGTCAATGTGTACAGACTGGATTCCTGCAATCCTTGGAGTTGGCAGAACATGTACAGCGCCACTCTCAAGATCTGTACCCGGCTCCACAACATTGACCCAATGGGCAGTGAGGGAAGGTATCGTCCCTCTCCATGGTTACTGGTCCACGCATTGGTGGTCAGGTGGACCTTGCTACTGATGGCGTTTAGTAGCGCATGTTTAATTTTTCCCTCCACATGCTTTTGCAGGGAAGTGAGGCTTGCCTGCTGAAATAAAAGCGGCTGGGCATGGTGTATTGTGGGACTGCCAATTCCATGAAGTTACGGAAGATGTCAGTCTCCACCAGCCTGAATGAGAGCATTTCAAGGGCCAGTAGTTTTGCAATGCCAGCATTCAGAGCCTGTGCTCGGGGATGGTTTGCCGAGTATGGCCGCCTTTTCTCCTATGCCTGTGCTACCGATGGCTGTAGAGTGGCCTGGGAGTGTGAGGATGACAGGGAACATGGTGCTGTGGGTGGAATGTCACTGGGTCTCTGGACAACAGTGCCAGAGGTTCTTCCATGGCGATCCTGTGAAGAAGCCGAACCAGCTGTGCGTGAGCTGGAGGAAGAGGCTACAACACGAGCTGAAGAAGAGGTGGTTGGTGGTGCTGTAGGTTGGCCTACGTCATCAGTGTGTCTTTCTAACTCCACCACGTGCTTGGTCCGCACATGTTTCCACATATTTGTGGTATTCAGGTTGCTGACACTTTTCCCTCTTTTGTCTTTCTGATTACACAGCTTGCATTTGACAAAGCAAATGTCATCTGCAACTGTGTCAAAAAAGGACCATGCACAGCAAGTCCTGGGAGTGCCCATTTTGGATTTTGGAAGAGGAATGCTCCTAACGGGTGCGGAAGTGGAGGCTACAGGCAACCAAGTCTGCCAGAAAAAAATGGATTGGTAGTTCCAGCTGCGTTAAAAATTCTTTATCTTGCTTTATTCATTTTCAATTAAAAACAGACAGTCAGATGACAGATATCTCTCCAGAAATGAAGTCAATACACATAGGATCGGCTTTACGCTTTTCGATCTATCCGATCTTTGTCAAAAACCAAGCCTGCCCCCTCCCTCTCCCTCCTGTTTTGGCCATTCTGGGAATCTCTTCCTCAGAGCTGCTCCCATCACCTTCCTGTTCCTCACGCCATGATGGGTCAAGGACCTCATCATCTACACTCCCCTCTTCAAACACCTGCTTCTCCTGGGTAGTCTCGCCAGCACAGTACGCACCAGAAAGTGGCACCTGAGTCTCATCATCTGATGCGTACTGAGGTGTGCTGACCATAGGCACTGGCCCACCCGCCTCTTCAGATTCAGAGGGACAAAGCAGTTGCGCATCACTGCATACTCTCTCTTCTTCACATTCTAGAATCCTGCTTGGCTGGCCCCCTGTTTCCAAGCCAAGAGATTCAGAGAATAGAAGTAGAGATGGCTCCTGTCCAGGGCTCTCTGACTGCCTTGGCAATTTGGCAGGTGGTGAAGAGACAGATGGTTGCTCTTCAGTGCTCTGGCCCTGAGAGGATGTGGAAGTAATTGAAGTCGATGCGTTAGCTGCCATCCATCCGGCAACGGCTTCAATTTGTTCGTCCCGCAGCAGTGGGGTACGGCGAGGTCCTACAAAGCTGCGCATAAAGGACTGTTGCCTGGTAAAACTGAGGGATGCTGAGTCACTGGTGCCCGCAGCAGGCACAGAATCCCCACGTCCTGTAACAACCCTGCTGGCGTCACTGCATGGCCTCCCATCCCCCGCACATCAACTTACTCACTGCTCCGGGTCATGCTGTGAATTCTGTCTGTTGCCAGTCCTGTGCTCTTTGCCTCTGCTCTCCTGTATGTTTCCTGGCTATGTGTGCATAGGGGGGGCGGCACCAGAACTCTCTGTTTCTTATGCAGTCAGGGTGCACCTGTCTAATCTGTCCCTGACCAATCACTTAGAGCCCTTGACTATTTAGCTCCGCCACACCCACTGAAACATTGCCTGTGCAATG
Source organism: Dendrobates tinctorius (assembly GCF_039654945.1). Classification (NCBI taxonomy): domain Eukaryota; kingdom Metazoa; phylum Chordata; class Amphibia; order Anura; family Dendrobatidae; genus Dendrobates; species Dendrobates tinctorius. The sequence continues at coordinate 44,429,201 of NW_027361688.1, read as the reverse complement.
TATAATCTCAGTTAGTATCTTGCTGCTGAGGAAGCCAGGCCCTGCCCTCTGTATTTCCTCCTTCTCTGGAGGAATACGTCTTGCCTTGTACCTTGTCTGCCTGCCAGGAGGCTGAATATCCTGGCCCTTGAGTCTTGGTTCCAGTACCTTGTCTGTACTCTGTCCTACCTTAGTCTCCCTTTCTCCTTTTCCGTGGCTTCCTTCCCTGCTGTGTCTTTCCTTGTGTCCTCTCTGTCTGTGCATCTGCACCCTTGCAGCTCTGTCTGTGCATCTGCACCCTTGCAGCGCTGTCTGTGCATCTGCACCCTTGCAGCTCTGTCTGTGCATCTGCACCCTTGCAGCTCTGTCTGTGCATCTGCACCCTTGCAGCTCTATCTGTGCATCTGCACCATTGCAGGTCTGTCTGTGCATCTGCACCCTTGCAGCACTGTCTGTGCATCTGCACCCTTGCAGCACTGTCTGTGCATCTGCACCCTTGTAGCTCTGTCTGTGCATCTGCACCCTTGCAGTTCTGCCTGCTCAGCTCCCTAGCCGCTCTGCCTGCACGTCTCTCTTGCCGCCCAGCCTACTCCGCACTCCTGCGGCTCCGCCTACTCCACACTCCTGCCTATAGCCATACCTGCACCTCCTGTGTGAACAGGTCCAAATCCTGTTCCAACATACACCACTCCCTCCTGCCTACACCTGCTGTGTGAACAGGTCCCTACCTGCCCCTTCTCATACCACGCCAGTCTGTCCTGTGTCTCAAGCCATGCCCACCTGTCTTGTGTCTCAATCCGTGCCTGCCTGTCCTGTGTCTCAAGCTGTGCCCGCCTGCCCGGTGTCTCCAAGCCGTGCCTGCCTGCCCTGTGTCTCCAAGCTGTGCCCGCCTGCCCTGTGTCTCCTAGCCACACCTGCTTGCCCAGTGTCTCAGCCGTGCCTGTCGTGTCTACCTGCCAGCCTGACCATAGCTTCTGTCAAGGTGACTTGTCCCCGAGTGGGATCAGCAGCCACAGCCAGACACCACCCTGGAGTGGCACCCGACAGCTATCTGCCACAGAAGCCTGACCTCACCATCAGAGGCTCAAGTGAAGATCGAGGTAGCTGTTGTAGTCACGCCCCTTCCAAGGTAGTCTGGTTTGTGGCACAGTGGGGCCACAAACCCCTGGCTCGCGCCATTCAGCCAAGGCGTGAATGTGACAGTTTGCACAGGCCATGGTCCCCACTGAGTCCCATGTCTTTTTGCTCTCGGAACAAGATGAGCTTTTTTGCCAGTATGGGCAACTAAATAAATTTACCCGGCCTGAAGCCCAATCCTTCACTGCTCCACCCACCATTGTGGTCTCCAATAGACTGTTTGCTTAACTAGAGGCTGGGATACCTAAAGTTGAACCTCCCTCGGACCCGCCAAGATGTGATGGGGACCCTAAGCAGTGTCGTGCCTTTATGGAGCAGTGCCTATGCTATTTTCAATGGCATGCTCCCTACTCCGCCAGTGATTGGGCAAAGGTAGGATTACTAATGTCCTACCTAACAGGAGATGCAATGCAGTGGCTTAACCCCCTTTGGGAAGCGGGGGATCCCATCACCTTGAGCTTACCGGCCTTCCTGGTGGCCTTCTGCAAAGCCTTTGACAAGCCAAGTACAGTGTCTCCTGAAGAGTCTTCCCCCTAAGCTTCCAGGAACAGACCAGACAAAAGAAGCCTTGGGCCAATTCATCTTCTCTGTCGGTGACTGCCCATGACCCATCTGTTCCTCAGCCTGCCAGAGCAGCTCCCCATGCAAGATCCAAGAGGTCTAAGAAAAAGGGGCTGGCTAGGTTGTCGCCAGAGGCCAGTCCTGAGAAGGAACAACCTGACGGTCTCTGCCCTGTGAAGCCAAAGCTCCAGGACCTTGGGTCAGTAGGAGAGACTGCCCTTGGTGAGAGCACCTCCTCTTCACTAAAGTCTGTGACTGTTCCAGTGCCTTGTGGGAGTTTCGGCCCTGCAGATGTATGTAAGCTGCAAGCCAGACGGAGTCTATGCATGGTTCCTGCTCCACAGTTCCAGAATCCTTTGAGGGTGTTTGGTGATGGCCGAGCCCTACATGTGAACAGTCCAGTACTGAGGGGTCAACTACACCTCCTAATCGGAGCGTTATACACAAAGACATTTGTTTTCCACATGCTGTCCAGTTTGCCCACCGGTCATTCGGAGCTGGGTACTCTACTGCCCCTTCCGGTCCAAAGACCCAGCGTGGTGCTGCATTTGGAACTGCCTAGCCAACAGAGGTTAATAGTTCCACTACTGCAAGGCCAGTCTTCTGTATCGACACCTTCTCCACCTGATCTGCCGGTTATTAAGTCATGGTGTGCTGACGTCACTGAAGAAAAGAAAGCAGTTGGGCCCTCTCCGCACACCTCCAGTGACCAGTCCCTAGGAACATCCCTTGATTGTCTTCCCCAGGAGAGTGGGCTGAAGACGGATCCTGAGTGGATGCCCTCGGCTCCTCTATGGCCAGTGGGTGAAGGTCCCAGGATTAAGCAGTACTCCTTCACCAACTTGAAAGAAGTGGCCCAGTCTTTTCCGGGTAACAGGCGGAAGTGGCTCCCCGTATGTATGCCTCCAACTTCCATGTGGCAGGTGAATGAAGAGGTGAGAACAGTGGCCTATGTATCTCCGTTTTTTACCCATCTGGAGGAGGAGGTCCAATTTTCTTGGGATAACGGGCAAAAAATTGACTCTGTGCAGGTGTCTTCAATTTCTAGCTGGCCGGCTGATGTAGGAGCGAAGTTTGAAGCTGCTAGGGCCAGGCTTTTTGCCAATCTGGAGGAAGAAGGCCTTGCACCCTCTGTGTTGGAAGCTGTTGGGCACCAAGAAACTTGGCACTCTGGGATTCCTGATGGCACACATATTCCACCCTACCTGAAGGATGTCGTGTCAACCTGGACTGTGTGGGGTCCCATACTCCTTCTTCAGGTCTTTCTGGCAGGCTTGAGGAAGAGGGGCCGTAAAGGGAGGGATACTGTAACAACCCTGCTGGCATCACTGCATGGCCTTCCTTCCCCCGCACATCAACTTTCTCACTGCTCCGGGTCATGCTGTGAATTCTGTCTGTTGCCAGTCCTGTGCTCTTTGCCTCTGCTCTCCTGTATGTTTCCTGGCTATGTGTGTATAGGAGGGCGGCGCCAGAACTCTCTGGTTCTTATACAGTCAGGGTGCACCTGTCTAATCTGTCCCTGACCAATTACTTAGAGCCCTTGACTATTTAGCTCCGCCACACCCACTGAAACATTGCCTGTGCAATGTATAATCTCAGTTAGTATCTTGCTGCTGAGGAAGCCAGGCCCTGTCCTCTGTATTTCCTCCTTCTCTGGAGGAATACGTCTTGCCTTGTACCTTGTCTGCCTGCCAGGAGGCTGGATATCCTGGCCCTTGAGTCTTGGTTCCAGTACCTTGTCTCTACTCTGTCCTACCTTAGTCTCCCTTTCTCCTTGTCCGTGGCTTCCTTCCCTGCTGTGTCTTTCCTTGTGTCCTCTCTGTCTGTGCATCTGCACCCTTGCAGCTCTGTCTGTGCATCTGCACCCTTGCAGCTCTGTCTGTGCATCTGCACCCTTGCAGCTCTATCTGTGCATCTCTACTCTTGCAGCTCTGTCTGTGCATCTGCACCCTTGCAGCTCTGTCTGTGCATCTGCACCCTCGCAGCTCTGTCTGTACATCTGCACCCTCGCAGCTCTGTCTGTGCATCTTCACCCTTGCAGTTCTGCCTGCTCGGCTCCCTAGCCGCTCTGCCTGCACGGCTCCCTAGCCGCTCTGCCTGCACGGCTCCCTAGCCGCTCTGCCTGCACGGCTCCCTAGCCGCTCTGCCTGCTCGGCTCCCTAGCCGCTCTGCCTGCACGGCTCCCTTGTCACTCTTCTTGCACGGCTCGATATCCGCTCTGCCTGCACGGCTCCCTAGCCACTCTGCCTGCACGGCTCTCTTGCCACCCAGCCTACTCCACACTCCTGCGGCTCCGCCTATTCCACACTCCTGCCTATATCCATACCTGCACCTCCTGTGTGAACAGGTCCAAATCCTGTTCCAACATACACCACTCCCTCCTGCCTACACCTGCTGTGCGAACAGGTCCCTACCTGCCCCTTCTCATACCACGCCAGTCTGTCCTGTGTCTCAAGCCGTGCCCGTCTGTCCTGTGTCTCAATCCGTGCCCGCCTGTCCTGTGTCTCCAAGCCGTGCCCGCCTGCCCGGTGTCTCCTAGCCACGCCTGCTTGCCCTGTGTCTCAGCCGTGCCTGTCGTGTCTACCTGCCTGCCTGTCTATAGCTTCTGTCAAAGTGACTTGTCCCCGAGTGGGACCAGCAGCCACAGCCAGACACCACCCTGGAGTGGCACCCAACAGTTATCTACCGCACAAGCCTAACCTCACCATCAGAGGCTCCAGTGAAGACCCAGGTAGCTGTTGTAGTCACGCCCCTTCCAGGGTAGTCTGGTTTGTGACACAGTGGGGTCGCAAACCCCCGGCTCGCGCCATTCAGCCAACGCGCGATCTTGACACGTCCTCTCCCTGCTGAAACTCCACACCCACGACCACGTGCCTTACTTCCTGCCTTCTTTATCTTGGTAGACTGATAAAGATAAGCAGAAACGTACAAAGGATGCTTAGTGTGCTTATTCCTGAACAGCTGCTAACAGGTATAAGAAACACTAATTTTATAAAGTGTGTGGACTACACTTTAATATGAGCTAATGTGGCCTACACAACTGTCAAGTGGAGTGTTTGGTGAACTTTATTTACGTGTTTTTTTTCAAAAAAACAAAAAGGATGTGACCAAAGATGTGAAAGCGATAGTATCACAAACTTTTTGGAGCTGTTAAAATGCAGGAAGGTAACCTACAATGCAATAGATGAGGCTCCAAAAAATAGGCTAATACTTATCTGGCTGCGGCTGCAGGGCACAAGCTAGAAAAAAGGCTCCTCTATATACTCCTATATACAGTCATATGTTAAAGTTTGGGCACCCTTATTAATGTTAACCTTTTTTCTTTATAACAATTTTGGTTTTTGCAACAGCTATTTCAGTTTCATATATCTAATAACTGATGGACTCAATTATATTTCTGGATTCAAATGAGGTTTGTTGTACTAACAGAAAATGTGCAATCTGCATTTAAACAAAATTTGACTGGTGCAAAAGTGGGCACCCATATCATTTTCTTGATTTGAACACTCCTAACTACTTTTTACTGACTTCCTGAAGCACAAAATTGGTTTGGTAACCTCATTGAGCTTTGAACTTCATAGCCAGGTGTATCAAATCATGAGAAAAGATATTTAAGGTGGCCACTTGCAAGTAGTTCTATTTGATTCTCCTATGAAGAGTGGCATCATGGGCTCCTCAAAACAACTCTCAAATGATCTGAAAACAAAGATTATTCAACATAGCTTTTCAGGGGAAGGATACAAAAAGTTGTCTCAGAGATTTAACCTGTCAGTTTCCACTGTGAGGAACATAGTAAGGAAATGGAAGAACACAGGTACAGTTCTTGCTAAGCCTAGAAGTGGCAGGCCAAGAAAAATATCAGAAAGGCAGAGAAGAAGAATGTTGAGAACAGTCAAGGACAATCCACAGACCACCTCCAAAGACTTGCAGCATCATCTTGCTGCAGATGGTGTCACTGTGCATCGGTCAACAATACAGCGCACTTTGCACAAGGAGAAGCTGTATGGGAGAGTGATCCGAAAGAAGCCGTTTCTGCAAGCACGCCACAAACAGAGTCGCCTGAGGTATGCAAAAGCACATTTGGACAAGCCAGTTACATTTTGGAAAAAGGTCCTGTGGACTGATGAAACAAAGATTGAGTTGTTTGGTCATACAAAAAGGCATTATGCATGGAGGCTAAAAAACACAGCATTCCAAGAAAAACACTTGCTACCCACAGTAAAATTTGGTGGAGGTTCCATCATGCTTTGTGGCTGTGTGGCCAATGCCGGAATCGGGAATCTTGTTAGTTGAGGGTCGCATGGATTCAACTCCGTATCAGCAGATTCTTGACAATAATGTGCAAGAATCAGTGACGAAGTTGAAGTTACGCAGGGGATGGATATTTCAGCAAGACAATGATCCAAAACACCGCTCCAAATCTACTCAGGCATTCATGCAGAGGAACAATTACAATGTTGTCGAATGGCCATCCCAGTCCCCAGACCTGAGTATCATTGAACATCTGTGGGATGATTTGAAGCGGGCTGTCCATGCTCGGCGACCATCAAACTTAACTGAACTGGAATTGTTTTGTAAACAGGAATGGTCACAAATACCTTCATCCAGGATCCAGGAACTCATTAATAGCTACAGAAAGCGACTAGAGGCTGTTATTTTTGCAAAAGGAGGATCTACGAAATATTAATGTCACTTTTATGTTGAGGTGCCCATACTTTTGCATCGGTCAAATTTTGTTTAAATGCAGATTGCACATTTTCTGTTAGTGCAATAAACCTCATTTGAATCCAGAAATATAACTGAGTCCATCAGTTATTAGATATATGAAACTGAAATAGCTGTTGCAAAAACCAAAATTGTTACAAAGAAAAAAGGTTAACATTAACAGGGGTGCCCAAACTTTAACATATGACTGTAGTGTTTACAACCAACCAATGTAGATGATACGGATGGAAGCACACTAATAGGAGAAAAAAATCAGGAAAAATGAGCTGCAATAAAACAAAAAAAGGACAATGCATGAGGCAGTGACGCACGCTGAGCGGACTACAACCAGAGGTGGCTGCAGAACACACTACAACGTGAGCTGCACTCACACACAGAGACCTCACAGACAGCCATGAACAGTGCAGAGAAATGGGCACTAGCACTGAAAGGCTGCAGAAAGGCTCCGCTGTCTACTCCTATAGTGTTTGCAACCAATGTAGATGGATACGGATGGATGCACACTAATAGGAGAATTAATGAAAAATGAGCAGCAATAAAACAAAAATAAATATGCATGAGGCAGTGATGCACGCTGAGCGGCCTACAACCAGAGGTGGCTGCAGGACACACTACAGCGTGAGCTGCACTCACACAAACCTTGCAGACAGCTGTGAACAGCGCTGCAAGGCAAAACAAAGCTACAGTGATCGATAATGTAGCCTGGGTAAAGCACAATATTATATAGCAAATCGCTATCTCTAACTGTCCCTCACAGTCTTGAACAGCAGCCTGTCCCTAACTGATTTCACAGCAGAGTGAACCCTAAATGGCGGCGGCTTTTATAGTGCATCATGACATAATTTCAGCAGCCAATCACAGCCATGCCATTAGTTAACATGCCTACATGCCCAACAGGATGTGCCCAGACTTCTGAGGATTCCTCATTGGCTGAATCAAATCAAACTGGCTCATAGCATTATGGGAACTTCCGATTCCGGTGATCGATATGCAACAAGTATCGGAACTCAGTATCGGAATTCCGATACTGCGAATATCGGCCGATACTCGATATTTGCGGTATTGGAATGCTCAACACTGGTCACTGGATTTAGCTCCTATTGAAAATTATAGGTTTTGTGAAATCACAATATTTTAAATAACAAATTATACACTAGTGACCAGACTTTAATTTTCTCTAATATCTAAAACAAAAAAAAATATCCTAACAATGCTATGCTCTCTCGTTTTGGCCAAATAACTTTTGTGAACTGTAGAAAGTTGAGTCCTGATTGATGTTTTCCATCAATGTTGTAGAAATGCTGTTAAACCTTAAATCAGATTATTTTCCTATTCCTTTTTATCTTGTGTAAAGTCAAAAGAAAATTATTTTATTAGCCCATTTTCCTACTATTACCCTAGGACCACATGGATAGCATGAGTTCTTATGCAAGGTCTTTGTTTAGCAAGGAAATAATAATTGATACTCTTAAGCACTCATCAATCATTCACATCCAGAGACAAGAGACAAGTCAATTTTTAGTTGACTTCCTACAGCAGAAGGTTTGATAAGAGTATTTCACTACATTTTGTTAACATTGACTTACTGTAACACTCATCAGAGGCAAATGATCATGTGTTCATTGAGTGGGGGAGATCAATATCCATTTTTTTCATATGATTATAAAAAGGGGTTGTCAAGAGTCCATGAAATGTTTATTAACCCCTTCACGACCTATGACGCCTTCGTAGGCGTCATGAAAAGCAGTGTCCAAACGACCTATGACGCCTACGTAGGCGTCATGCTATAAATAGCCCCCCTGCGGGTTGGGTGACCGGGGTCACTGAAAGGTCACCCAACCCGCACACAAAGGACCCTTCAGAGTTAACACCTGGGGGTGTGGCTTAGCCCCCACGGGCCTACGATCGCTCTGATTGGCTGTTAAAAGTGAAACTGCCAATCAGAGCGATTGTAATATTTCACCAATGAAAATTGGTGAAATATTACAATCCAGCCATGGCCGATGCTGAAATAGCATCGGACATGGCTGGACACCGAGACCCGACCCTCCCCACACCGACTGACGGCACCGATCGGCAGCCGCCGTCATGATCTGCCCCTCCGCCTTCCCTCCGCCCCCCCAGCCCTCCAATCGCCCCTCCGATCACCCACTCTCACCCTCCTTTGTGCCTCCGACCTCCCGCTATCCATCCCGGTGTCCTGCCGTCCAGCGTCATGGGCGCCGCCATCTTGCAAGATGACGGGAGCATGCGCAGTGCGCCGAATCGAATCTGCAACGCTGCAGATTCATTCATTTATTTTGATCACTATGATAAACTTTCATAGTGATCAAAATAAATAAAAAGTAAATCACCGCCCCCTTATCACCCCCATAGGTAGGGACAAATAATAAAATATATATATTTTTTTTCCATTAGGGTTAGGTCCAGGGCTAGGGTTAGGGTTAGGGTTAGGGCTAGGGTTAGGGTTGGACTAAGGGTTAGGGTTGGACTAAGGGTTAGGGTTGGACTAAGGGTTAGGGTTGGACTAGGGGTTAGGGTTGGACTAAGGGTTAGGGTTGGACTAAGGGTTAGGGTTGGACTAAGGGTTAGGGTTGGACTAAGGGTTAGGGTTGAACTTAGGGTTAGGGTTGAACTTAGGGTTAGGGTTGAATTTAGGGTTAGGGTTGAACTTAGGGTTAGGGTTGGAATTGGGATTAGGGTTGGGTTGGGGTTGGGATTATGGTTAGGCTTGTGGTTAGGGTTAGAGTTGGGATTTCGTTAGGGGTGTGTTGGGATTAGGGTTGTGGTTAGGGTTATGATTAGGGTTAGGGGTGTGTTGGGGTTAGGGTTGGAGATAGAATTGAGGGGTTTCCACTGTTTAGGCACATCAGTGGCTCTCCAAACGCGACATGGAGCCACCATTTATTCCAGCCAATTTTGCGTTCAAAAAGTCAAACGGTGCTCCCTCCATTTTGAGCCCCGACGTGTGTCCAAACAGTGGTGTACCCCCACTTATGGGGTATCAGGGTACTCAGGAAAAATTGCACAACAACTTTGGGGGTCTAATTTCAACTGTTACCCTTGGGAAAATAAAAAAATGGGGGCTAAAATAATTATTTTTGTGGAAAAAAAAGATTTTTTATTTTCACGGTTCTGCGTTATAAACTTCTGTGAAGCACTTGGGGGTTCAACGTGCTCACCACACATCTAGATAAGTTCCTTGGGGGGTCTAGTTTCCAAAATGGGGTCACTTGTGGGGGGTTTCCACTGTTTAGGTACATCAGGGGCTTTGCAAACGTAACATGACGCCCACAGACCATTCCATCAAGTCGGCATTTCAAAACGTCACTACTTCCATTCCGAGCCCCAACGTGTCCCCGAACAGTGGTCCCCCCCATATATGGGGTATCAACGTACTCAGGACAAACTGGACAACAACTTTGGAGTCCAATTTATCCTGTTACCCTTGTGAAAATAAAAAATAGTGGGCTAAAAATCACTTTTTGAGGAAAAAAAAAATATTTTTTTATTTTCACAGCTCTGCGTTATAAACTTCTGTGAAGCACTTGGGGGTTCAACGTGCTCACCACACATCTAGATAAGTTCCTTGGGGGGTCTAGTTTCCAAAATGGGGTCACTTGTGGGGGGTTTCCACTGTTTAGGTACATCAGGGGCTCTGCAAACGTAACATGACGCCCACAGACCATTCCATCAAGTCGGCATTTCAAAGCGTCACTACTTCCCTTCCGAGCCCCAACGTGTGCCCAAACAGTGGTCCCCCCCACTTATGGGGTACCAGCGTACCCAGGACACACTGGACAACAACTTTTGGGGTCCAATTTATCCTGTTACCCTTGTGAAAATAAAAAATAGTGGACTAAAAGTAATTTTTTGAGGAAAAAAAAATATTTTTTTATTTTCACGGCTCTGCGTTATAAACTTCTGTGAAGCACTTGGGGGTTCAAAGTGCTCACCACACATCTATATTAGTTTTTTGGGTGATCTAGTTTCCAAAATGGGGTCATTTGTGGGGGGTTTCCACTGTTTAGGTACATCAGGGGCTCTGCAAACATAACATGACGCCCACAGACCATTCCATCAAGTTGGCATTTCAAAACGTCACTACTTCCCTTCTGAGCCCCAACGTGTGCCCAAACAGTGGTCCCCCCCACATATGTGGTACCAGCGTACTCAGGACAAGCTGGACAACAACTTTTGGGGTCCAATTTATCCTGTTACCTTTGTGAAAATAAAAATAGCAGGCTAAAAATTTATTTTTTGAGGGGAAAAAATATTTTTATTTTAACGGCTCTGCGTTATAAACTTCTGCGTAGCACCTGGGGGTTCAAAGTGCTCACTATGCATCTAGATAAGTTCCTTAGGGGGTCTAGTTTCCAAAATGGGGTCATTTGTGGGGGAGCTCCAAAGTTTACGCACACAGGGGCTCTGCAAACACAACATGGTGTCCGCTAACGATTGGAGCTAATTTTCCATTCAAAACGTCAAATGACGCTCCTTCCCTTCTGAGCCATGCCGTGCGCTCAAACAGTGGTTTTCCCCCACATATGGGGTACCAGTGTACTCAGGACAAACTGGACAACAACTTTTGGGGTCCAATTTATCCTGTTACCCTTGGGAAAATAAAAAATAGCGGGCTAAAAAATCATTTTTGAGGGAAAAAAATTATTTTTTTATTTTCACTGCTCTGCGTTATAAACTTCTGTGAAGCACTTGGGGGTTCAAAGTGCTCACCACACAACTAGATAAGTTCCTTCGGGGGGTCTAGTTTCCAAAATGGGGTCACTTGTGGGGGAGCTCCAATGTTTAGGCACACAGGGGCTCTCCAAATGCGACATGGTGTCCGCTAACGATTGGAGCTAATTTTCCAATCAAAAAGTCACATGGCGCTCCTTCCCTTCCGGGCCTTGCGGTGCGCCAAAACAGTGGTTTATGACCACATATGAGATATTGATGTACTCAGGAGAAATTGCCCAACAAATTTTAGGATCCATTTTATCCTGTTGCCCATGTGAAAATGAAAAAACTGAGGCCAAATAAAATTTTTGTGAAAAAAAAAAGTACTTTTTTTTTTTTACAGATCAATTTGTGAAGCACCTGGGGGTTCAAAGTACATACTATGCATCTAGATAAGTTCCTTGGAGGGTCTAGTTTCCAAAATGGGCTCACTTGTGGGGGAGCTCCAATGTTTAGGCACACAGGTACTCTTAAAACAAGACATGGCAACCGCTAAACATTCAAGCATATTTTACATTCAAAAAATAAAATGGCGCTCCTTGCCTTCTGAGCCCTGCCGTGCGCCCAAACAGTGGTTTATGACCACATATGAGGTATCAGTGTACTCAGGAGAAATTGCCCAACAAATTTTAGGATACATTTTATCCTGTTACCCATGTGAAAATGAAAAAACTGATGCTAAAATAAAATTTTGGTTGGAAAAATTAAAATGTCCATTTTTTCATTCCATGTTGCTTTAGTTCCTGTGAAGCACCTGAAGGGTTAATAATCTTCTTGAATGTAGTTTTGAGTAGCTTGAGGGGAGCAGTTTTTAGAATGGTGACACTTTTGGGTATTTTCTGCCATTTAGACCCCTCAAAGTGACTTCAAATGTGAGGTGGTCCCTAAAAAAATGGTTTTGTAAATTTTGTTGTAAAAATGAGAAATTGCTGGTCAACTTTTAACCCTTATAACTTCCTAACGAAAAAAAATGTTGTTTCCAAAATTGTGCTGATGTAAAGTAGACATGTGGGAAATGTTATTTATTAACTATTTTGTGTCACATAACTCTCTGGTTTAACAGAATAAAAATTCAAAATTTGAAAATTGCAAAATTTTCGCCAAATTTCCATTTTTTTCACAAATAAACGCAAAAATTATCGACCTAAATTTACCACTATCATGAAGCCCAATATGTCACGAAAAAACAATCTCAGAATCGCTAGGATACGTTGAAGCGTTCCTGAGTTATTACCTCATAAAGGGACACTGGTCTGAATTGCAAAAAATGGCCAGGTCATTAAGGTCAAAATAGGCTGGGTCATGAAGGGGTTAAAAGCTGTGAATGATATATAATACTAAAGTGAGAATTACGTACATCACCAATTAGTTTTGCCCTCTCCAGGGTCCCTCACTGGTCTCTGTATCCTGGTTTCCAGTGATGGCAGACACTTGACCACTGCAGTCAATCACTGGCTACAGAGGATCATTAAGATCATTGCTATGGCCAATGATTGACTGCAATACTCATATGTCTATGTTAAACCATCGGTACTGGAGACCAGAATAGAAAGACCGATAAGAAAACTGTAAAATGGGGAAGCGGAGTTGGTGGGTGATTATTAAAGGAAGTAATAGTTTATTTATACCTTTTTTATAAAATTTCAGTGAAAATGTTTATTTTTATGAAGATATTATATATAACAAAAACAATAATTTTGTCATCTAAAATAGTGTAAGAATACAATAAAAATTGTCTGGGAGTAATTTATCTTGATGATGTAAGTTGAACCAGTCTTTTAGATACAAGCAACAACAGAAAATGTAAAGTGGATGCTTCTCAAGTGTCTGTCGGTGCTTCACAAGGATAATCTATAATACAGTAACATGTAAAAGTGTGGGCACCCCTGGTCAAAATTACTGTTATTGTGAATGGTTAAGCAAGTTGAAGATCAAATGATCTCTAAAAGGCCTAAAGTTAGAGATGAAACATTTGCCTCTTTTTGTGCAAAAAAACAGCAGAAATGGGTTATTCAAAGCAGCTCCCTAGCACTCTGAAAATGAAAATGGTGGAGGCCAAAAAGCAGGAGAAGCCTATAAGAAAATAGCAAAGCATTTTCAAGTTGCTCCTTTCTCAGATCGAAATGTAATAAGGAAATGTCAGTTAACAGGAACAGTGGAGGTCAAGATAAGGTCTGGAAGACCAAGCAAAATTTCAGTGGAAGCTACTAGTAGGATTGCTAGAGAAGCAATTCAGAACCCCAGTTTGACTGACAAAGACATTCAGAAAGATTTAGCATTCTCTGGAGTTCCAATACATTGTTCTACTGAGACACCTGCATAAATATGGCCTTCATGGAAGAATCATCAGAAAAAAACCTCTTCTATAACTTAACCATAAAATTCAGGAGTGCAAAAGAACATCTGAACAAGCCTGATGCATTTTGGAAAAAAAAAGTCTTGTAGACTGATAAGGTTAAAATAGAACTCTTTGGCCACAATTATCAAAGGTATGTGTGGAGAGAAAATGGCACAAAATTTAAGGAAAAGAACATCTTGCCAAACATTCAGCATGTGAGTTGTGCTGTTCAGCTAATCATCTGAAAAGGCTTTACACTATTACAGGGGCATTTGAATAATGTTATACGGTTAACTTAATTCAATATCATACAAAAATATTATGGTTACAGTGTTGTACTCTGCAGCCATCTACTGGCTATTTTTATTATATGTTTCATGCTCTAAAGCTGTAATTCCCACAATGCCTCTCTCTCTTAAACTCCTCGTATCTTCTTCTTCACATCCTTTTTGTGGTCAGTGCCATCTTGGAAGCATGTGCATCAGGACTGAAGAGAGGATTCTCCTGTTACCTGCAACCTACACTCTCCATATTCTACCTCATCTTAATCCCATCATCTTCTTTAACATCTTACCTTATCTCATCAAAATACTGTGAATAAAACCTGTTAAAATTCATCACTACATTGTCCTTTCTGGATTAACCATGTGCAATTGGTCAAGCATAAGAGGGAAGGTTAGTGAGAAACATTATCTGCCATTGCTTGTACAGAGATTCGTGCTCATATCACACAGACACATCTCACTCACCTGTATCGGTGGCAGAATAGTAACAAGAGACCTGAATCTACAGTGTCTGTGTGCATATGCATTGTCTGCTAGCAAATCTATAACTGCCCGCCATCTTTGCTAAGGCATGTCTACAAAAAGCTCAGGGGATCCCTATATGAGAGAAGCACATCATGTTTGTAACACCACAGATGCACCGGGAGCAAAGTCCACGCTTACTGCAGAATATGGCGTACGTCTCAAACGTGGAACCAAGACAACATAAAAGGTAAGGGAGAACTTTGATACAAGTAGAGAAGAGTTACGTGTGAACCTGGATGATTTATGGGGCAGAGTTGATCACTATTTAGCAGCTCTTCCATGCTCTAACAGTGACGCAGCAGATTTAACAGCCACATTGAGTCGTTTAACTGCCGCCTATGATCGCTGTAAGAGACTGTCTGCAAAGTACATCACATCCTAAGTAAATCTGATATGGATTATGCCACGGCAGAACTAGGTGAAAGGGACAGTCTACTCAAGGAAAAGACCAGACTAGTACGAAATACCCAGGATAAGCGATAAAACTACTAAGGATAAAGTCAAGATGATGATATGGACTGCCTCATTCCAGGAGAAGTGGAAGACCCAGCTGATCACACTTCTTACTATGTGCTTAGACATTTACTATCTTTACCAGTGCCACCTCTAACTCACCACACCCGCAAGACAAGGTAGGTCACTGCCTTCTACTAACAAAGTAACTTCCAGCACTAACCCATAATTTAGGCCACAGCCAGCAGACCTACTAGACACTAAACCACAGCTTATCTCTCATGTCACATTATTTTGTCCTTATATGTTGCAGTCATATAAGCCAGAGAACTTACATTCCCCAGGGATACCACAAGTTAATCCGGCAACTATGACTGAGAGATCGTACATCTGACTTTGCCAGATACATGATTTGCAGGACGTTAATAAACATCAGTCGCTCAAAGTTGTATGATCGAGCCAAGAACTATAGATCCTGGAAGTCGACCTTTCAAGTAGTAATCCAAGACTTTAACCACACTGCCAAGGAACAAAAGGATTTTTAACTGGCTAGGTCCTGAATCAGTGGTGCATCAGGACAATAAGAGTAGTTCATGTGAACTGTGGAGATATGGGGTTAGTGGGTGCTCTAATCTGCTGGCCTGGCAGTCTTTAGAAAAACTGCATGGACCAGGGCTCATACCACTGAATGCCTACCCTCGTTTCCCATGAGCAGAACTCTACTCAGACAACACAGTATGAGGTTAAAACAGTGTGGCAATAATTTATTGAACCACCAACAAACAAACAATAGCATAGAGCAGTCCCAGCAAAATATCCAAGATGGTGCAAATTGCAGAGTCTCACCCTTCTGCTGACTTGCTGGGATTCGATCTTCTTCCAGGGCTAACTACCCTCATCAGTGGCACCTGCTTTTGGCAGGCCCCCATGGAGAAGTACCGATAAGCTTAGGAAGCTATTTGAGAGCAGTGAGATATTTGGCCAGGTGACTTGATTGTCCCAACCTGGATTCTTCAAGATTTCTCTGAGGGTTCAGTGATAGTCAATGGAGTAAATCTGTGTTTTTCCAGCTGGTGTCATGGTCCCCTAAGCTGACATCCTGTAAATTCTCTTGGAACAAGGGAAAAGTCTCCTTATATAGTTGACAATTTTTCTTCAAACCCTCATTCACAGGTAAAGGAGCAGGCATAATCAGGTTAACTTACATTGTTTGATTATTTATAGTTTATCTTTCAATGTTTGCAAGTCAACAATCTACATGGCCAGGTACAATGTGTAATCAACACATTAGAAAACAACCATTCATGCATTTAGAAATATCAATTCAACCTACAAGAAGAGTCAACATTTGAGACAACAATCTAGGATTCTGAGCCTACATAATTTATGCAAGGTATA
This sequence comes from Dendrobates tinctorius, assembly GCF_039654945.1. Lineage (NCBI taxonomy): Eukaryota > Metazoa > Chordata > Amphibia > Anura > Dendrobatidae > Dendrobates > Dendrobates tinctorius. The sequence goes on along the minus strand of NW_027361688.1, from coordinate 44,413,064 downwards.
ATTAAGAAACAATGCTGTGTTTTCACATGTACCATTCAGATGAAGGTCTAATTGCAGCATAGGAGAGACTGGGACAAACCTTCTCCAGCTCAGAAGTCATAGAATGTGCCTTATTTAATAGACTGCAAACCTTCCCAAAGATAACTAAAAAGATAAACAGAAACGTCAAGATCTAAGTGACCTGCTAAAGGAAATAGAATTGACAAAATCAGACATACTTGTATCAGCACTGAGTTACTGTACCTTGACTTTGTTTATAGCGTGAATCCAGTAGTGTCCAAGGTGCCATACAACAAGCAGGAAAAATCAGCAGTTCATGGCTCAAGGTACAGAAGAGAGCATAATGTGTCTATTCCTCCCTTTTAGCATTTTTCAAAGTTCTTCAGCGATCAAGCAGCGGAAAAAGAATGATCCCAACTTCGACTTCGACTTCACTAAAACAAATGCTGTTGCTCCCAAAGTTATGGACAGCAACCATATGTGCCCTATCAACAAAAGACCTCACCCACTTAAGGAGTTCCGTGGTTTCAGGGCAAAGACTTTTTAGGAGCATAGAGATACTCTCAAGGATCTTGGAATATGTTAAAAGTGTTGCACCCCTTCAGATCACATTGCTATGAACTGTAGGGCTGTCATTAAGTGCACCGAATGCAGTAGTGACAAACACATTACATCTATGCATCCCACACAAACTCAGCACAATTCCCAACTTCCTGTAGCATCCTACCATGCTCAAAAGCATGGTGGGCAGCCATAAGCTCCTGATCCAACTGCAATTGCTGTTTCCTCCTTATGTATTGAAGTATGTGGAGAAAGGATTGGTCACAAATACTGTGTCAAGGAGTGTCTAGTCGAGTTCTATCTGGAAGGGCAATCCAGCAATGACTCCAGAATATATGCCATAATAGATGAGCAAAGCAACAGGTCTCTAGCAAAGCCCAAACTCTTTGAGATGTTCAATTAAAGGGGACAAGTGGCTCCATAAACCCTTAACACCTGCTCTGGTCCTATTGAGACCTCTGGCAGGAGATCCTCTGGGTACATTGTCTCTTCAATCAACGGGTTCATGCATACCCTTGCAAACTTTAATTGAATGTGACCAAATACGTGATAACAGGGATGAAATTGCAACTCCAGAAGCCATGCTTAATCATCCAATCTAGAGGCACCTAGGTTTTTCCACCAACATAGAAGAGGATTCTTCGCTGTTAGGGCAGTGAGAATCTGGAATTCCTTGCTTGAGGAAGTGGTGATGACGATCTCAGTTGTGGGGTTCAAGAGTGGCCTGGATGTCTTCTTGGAGAATAACAATATTGTATGTTACAGTGATTAGGTTCTTTAGAAGGACGTAGATCTGGGGATTTATTCTGATGGAATATAGGCTGAACTGGATGGACGAATGTCTTTTTTTCGGCCTTGCTAATTATGAAGTGGAGGTCCTGGAGGGAATCTCTTTGTGCCTTGGATGGGATTCACATACCACATTGTTACACTCCAGCATCCCTTGCTACGAGTCAAAGGAAAGATATCCATATATTCTCTGACGTTTCTACTGAATCTATTGCAGTTGTTGCCTGCTTGAATGAAGCTGACTCTAACAATGAAGCGCATGTTGGATTTCTATTTGGAAAGGCTAAATTGGCTCCTAAACGTGAACACACCATACCCAGATTTGAACTTCATGGGGCTGTACTAGCCATAGAGATTGCAGACTTCAGACAGAGTGAACTAGCTATTCATGTGGATGACACAAGATTCTACACAGACAGAAAGGTTGTTCTGAGTTACATATACAACCAGATAAAATGCTTATATGTCTATGTCAGTGAAGATCAGGAAATCTTCTAAACCTTAGCAATGGCAGTATGTTCCATCCCACCTTAACCCTGCTGAACTTGCTGCTAGGCCAATATCTGTTGGTACAATTGCAAATTGCTCTTGGTTAATAGGAGCGGATGTCCTTCACATCAAGTTTGAAGATTTTGCCATTAAAGACAACTTCAACCTTCAGGATCCAGACATTGATCCAGATATCAATGCTGATGTCAGCACCCCCCATAGCCAAATCCAAAGAGAAAGTTGGCTTGGGCTGACAGCGAATGGAGCGCTTCTCCAGATGGTCAAGGTTTGTTTGCACCATCACATCTGGAACCTGAACTTGGGAGAGTCAAAGAACTTTCAAACCCTTTAAAACGTTCATCTGATTGCAAACAGGAATCATAGAATCATAGAATGGTAGAGTTGGAAGGGGCCTCCTGGGCCATCTGGTCCAACCCCCTGCTCAAAGCAGGATTCACTGATGTCTGTCCGGCCTCTGTTTGATGACTTCCATTGAAGGAGAAATCACCACCTCTCGTGGCAGCCTGTTCCACTCATTGATCACCCTAACTGTCAAAAAGTTTTTTCTAATATCTATTCTGTGTCTCCTCCCATTCAGTTTCATCCAATTGCTTCTAGTCTTTCCTTGTGCAAATGAGAATAAAGATGATCCTACAATGTGACAGCCCTTGAGATATTTGTAGACAGCCATTAAGTCTCCTCACAGTCTTCTTTTTTGCAAGCTAAACATTCCCAAGGAACTTGAACCTTTGGATTACAATAGGGTTGGAGATAGTTTGGCCTAGTACAGCTTCTCCAATCTGAAGATTGGCTATTCTTTGGATTATTACAGGAGCTTGTTATATACATTCATCTATCTTGTTCATATGTTAATGTTATTGTTGTACTGAATGCATTGTTTTGGTTTTTCAGGTTGAAATATCCCTCAGCGAACTTCAAGAAAACACCTCCACTTTAAGATGGTTAACATAGTGAAGTGGAGAGTGTGCTATTCTGGAGTATATCAATCATGCTTTGGAGTTCTGTTGCAGCCAGTGGCACAGGGAACATTTCACATGTAGTGGGAAGAATGGATTCAATAACATTTCAACAAATTTTTGATGCAAACATAAAACCATCTGTAAAAAAGCTGATGTTGAAAAGAAGATGGCTTCTACAAATGGATAATGATCCTAAACATACGTTAAAATCCACAATAGACTTCCTCATAAGTCTCAAGCTGAAGGTATTACAATAGTCCTCACAGTCCACTAATTTGAACATCATTGAAAATCTGTGGCTAGACCTCAAAATAGCAGTACAAGCTCACAAAACTGGAAGAATTTTCCAAGGAAGAATGAATGAAAATCCCTCAAACAAGAATTGAAAGACTTTTTGCTGCCAACAAAAAGTGTTTACAAGCTGTGATACTTTCAAAAGGGGGTACTACTAAATACTATCCATGCAGCTTGCCCAAACTTTTGCATCAGCCCATTTTCCTTTTTGTAATTTTTCAAATGTGAACGATGATAATATATACTTTTTTTGCCTAAGCTACAAAGGAAATGTGTCATCTTTAACTTTAGGCTATTTAGACATCATTTAACTATTAACTATACTTGCTTAACTATTCACAATAACAGTAATTTTGAGCTGGAGTGCACAAACTTTTACATGACACTGAAGATGACCATGGTGAATTGTTTAATATGATCAATTAGTTATGATCAAAAGATCTAAATCATAAAGAGCATCTTTGTGATCAAATGACCATTATTTTATTAAAATTAGCTTTGTAGTGCCATAGTAAAGTAGAGTTAGGGACTAGGGATCAGTGGATCTTTAAAAATTCGATGAAAATCAACTTTGATATACAAACTGTGCTCCACTGGGAACGGCTGATTTGTGATGTCCCAGGTACTGACCACCACTGTTCATGGTATGATAATTCACAAGATGTCATAGCTGCAGGGCATTATGGGGAAGCCATTAGGCAATGAAAAGCAGCTTTACCATACTGTAACTGTAGAAAAAGACATGGATTGCACATCCCAATATTCATACTTTGATCTAAGGCCGCTAGGCAAAAATTTACAAACTGAACATGAGGTTTTTAGTTTACCATTCTGATCAGATTGCATAAAATCCATTAACACATCTCAGTGAACCTCTTAGTGGGACCCTATCCTGAAAGGTGTGGCACCGTGCTTTAAAGCAGCAGTGCACCAGCAGGGCGGGTGGCCCGTTGCCTCACGGCACCCAAACTGTAAGAGTGAGTCCCCACGAGTTGAGGCCGCACCGACTCATTGGCACATCATCACTGCAACAATGGCTGCCACACATCACTAAACACCAGATGACAAGATGTAAAAAACTCACCTTCCACAGGCTCTCAGACTGTGGACTAAGAGTAAAAATTGGCAGAACCCCTCTTGCAGTCTCCTGCTAATTTAAAAACACCTGGGTTAAATGGGAGAAGTGCAGTTCCAAGTATTACAAAAAAAGAGGGGACAGTAATGCAAATGCCAGAACTGTAAAAAAGACATGGTCCGCACATCCCAATATTCATATTGTGATCTAACGTCAGTAGGCGAAAATTTACAAACTGAACATGAGGTTCTTGGTTTAACATTCTGATCACATTGTATGAAGCCCACTACTACTGTTTATAATTAGCAGGAGACTGCAAGAGGGGTTCTGCCTTTTTTAGCTCTCACCTCGCAGTCTGAGAGATAGTGGAACGTGCATTGAATGGCTCCTTTTACTTGTTATTCATGCTGTTAGGCAGCCATTGTTGCTGAGGTTTTGTGCTTGTGGGGCGTGTCAGTTTGGAGTCGTGGAGACTCAGTGTTGTAGCATGGGTGCCATGAAGCACTTGGCCACCCGCCCTGCTGATGCATCGTCGCTGAGACAGATGTCAGCGACCGGCGTCGTTCCTTCAAGGCTATGAAGAGTTAGGACCCACTGAGAGTTTCACCATGACGTGGCAGTGGGCTTCATGCAATCTGCTCAGAATGTCAAACTAAGAGCCTCATTTTCAGTTATGTGTATGGCTTCTGACAGGTCACTGCTACTGCTCGGGAGCAGTTGGTGCCATCTTAGTGGGGACAATATTTTTTCCTCTAGCAAGATGGCACCAACCATGGCTGTGCAGTAGAGGTGACCTATCAGAAGCTATTCAGATGAATAGCTAATCAGAGCACCACATGAAGACCCCCCCATAAGGCTGCCCCAGAGCACAAGCATATCATTAATTCAAAACTGTAAATAAAGATTAAACAACAACTACAAGACAATTTCATCAACCAAGGTATCAATGTAATCAGTATAACGTCGCCGACCTGACACGGTCTGTAGGTTACCGTGCACAATCCTGCTGACAGGTTCCCTTTAAGTGCAACATGTGACTCATATAGTTAAGGAGGCTTGCAGATTCCTTGCCATACTGCATTCTGGACATTTTAAAGCCAATCATCCAATATTCCAATTCGCTTTATCCAACATTAAAGAGTTTATGACTTGGTCAACTGTTTGTACCTGTTATCTTTTGCTTTGCCAGAGCTGAACTATTTCTCCTGGAATTTTGTGTAAGGTAAACATATATGGAAATCAGGACACTAAAGAGTTTACCAATCTAATTTTTCGAACCCATTGCCCTGATGTTAAGTAACCATTTGTGGTGTTAGTTAACTGGTAACTTTAACTAATATGTACTATAAAAAGGGAATTAGCATAAATTATAATAATCCATAGTACATTTTTTGTACATTTTATATTTTTATTCAGAAAGGACACAAATCTAATAAGCATTACCGCCTTTGATATATAAGCGTTGGCCGTATGGAAGTAATAAGTATGCTAATGGAGCTCTCCAATATTGGTGGAAAATAGGTTTACTGATGCACGACAATGCTCATTAACCTTTGTGTTACTAATGAGCTCTTGTAAAAATGCATAGGAAGCAAAAAGTTGCATGCTCAATGCAATCATATTCCTCAGCTGATATTATGCTGACATTCATGTGCTTACATTTTGAACAATAAACTAAATTAAGGTTGCAAACCAAAACTAGAAGACAACTAAAGAGAGTGTGGGGTTGAACGCTGCATCCTCTCTTTTACGATGGTGTAAAAGTAAAATTGTTATTGCTTAGGCTTATAATTGTATATTTGTAGCACAAAATAAAAATATATTATATTTACAGTATGCATTTATTTATACAGTAGCCGCAGCTCCCACTTCCTTTTATTGACTTAGCTGTATGAAGGAGGGGACATGGATGCCAGTACTGATTGGGCGACGGGCTCATGTGTCATAACTAGTGTTGAGCGTTGAGCATTCCGATACCGCAAGTATCGGGTATCGGCCGATATTCACAGTATCGGAATTCCGATACTGAGTTCCGATACTTTTAGCATATCGAATACCGGAATCGGAAGTTCCCATAATGCTATGAGCCAGTTTGATTTGATTCAGCCAATGACAATCCTCAGAAGTGTGGGCACATCCTGTTAGGCATGTAAGCATGTTAACTAATGGCATAGCTATGATTGGCTGCTAAAATGATGTCATGATGCACCATAAAAGCCGCCGCCGCCATTTCGGGTTCACTCTGCTGTGAATTCAGTTAGGGACAGGCTGCTGTTCAAGACTCTGAGGGACACTTAGAGATAGCGATTTTCACAATCATAGTGTGCTTTACCCAGGCTACATAATCCACCACTGTAGCTTTCTTTTGCCTTGCAGCAGTGTTCACAGCTGTCTGCAAGGTCTATGTGAGTGCAGCTCACGCTGAGTAGTGTGTCCTGCAGCCACGTCTGGTTGTAGGCCGCTCAGTGTGTGTCACTGCCTCATACATATTTTTCTTTTCTTGCTGCTCATTTTTCATTCTCCTATTAGTGTGCATCCATCCGTATCCATATACATTGGTTGCAAACTTATAGGAGTAGACAGTGGAGCCTCTCTGCAGCCTTTCAGTGCTAGTGCTAAGTTTGCTGCACTGTTCACGGCTGTCTGAGAGGTCTCTGTGTGTGAGTGCAGCTCACGCTGAGTAGTGTGTTCTGCAGCGACGTCTGGTTGTAGGCCGTTCAGCGTGCGTCACTGCCTCACACATATTTTTCTCTTTTTGCAGCTAGTTTTTTATTCTCCTATTAGTGTGCATCCATCCGTATCCATATATTTTGGTTGCAAACACTATACGAGTAGACAGCGGAACCTCTCTGCAGCCTTTCAGTGCTAGTGCCCACTTATCTGCACTGTTCACGGCTGTCTGAGAGGTCTCTGTGTGTGAGTGCAGCTCACGCTGTAGTGTGTCCTACAGCTACGTCTGGTTGTAGGCCGCTCAGCATAGTCACTGCCTCACACATATTTTTCTTTTATAGCAGCTCATTTTTCATTCTTCTATTAGTGTGCATCCATCCACATCCATCTACATTGGTTGGTTGCAAACACTATATAGGAGTAGATAGAGGAGCCTTTTTTCTGGCTTGTGCCCTTCAGCTGCAGCCAGATTAGTATTACCCTATTTTTTGGAGCCTCATCTTTTGCATTGTAGGTTAAATTCCTGAATTGTAATGGCTCCAAAAAGTTTGTGATACTAACGCTTTCAAATCTTTGGTCACATCCTTTTTGTTTTTTTGAAAAAAACAAAACAAAATAGACAGTTGTGTAGGCCACATTAGCTCATATTAAAGTGTAGTCCACACACACACTTCATAAAATTAGTGTTTCTTATGCCTGTTACCAGCTGTTCAGGAATAAGCACACTAAGCCCCCCCTTTGTACTTTTCTGCCTATCTTTATCAGTCTACCAAGATGAAGAAGGCAGGGAGTAAGGCACGTGGGCATGGAGTTTCAGCAGGGAGAGGACGTGGGGATTCTGAAGGGAGAGGACGTGGGGATTCTGCAGGGAGAGGACGTGGGGATTCTGTGCCTGCTGCAGGCACCAGTGAGTCAGCATCCCCCAGTTTTAGCAGGCAACAGTCCTTTATGCGCAGCTTTGTAGGACCTCGCCGTACCTCACTGTTGCGGGAGGAACAAATTGAAGCCATTGTCGGATGGATGGCAGCTAACGCATTGACTTCAATGACTTCCACGTCCTCTCAGGGCCAGAGCACTGAAGAGCAACCATCTGTCTCTTCACCACCTGCCAAAGTGCCTAGGCAGTCAGAGAGCCCTGGACAGGAGCCATCACAGTCTCTACTTCTGTTCTCTGAATCTGTTGGCTTGGAAAAAGGGGGCCAGCCAAGCAGCATGCAAGAATGTGAAGAAGAGGGAGTATGCAGTGATGCGCAACTTCTTTGTCCCTCTGAATCTGAAGAGGCGGGTGGGCCAGTGCCTATGGTCTGTACACCTCAGAATGCATCAGATGATGACGAGACTCAGGTGCCACTTTCTGGTGCATACGGTGCTGGCGAGACAACCCAGGAGAAGCAGGTGTTGGAAGAGGGAAGTGTAGATGATGAGGTCCTTGACCCATCATGGCGTGAGGAACAGGAAGGTGGTGGGAGCAGCTCTGAGGAAGAGATTCCCTGAACGGCAAAAACAGGAGGTAGAGGGAGGGGGCAGACTTGGTTGCCTGTAGCCTCAACTTCGGCACCCGTTAGGAGCATTCCTCTTCCAAAAGCCAAAACGGGCGCTCCCAAGACTTGCAGTGTGTGGTCATTTTTTGACACAGTTGCAGATAACATTTGCTTTGTTAAATGAAAGCTGTGTCATCAGAAAGTCAAAAGAGGGAAAAATGTCAGCAACCTCAATACCACAAATATGTGGAAACATGTGCGGACCAAGCACAAGCTGGAGTTACACAGACACACTGAAGACGTAGGCCAACGTACAGCACCACCTACCACCTCTTCAGCTCGTGTTGGGGCTTCTTCTTCCAGCTCACACACAGCTGGTTCGGCTTCCTCACAGGATCGCCAAGGAAGAACCTCTGGCACTGTTGTCCGGAGACCCAGTGACATTCCACCCACAGCACCACGTTCCCAGTTCCTCACACTCCCAGGCCATTCTACAGCCATTGGTAGCACAGGCATGGGATAAAAGGCGGCCATACTCGGCAAACAATCCCCGAGCACAGGCTCTGAATGCTGGCATTGCCAAACTACTGGCCCTTGAAATGCTCTCATTCAGGCTGGTGGAGACTGACACCTTCCGAAACTTCATGGCATTGGCAGCCCCACAAAACACCATGCCCAGCCGCTTTTATTTCAGCAGGCAAGCTGTCCCTGCCCTGCAAAAGCATGTGGTGGGAAAAATAAAATATGCGCTACTAAACGCCGTCAGTGGCAAGGTCCACCTGACCTCCAATGCGTGGACCAGTAACCATGGACAGGGACGATACCTTTCCCTCACTGCCCTTTGGGTCAATGTTGTGGAGTCGGGTACAGATCTGGAGAGTGGCGCTGTACATGTTCTGCCAACTCCACGGATTGCAGGAATCCAGTCTGTACACATTGACACCTCCTCCTAATCAAGTTCCTCAGAAACAGCGCTGCAGGAGCCTGTTACGACCGATATGAGCACAGCCATGGCCAAACATCAACAGGCCGTACTGAAATTAATTTCTTTGGGGGATCGAAGCCACACAGCGCAGGAGCTCTGGAATGCCTTCAAGTAGGAGAGCGACGTGTGGTTTGTGCCAGCGAATCTCCAGCCAGGCTTGGTAGTGTGTGACGATGGCCGAAATCTGGTGGCAGCTCTGGGCCTAGGCAACCTCACTCGCATCCCATGTCTGGCACATGTGCTGAACTTGGTCGTGCAGAGCTTTCTGAGGGACTATCCGGATCTTGATGCACTGCTGCATAGAGTGCGCTCACTTGCGGCGTTCCAGCACGGCAAGATCGCGCCTTGCTGCTCTGCAGCGCCGATTACACCTTCCGGAACATCGCATCATATGTGACCTAGCCACCTGGTGGAATTCAATGTTACATATGTTGGAGCGGTTGTGTGAGCAGCAGGCAGCAGTAATGGAGTGCCAGCTGCATCAGGCGCAAACAAGTAGCACTGTGCGCAGGTCACACTTCAGCACCACTGAGTGGGCCTCTATGAAGGACATCTGCCTCGTTTTGCGTGCCTTCGATGATTCCACGCAGATGGCGAGTGCAGATGATGCACTAGTCAGCATGACTGTCCCCCTTATCTGCCTGTTTCAAAAAACACTGCAAGCACTAGGGGAGGAGGTTTTGGAAGAAGTGGAGGATGAGGAGTTAGCTGGTCCACGGTTGTGCCATTGGCTCTTGTTCCTTCTGCTGCCCCTCCGGGTTCCAGCACCGTCAGCTGGTCCTCACTAGCTCCATTAGCTCTTGCAGCTTCTGCTACCCATCCGGGTTCCAGCACCATCAGCTGGTTCTCGGCAGTGCATTTGGCCTAGGTGCCTCCTTCTCGGTACCTGAGTTCCAGCAACATCTGCTGGTCCTTGGTAGTGCTTTCTAGCACAGGTACCTCCTGCTTAGTGACCGTGTTCCAGCACCGTCAGCTGGTCCACAGTTGTGCCATTGGCTCTTGTTCCTTATGCTGCCCCTCCGGGTTCCAGCACCGCCAGCTGGTCCTCGCTAGTTCCATTTGCTCTTGTTCCTTCTGCTAACCATCTGGGTTCCAGTACCGTCAGCTGGTTCTCAGCAGTTCCTCAGCCTTCTTGTACCTTCTGCTACTTTTCCAAGTTTGAGCTTGTGGAAATGTTTTTTGATTCTCACTTTGGATCTCCTTGACGACGACCCTGAAGACGACGACCCTGAATACCAAACCGAAGAAGACCAAAAAGATGACCCTGAAGAAGATGACCAAGAGGACAAAGAACATGAAGACAACCACAAGATGCAGAACAACAAGAGACAGAAGACCAAGAAGCATAAAAAACAAAAGCAGGAATGTAAACAGGAATGGTCACAAATACCTTCATCCTGGATCCAGGAACTCATTAATAGCAACAGGAAGCGACTAGAGGCTGTTATTTTTGCAAAAGGAGGATCTAAGAAATATTAATGTCACTTTTATGTTGAGGTGCCCATACTTTTGCACCGGTCAAATTTTGTTTAAATGCAGATTGCACATTTTCTGTTAGTACAATAAACCTCATTTGAATCCAGAAATATAACTGACTCCATCAGTTATTAGATATATGAAACTGAAATAGCTGTTGCAAAAACCAAAATTGTTATAAAGAAAAAAGGTTAACATTAAAAGGGGTGCCCAAACTTTAACATATGACTGTAATAGGAAGAAGGTGAAGAAGAAGAAGATGAACAAGGTGAAGAAGAAGTTGATGAAAAAGGTACTGCTGAGGATGATGAAGGAGAAAGTGTGGGAGAAGTAAAAAAGAAGGTGAAGAGCATGGAAGTAGTGAAACATACATATCTGACAAAATATAAAAGAGGTTAACATAGTCAATATCTTTGTAACTCCGAACGTCTTTAAAATAAAAATATAATTCCTGCTATTCCATTTGATTGGGCTAAACCTCTATGCCTTTAATGTCTCCTCCACCTCCCCCAATACATTCTACATTATTCTTAGTTGTTTTTCTTCATGTAGAATTAACCTACAAGGAAAAAAAGGTTTTTTTTTAAGTCCAATATTTCTGTCCCATTGTCACCAGAACCTTCACTTTTGCTACCTATGCAAAACCATTCCAAATCTAAATTCTGCTGCAAAAGCCACATTTGTTAGATTCGTTTTTCAGTATATTATTAGATTGTTAATGAAAAAACAATTCTAGATTATCTCTTTTTTTTTAATAAATTTTCAGTGTGCTGTTCCTCTGTAATTCTTTTTAGATATGTATAAATGCTGGATGATACTACTTGGGGATATGCTTCTTTACAGACCTATACAGCCCATCAGAGCTGACTAGAGAAGCGTGAACCTTTTGAAATATAAGTTCGCCAACTTTGCCAAATTTTCCCCCAAAATTTTATTTGTGATTAAATAAATTATGCAAATTTTAATACTGAACCTACCAACTGTGCAAAACCCTAACTAAAACTAAATAAGTAAAAAACAAAAGTGCATTTAAATAACAGAGTTCTTAGTGATACTGTTTTTGATAAAAAAAAAATAGCATAAAAACCGTCCCACCGTCGACAAGGTGACTCTGATCGGGATGGTCCTACACTGTCTAATATTAAAAACCTTCCCATGTGTCCGAGTTGACCTCAGTGTGTGAATAAGGGCAGACAAAAGGACTGGGTCCTGACTAGTTTACACCAGTTTTGGGAAGCCTTTAAATACAATTTCCAGCTCATGAGAGGGAGGCCACACCCCGGCTTGCACAGAATGCGAAAAGAAAAAGAAAAAAACACAAAAATTGAGCTTGGTTTGAGTTGGTATACATACAGCCAATAAGCGCATGTTCACAATAGCCATAAAACATACAAAATCTACAAGAGACAAAATGAGAAAAAACCCTGCTGTAACTAAATAAGTAAAAAGCAAAAGTGCATTTAAAGAGCACAAGAGTTCTTAGTGACACTGTATTTGATCAAAAATAGCATAAAAGCCGTCCCACCATCGACAAAGTGACTCTTATCAGGGCGGTCCTACACTGTCTAATATTAAAAACCTTACCATGTGTCAAAGTTGACCTCAGTGTGTGAATAAGGGCAGACAAAAGGACCAGGTCCCAACCAGTGGAAAGACACCAGTCAGGGGAAGCCTTTAAGGCCGGGATCACACACAGCGAGATACGTCCGAGTCTCGCAGGTAAAAACCAAGCTCTGGCGCCGGCACTCCGGAGCGGAGTGTGCAGCCGCACAGCAATACATGGAGCTGCACACTCCGCTCCGGAGTGCCGGTGCCAGAGCTTGGTTTTAACCTGCGTGACTCGGCCGTATCTCGCTGTAGTGTGACTCCGGCCTAAATGTAATTTCCAGCTCAGGAAAGGAAATGTTTTATGGCCAATGTGAACATGCGTTTATGTTCTGCATGTATACCAACTCATACCAAGCTCAATTGTTTGTGTTTTTTTTTCTTAATTTTAATACTGGTATGCTTTTAATTGTTCGCGAAAAATACACAAGAGTGAGAGGAAAGAGAGAATTAAACTATACCGGCGAGAAAGAGAGAGAGGAACTCCCTGATAATATGAGCTTACACTCTACAGAATAGACTCAGTGACGGAAAACTGTTAGGCGTCGGATTCCTGCAGCTGCACAGCAGGAATCCAGAGCCATACATCCAGCAGTCTCCTATTCCTTTCCGACCGCTCAGGGACCTGCACAGCAATCTCGTCGATCCAGCCGCTCTGCTTTGACCAGCTCTCTGGGTCTGGATGTTGCTGCCACCTCTGCACCAGCAATGGTAGCGCAACCTGCTTTGCAGGAAACCACTCCAGAGGATAAGTCCTCTCGCCGCGCTACTGGGCATGCCCACGAGACGATTTCTCAGTGGAGATCGGGGGCCACATGCTCAGGCCCTTGTCCTGATCTGATTGGCCCATCTCAGAGGTCTTGAAGGTCCCAGAAGCGATGGCTATAAAAGGCCCGCATGGCCGCTCGCCCATGCACTAGTATAGACTATACTTGCTATGTGTGAATGGTGACGGATGTATGATTCTGGTGACTGACTCATTTGAAACCCCTTCCCTCTGATATTACGCATGTGGATAGGGAACTAGAGAGATAGTCAGCACCAGTCAGTGGCAAGCTATAGGCCACAGTGCATACCGCACTTCTGCACTAGCGTCCGATGGTGTCACGCCTCACGGCACTATCATATAGCGGCAGTACTTACTGCCGCACTACAGTTAGCAGCACTTACCGGCGTCCGCAGTAGCGACGCCTCACGCACGGTAGGTCAAGACGGACACCGACCTCTGTCTTGGGCCATGTCCTGTGACCATATACCGTGTGTGCACGCCAGCTGAGACTTGTGACGCTAACAGGCTTGGCGTTTATGCTTTAGGGCCTCTGTGAATTTAACAGAGTCCGCTCTGAGCACCCTGGGTGACGTTTAACCCGAGCGCAGTATACCGCCATATAGCAAGTCCGCCATTACTCAGCAGCGGTTGTTACACCTACTGCACGGTTGTCCCCGGGCGGCGAACGCACTTCCTATTATTTACATTTAGTGCGTTCCACCGTCCCTAACAGAAAACAACTCTACCGTAAAAATTGTGTTCTGCTGGGATCTGCTGATCTGTGATGACCCCGGTACTGACCACCACTGTACAAGATATGATAATCCTCTAGATGTCTTAGCTGCAGGATATTATTGGAAAATGACTTTGCCTGCTCTTTGATGCTTCAGCAGTGTTACAGTTGAATTTCAAGGTTTTCAAATTCAAGTGAATTCGTGAATTTCAGGAAGTTTGACTCAAACTCAATTCTCCTCCTCGAATCAATCCACTCATCTCAGAAGCACCCTTTAGACAAGGGCAATGGTAATGTCTAGAGTTGAGCGACTTTTGGTTTTTTAGGGTCGAGTTTCGTTTCGTGAAACCCGACTTTTCCAAAAGTCGGGTAGAGCAAGATCGTCCGATTATAGGGAAAAGTCGGGGTCGTCCCGAAACACGAAACCCAATGTAAGTCAATGGGGAATAAAAGTCGGCAGTGAGAGGAGGACAGGAAACACACCTACAGTGCCCATTTGAATGCCAAAAGCATCAATTCTTCTTACTTAAGCTTGTCAACCTTAATTAACTTCATAATACAAGTTACGCACCGAAAAATGGGGGTTATTTGGCTAAAGTTGTGGGGGGGGAGGGCTGGCTGCAGGTTTTCATGTGCCCTGGGCGAAAGAGCGCCCCTTTAACACATACCATAACTCATCATGCTCCGATACGGCAGAGAAATAGCGGTATAGTACAATGAAAAATACTTCACTTTTTACATCTCATGACGAGGCCCATCTATTTCTCCATACAGAATCATTGGTCCCATATAATGTTTGAAACAGTATATGATGAGCTCCACATAATGCTACAGTATATGTTGGTCCCCATGGATGAAGCTCCACTGTCTTATGGACCCAAATAATGCTCCAAACATAATGGGCCCCATTTCTAATGCTCTAGTGTATAATGGGCCCTGTAAATGCTGCTCCAGTGTCTGATGTCCACCTTTGGAATGTTCCAGTGTATGGTGGGCCCCATCTATCATTCTCCAGAGTATAGTGCTCCCCAAAAATTGCTGTCCCAACATTGAAAACAATCAAATAAGTCTCCTCGCTAGGGAATCCCTGTACTTGTCTGGACTCCTCGTCGTCCCCATCTTCCATCTCACTGCACAGTATTTCAACTTTGCAAGCGCTGTGATCCTGAGCAAGCAGGGGGGGCCCACTCGTTGGCGACGGCACTGGCACAGGGCCCCTGATAGTACGGTGGTGTGTCTGATGGCGGGTGGGCCGAACCTGCACTTTCATCTGCAGCTTCCTCTTTGTCACCGTGTAAGATGGAACTGTATATGGGAAGGGTAACCTGAGTTTCATCAGGGTCAGATTCAGGTCGTGTATCGTGCGAGGGGAATGTAGTGGTCTGGGTCAATGTACCAGCAGATTCATCGAGCAGTGGCTGGGCATCAGTGCACTTGTGTCGCCCCCAGGAGTACGGTCACCACAGTGGCATTACCTTCTTCCTAGGGAGTGTGATGTCATGCTTGGGAGCAACAAACGATCTGTCTAGCAGGTTAACTGATTGGGCGGCGTTATTCCCACGAGTCATGACCCTCCAAACAGCGTTCATGAAGGCAAAGTGTTTGTTTTACGTGGGCAGTATGGTTGCAAAGCTGAACCTTAAAGGAATGTCCAGAAGGGCACCACCAGGAGTGGAGCCTACGGTTAAATTCGACTCCACCTGGGAAACCTCAACCATGCCAGCTACAGAACAGATGCACACATTGCAAGCTTAATACCGTTAACGAACGAGACTCCGTCATGCCCCGCGGTCCGAGTCCGGCTTACTAGAGGGACACGTGAGGCTCTGGCACATGAGATTGGCCAATAACTAGTGTGTCATGCCCTTACATGTCCGTGGCTGCAAGTGCGCTACACTGAAAAGGCCAGCGTTTGTCGCTTACAGGTGCAGATAACCCGCTGAACAACGTTAGTGATGGGGATCACTGATTACAATTATTACCCGCGAACAATGATTTCCCAGTAAGTGGAGGTCAACCGCAGTTCCGGAATTAGGCCTAACCGTCATTCCTGAAAAAATGAAAAACTTACGTGTGCAAACCACAGGTGCTGTAGCTTGCTTAACAGCTCGCCAGCCGTTCTCACGCCCAGTATGGATTGCATGTGATTGCACAAAGGTTAGAAAGGGTACCCTATCCCCAGATAACATGTATGGATAGCGTACACATTCAAAATATATGTCTATACATCAGGAGGCAGGCTCAGACGGTGTTAGGCCCAGTATGGATTGCACGTGATTGCACAAAGGTTAGAAAGGGTACCGTATCCCTGGATAACATGTATGGATAGCGTACACATTCAAAATATATGTCTATACATCAGGAGGCAGGCTCAGACGGTGTCAGGCACAGTATGGATTTGACGGCCCAGACTACACAGCGGAGGAGCAGGGAGAGGTAAAGATTGCAAATGCTGGGGCCCTGCCCAAGCAAGGGGGGCACACTCGTGGGCGTCGGTACTGGCACTGGGCCCCTCATAGTACGGCGGTGTGTCTGACGGCGGGTGTGCACCACCACCGTCAGAGACACTTGATTGCACTATGAAGGACCCTGTGCCAGTGCCCGCGCCCAAGAGTCGGCCTACCCACCTGTCCAGGGCAACGGCACTCGCACGGTGTCGTGCGCGAGGTGGTGACCCCGGCCATGGGGGGGGAGGCAGCACAGTTACGGAGTTTTAGAAAGTGGCATATGTTGATGTTGGACATTCAGCTGATGCAAAAGGTGAAATAGGTCAAGTCCCAGGAAAAGGTGGACCAAAGCAAGCCATTTTTCTGTCACCCTATGTGTCATCAGGGGAAGGTGGGACAAAATCCTTGGAAACCCATGCGTGGTTCATTTTAATGAAGGTTAGATCATCCACATTTTGGGTTGACAGACGGGTCCTTTTTTCTGTCAGGATTGATCCAGCTGCACTGAAGACTCTTTCCGATAGCACACTTGCAGCTGGGCAAGCGAGCTCCTGTAAGGCATATTGTGCCAATTCAGGCAAGGTGTCCAGTTTAGCGGCCCAATAGTCAAAGGGGAATGACCTGTGTGGGAGAACATCGATATGGGAGGAAAAGTAGTTTGTAACCATAGTTGACAACTGCTGTCTCCTGTCACTTTCCATCGATGCAGTATTACCAGTTGTGTGAGCGGTACTTGAAAAATCAGTCCACAACATTGTCATGAAACCCCTGTCTCCAACGCCACTTCTGCTGTGTGCACCACAAACACCTCTGCCAAGCTGCCCCCGGCCCGTACGGCTCGTGTGAGAACCATCACCGCTGCTGTGTGCTGGGAATGCCTCAAGCAACCGATTTACCAGAGTTGCTTGTTTATTAGCCAATATTAGGTCAAGGTTCTCCTGTGGCATGATGTTTTGTAATTTGCCTTTATAGCGTGGATCCAGGATGCTGGCCAACCAGTAGTCGTCATCGTTCATCATTTTGGCAATGCGGGGGTCCCTTTTTAGGATCTGCAAGGCATAATCTGACATGTGGGCCAATGTTCCCGGTGTCAATGATGCACTGCGAGTGCTGGTTGGAGGAGAACTTTCTGGCAAATCCACATCCCTCCAGTCACGCACAAACCCTGTACCAGACCTTGCCACGCCAACATTTTCACTTGCCCCACGAGATGCATCCTCCTCCCCTAAGTAATCATCCCCATCATCCTCCTCCTCCTCCTCTTCTTCCTCCACCTCGTCCAGGAGAGGTCCCTGAGCAGACAATGGCTGAATGTCAACATCATCCTCCTCTTCCTCCTCATCAACATTGGCTGCAGAAGCCTGCTCCTTAAGGTGCGTCAAAGTTTGCATGAGCAGACGCATAAGTAGGATGCTCATGCTTAGGATGGCGTCGTCTGCACTTACCAGCCATGTGCATTCCTCAAAACACTGAAGGACTTTACAGAGGTCTTTCAGCTTCGACCACTGCACACCGGTCAACTCCATCTCTGCTCTCAAAGTGCCTGGCCGTGTATCCTCCCACAAATGCATTATGGCCTGCCTCTGCTCGCACAGCCGCTCCACCATGTGCAGGGTGGAGTTCCACCTTGTTGCAATGTCGATAATGAGGCGGTGGTTGGGAAGGTGGAGCAATCGCTGCAGCTTCTGCATACGAACGGAGTGTACAGGCGACCGGCGGATGTGCGCGCACAGTCTTCGCACCTTCTGGAGCAGGGCTGTTAACTCCAGATAATTTTTGAGGAAGCACTGCACCACCAGGTTCAAGGTGTGAGCCAAGCAAGGTATGTGGCTGAGTTTTGAAAGGGCTATGGCTGCCACAAAATTACGCCAGTTATCACTAACTACCTTGCCTGCCTCAAGATGTACACTGCCCAGCCATGACTCAGTTTGTCGCTGAAAGTACTCGGCCAGCACCTCGGCGGTGTGTCTGTCGCCCAAACACATCATCTGCAACACTGCCTGCTGACGCTTTCCACTAGCTGCTCGATAGGGGGACACCTCGTGTGCAACAGTGGCAGCTGCAGATGGAGTGCTCGTACGACTGCGCTCTGTGGACGAGCTTTCGCTTCTGGAGGAGGAGGAGGAGGGTCGAACGCCTACAGCCAACTGTTTCCTATACCGTGGGCTAGGCAGCACTGTCCCACCACCGCTGTCCCCTGTGGACCCTGCATCCACCACATTAACCCAGTGCGCAGTGATGGACACGTAACGGCCCTGGCCATGCCGACTGGACCATGCATCAGTTGTGAGGTGCACCTTTCCGCTCACTGACTGCTTGAGTGCATGGACAATGCGGTCTTTCACATGATGGTGGAGGGCTGGGATGGCTTTGCGAGAGAAGAAGTGGCGACTGGGTAGGTCATAGCGTGGTACTGCATAGGCCATGAGTACGCGGAAAGCTGCGCTTTCCACCAACCGAAAGGGCATCATCTCAAACGAGATTAGTTTGGCAATGTGGGCGTTCAAACCCTGTGTACGCGGATGAGAGACTGAGCACTTTCTTGACCTACTCATAGTGTCTGGGAGGGTGAGCTGGACTTGAGAGCTGCATATGGTGGAAGTAGCGGTGGACAGGGCGGACTGAGAGAGGGTTGATGATGGTGATGGAGTTGGTGTTCTTTCTGATGGCCTAGAATCAGTCTTTCGTTGATATAACAGTGGGATTCCCTGACTGCTGTGGCCTTGCAACGACACCTCAACATTTGCTGCTGTGCTAACCGGTGGGCTTACAGTGGGGGAAACAATGTAGCGTTGCTGACTACCTTCGTTGTGATCAGTTGCACATGTGGCACTTGAGGTTTGGTGTTGTGTCCACGCTTGCAAGTGCATGCTGGTTAAATGTTTAAGCATGCAACTGGTATTCAAATTTTTCAGATTTTTCCCTCGGCTAAAGGTCTTTGCACACTTCTTACAGATAACCTTGGCCTGATCATGAGGATTTTGGTCAAAAAAGTGCCACACTGCACTCTTCCTACTTTGGCAGACATTTTGCGGCCTAGCACACTGTGATCTTTTGACCCTCTGGACAAGCTGTCCAGCAACTCTTTTGATGTTTGGAACCTGTCTTTGGAGTGCTCTGGGCCTGCCAGATAACAGCTGTTGCGATGTCGATGTCTGCTGTGGATCCTCCTCATCTGAGCTATTGGAAGCAGCACCCTCTTCCCCCAATGGATGCCAATCTGGGTCAACAACTGGGTCATCCATCACCTCCTCTTCTATGTCATGTGCACCTTCCTCTGTGTCACCGTGTATGGTGGTATAGTGTGCGGGAAGGGGCACCTGAGTCTCATCAGGGTCAGAATCTGGCTCTGTACACTGCGAGGACAATGTAGTGCTCTGAGTAGTGTTGAGCATTCCGATACCGCAAGTATCGGGTATCGGCCGATATTAGCGGTATCGGAATTCTGATACTGACTTCCGATACTTTTGTCATATCGGATTCCGGAATCGGAATCGGAAGTTCCCATCATGCTATGAGCCTGCTTGCTTTGATTAAGCCAATGGGAATCCTCCAAAGTGTGGGCACATCCTGTTAGGCATGTAGGCATGTTAACTATTGGCATGGCTGTGATTGGCTGCCGAAATGATGTCATGATGCACTATAAAAGCCACCGCAGCCGCCATTTCTGGTTCACTCTGCTGTGAATTCAGTTAGGGACAGGCTGCTGTAGAAGACTGTGAGGGACAGTTAGAAATAGCGATTCCACCAAACATCTATTGCTTTACCCAGGCTACATAAACCACCACTGTAGCCTTCTTTGCCCTAGCAGCAGTGTTCACAGCTGTCTGCAAGGGCTGTGTGAGTGCAGCTCACGCTGTGGAGTGGGTCCTGCAGCCACGTCAGGTTGTAGGCTGCCCAGCTTGCCTCACTGCTGCCTCATACATCTTTTAATTTTTGAGCTGCATTTTTTACATAATTTCAATCTAGTGTGCTTTCATCCGTATCCATATACGTTGGTTGCAAACACTAGTAGTAGACAGCGGAGCCTTTCTGCAGTCTTTCAGTGCTAGTGTCCACTTTGCTGCACTGTTCACCGCTGTCTGAGAGGTCTCTGACTGTGTGTGAGTGCAGCTCACGCTGAGTAGTGTGTCCTGCAGCTACGTCTGGTTGTAGGACGCTCAGCGTGTCACTGCCTCACACATTTTTCTTTTATTGCAGCTCATTTTTTCTTCTATTAGTGTGCATTCATCCGTCTCCATCTACGGTGGTTGCAAACACTATATAGGAGTACACAGCGGAGCCTTTCTGCAGCCTGTCAGTGCCAGTGCCCACTTAGCTGCACTGTTCATGGCTGTCTGAGAGGTCTCTGACTGTGTGTGAGTGCAGCTCACGCAGAGTAGAGTGTCCTGCAGCTACGTCTGGTTGTAGGACGCTCAACGTGCGTCACTGCCTCACACATATTTGTCTTTGAGTGCAGCTCATTTTTTCTTCTCCTATTAGTGTGCATCCATCCGTATCCATCAACATTGGTTGGTTGCAAACACTATATAGGAGTAGATAGAGGAGCCTTTTTTTCTGGCTTGTGCCCTGCCGGCGCAGCCAGATTAGTATTACCCAATTTTTTTGGAGCCTCATCTTTTGCATTGTAGGTTACCTGCCTGCTTTGTAATAGCTCCAAAAAGTTGGCGATATTATCAGTTTCAATTCTTTGTTCACATACTTTGAGTTTGTTTCCAACAAAGAAACCACAAAAAAAGTTCACCAAACACTACATTTGGAACTTGTGTAGGCCACATCAGCTCCTATTAAAGTGTAGTCCACACACACACACTTCATAAAATTAGTGTTTCTTGTACCTGTAACCAGCTGTTCAGGAATAAGCACACTAAGGCCCCCCTTTGTACTTTTCTGCCTATCTTAAGCAGTCTGGCAAGATGAAGAAGGCAGGGAGTAAGGCGCGTGGGCGTGGGCGTGGGCGTGGAGTTTCATCAGGGAGAGGACGTGGGGATTCTGCAGGGAGAGGACGTGGGGATTCTGCAGGTAGAGGACGTGGGAATTCTGGACCTGCTGCGGGCACCAGTGGATCAGCATCCCCCAGTTTTAGCAGGCAACAGTCCTTTATGCGCAGCTTTGTAGGAAGTCAGCTGATCCCCTGCTGTGTGGATGGCAGTCTCTCCTGCTGTCTCCACATTCCAAATACAGTAGGCCTCTGCCTACACCCTCCTATTTCCTGGGCTTCAACACAGCCAGTTGTAGCTCGGAAGTGCCGTCCACACGGAAAGAGACACTTGCTCCCGTGTCTCAGTGGGGTTCAGTAACGTCAGCTGATCCCCTGCTGTGTGGATGGCAAAGTCTCCTGCTGCCTACACAGTCGTACCACTACTGATTTTTAACCGTGCTCCAATTAGGCCTGTGGCTCCACTGTCTCTCGTATTTCCCCTGTCCTCCAACCCCGCCAGTTACAGCTCCGAAGTGGCATCTGCACAATCCACACTTGTTCCTGTGTTACAGGTGTTCAGTCCGGTCAGTTAATCCCCTGATGTGTGTCCGGCAATGTCGCCTGCTCTGTCCACATTCCCATTAGAATGTGGACAGAGCAGGCGACATTGCCGGACACACATCAGGGGATTAACTGACCGGACTGAACACCTGTAACACAGGAACAAGTGTGGATTGTGCAGACGCCACTTCGGAGCTATAACTGGCGGGGTTGGAGGACAGGGGAAATACGAATATCAGTGAAGCCACAGGCCTAAGTGGAGCTTGGTTAAAATTAGTAGAAGTCTACAACATATCTTAAAATTTCTTCAATGCAGCCTCAGCCTGCTCCGTGCTTGTCCCTGGGCTTCAACACAGCCAGTTGTTGCTCGGAA
Organism: Dendrobates tinctorius; assembly: GCF_039654945.1. Classification (NCBI taxonomy): domain Eukaryota; kingdom Metazoa; phylum Chordata; class Amphibia; order Anura; family Dendrobatidae; genus Dendrobates; species Dendrobates tinctorius. Next base: position 44,390,855 of record NW_027361688.1, on the reverse strand, counting down.
GTGCCGTCTTCACAGAGTAAAACACTAGCTCCTGTGTTTGTGGGGTTCAGTAACGTCAGCTGTTCCCCTGCTGTTTTGATGGCAATCTGTCCTGCTGCCTCCCAATTGACAGCACATCAGGCCTCAGCCTGCTAAGTGCTTGTCCCTGGGCTCCAACATCGCCAGTTGCTGCTCATAACTGACTTTGGCACGGGTACTCCCTCCTGCCCAGCTTGGTTCCAGCCCTGCCTGCTGTTTCCGGGAAGTGTCAATGTCAGTTGCCACCCCAAGTTGCCATGTCGTGTTGCGGTTGGGTTAGCCGAGGCTAGGGTGCCAGCAGTTTAGGTGCTTCCTATGTGGACTGCGAGTTCTGGTAAGAAAGGCTTGTTCCGTTGTGCCAGTAGGACAAGCACCCCCTGTAGGACTGTGTGATTCGGTAACTGCGGCCAGCTTTCGGCATGCCAACTTTGCTTTTCAGGGGTAACTTCAGCTGCCCCTCCGGGTTCCAGCACCGTCAGCTGGTTCTCGTCAGAGCCTTTGGTCTAGGTGCCTCCATCTCGGTATCCGAGTTCCGGCAACGTCTGCTGGTCCTTGGTAGTGCTTTGTAGCACAGGTACCTCCTGCTTAGTAACCGGGTTCCAGCACCGTCAGCTGGTCCTCGGTTGTGCCATTGGCTCTTATTCCTTCTGCTGCCCCTCCGGGTGCCAGCACTGTCAGCTGGTCCTCGCTATTTCCATTTGCTCTTGCAGCTTATGCTACCCCTCCGGGTTCCAGCACCGTCAGCTGGTTCTCGTCAGAGCCTTTGGCCTAGGTGCCTCCATCTCGGTATCCGAGTTCCGGCAACGTCTGCTGGTCCTTGGTAGTGCTTTGTAGCACAGGTACCTCCTGCTTAGTAACCGGGTTCCAGCACCGTCAGCTGGTCCTCGGTTGTGCCATTGGCCCTTATTCCTTCTGCTGCCCCTCCGGGTGCCAGCACTGTCAGCTGGTCCTCGCTATTTCCATTTGCTCTTGCAGCTTATGCTACCCCTCCGGGTTCCAGCACCGTCAGCTGGTTCTCGTCAGAGCCTTTGGCCTAGGTGCCTCCATCTCGGTATCCGAGTTCTGGCAACATCTGCTGGTCCTTGGTAGTGCTTTGTAGCACAGGTACCTCCTGCTTAGTAACCGGATTCCAGCACCGTCAGCTGGTCCTCGGTTGTGCCATTGGCTCTTATTCCTTCTGCTGCCCCTCCGGGTGCCAGCACTGTCAGCTGGTCCTCGCTATTTCCATTTGCTCTTGCAGCTTATGCTACCCCTCCGGGTTCCAGCACTGTCAGCTGGTTCTCATCAGAGCCTTTGGCCTAGGTGCCTCCATCTCGGTATCCGAGTTCCGGCAACGTCTGCTGGTCCTTGGTAGTGCTTTGTAGCACAGGTACCTCCTGCTTAGTAACCGGGTTCCAGCACCGTCAGCTGGTCCTCGGTAGTGCCATTGGCTCTTGTTCCTTCTGCTGCCCCTCCGGGTGCCAGTACCGTCAGCTGGTTCAAGAGGACAAAGAACAGGAAGACAACCACCAAGATGCAGAACAACAAGAGAGAGAAGACAAAGAAGCATAAAAAAACAAAGCAGAAGAACATTAAGCATAAGACTAATACTCTGAGCAAATGATATTATCTTATTTATAAGCAGAAGAAGACTAAGCAGTGTATGGGGGTGAGTCCGTTCCTCCTCGTGGTGCCCCTGGAAAAGGCCTGCTGCTGCAGGCCAAACTGAACGCGGACAAATCCTGTTGTAAATCTTTTGTGACAGGCAGAACGGAAGGTGTAAACTTCTAACTTTTCTAGATAACAACTACAGGAATGCCTGACACAAACAAGAATATGATGAAGAAGAATAGGAAGAAGATGAAGAAGTTGAATATGTAGAATAATAATTGTTGAATAAGAAGAATATGAAGAATGTAAGAAAAGGAAGAAGAAGAAGAATGTAAAAAAAGGAAGTAGAAGAATTTAAAAAAAGGAAGAAGAAGAAGAATGTAAAAAAAGGAATAATAATAAGAAGAAGAAGGTAAAAAAAGGAAGAAGAATAAGAAAGAAGAAGAAAGAAGAAAAAGAAGAAGACATACATGTCTGGCAAAATATAAATGAGACTAACATAGTCAATATCTTTGTAACTCATAACGTCTTTAAAAAAAAAGTTTAATTTCTGCTATTCCATTTGATTGGGCTAAACCTCTATGGCTTTAATCTCTCCTCCACCTCCCACAATACATTCTACATTATTCTTAGTTGTTTTTCTTCATGTAGAATTAACCTACAAGGAAAGAAAGGGTTTTTTTTAAATTCCGATATTTTGGCCCCATTGACTTGCATTGGTTCCCGGTATTGGAATCGGCGATACCGATACTTTTTTTAAGATCGGCCGATCCATTCCGATCCGATATTTTCAAGTATCGGCTGGTATCGCTCAACTCTAGCTCTGAGTGAATGTACCAGCAGAATCATCCATCAGCGGCTGTGCATCAGTGCACTCCATGTCAGATTCATCTTGGCCTGGGTAATTCACCATTTCACTTGATAATCCAGGCATGATATGTGAAAACAGCTCCATGGAGTAATCAGTAGTATGGCCTGCGTCATCCTTCAATCTTGGTTGGGGTGAAGGACACAAGGAAAGGTGTGGTTCATGAACAGGAGCCTCCAATGACGACTCAGTGCTTTTACTTTTTACAACTGAAGAAGAGGAGGCGATAGAGCTGGAGCCTGAGTCAGCAATGTAAGACAAAACTTTTTCCTGATGCTCTGGCTTTAAAAGCGGTTTGCCAACTCCTAGAAAACTAATCGTTCGAGGCCTTATGTAGCCAGACGATGACGCAGGCTCAACACATCCTGCATTCGGTCCTATTTTGCTCTTGCCACTACCATCAGATCCACCACCAACACCATCATTACCAGCTGCCAACCCCCGCCCAATTCCACGGCCTCTTCCACCAGCCTTCCTCATTTTTGGTAGAAATGTAGACAAAATCCAACAAACTATATAGTAATGTAAAACAAGGTACAAGGTGTCTATAGGAGAGGGGAGATTTTGAATTTCTGCAGACACTTGTGGACACTGGACACTTTTGGATTTTGTGAGGCCCAATGAATATCTGAGCGCTATGTGACAGGCTCGATGGCACAGCTGTGACCAAAGTGACTAGAGGATAAGGGAGATTTTGAATTTCTGCACACACTTGTGGACACTGGACACTTTTGGATTGTGTGAGGCCCACTGATATCTGAGCGCTATGTGACAGGCTTGATGGCACAGCTGTGCCTGTGACCAAAGTGACTAGAGGTTAAGTGAGATTTTGAATTTCAGCAGACACTTGTGGACACTGGACACTTTTGGATTGTGTGAGGCCCAATGAATATCTGAGCGCTATGTGACAGGCTCAATGGCACAGCTGTGACAAAAGTGACGAGAGGATAAGGGAGATTTTGAATTTCTGCAGACACTTGTGGACACTGGACACTTTTGGATTGTGTGAGGCCCACTGATATCTGAGCGCTATGTGACAGGCTCGATGGCACAGCTGTGCCTGTGACCAAAGTGACTAGAGGATAAGTGAGATTTTGAATTTCAGCAGACACTTGTGGACACTGGACACTTTTGGATTGTGTGAGGCCCAATGAATATCTGAGCGCTATGTGACAGGCTCGATGGCACAGCTGTGACAAAAGTGACGAGAGGATAAGGGAGATTTTGAATTTCTGCAGACACTTGTGGACACTGGACACTTTTGGATTGTGTGAGGCCCACTGATATCTGAGCGCTATGTGACAGGCTCGATGGCACAGCTGTGACCAAAGTGACTAGAGGATAAGGGAGATTTTGAATTTCTGCACACACTTGTGGACACTGGACACTTTTGGATTGTGTGAGGCCCAATGAATATCTGAGCGCTATGTGACAGGCTCGATGGCACAGCTGTGACCAAAGTGACTAGAGGATAAGGGAGATTTTGAATTTCTGCAGACACTTGTGGACACTGGACACTTTTGGATTGTGTGAGGCCCAATGAATATCTGAGTGCTATGTGACAGGCTCAATGGCACAGCTGTGACCAAAGTGACTAGAGGATAAGTGAGATTTTGAATTTCAGCAGACACTTGTGGACACTGGACACTTTTGGATTGTGTGAGGCCCAATGAATATCTGAGCGCTATGTGACAGGCTCGATGGCACAGCTGTGACAAAAGTGACGAGAGGATAAGGGAGATTTTGAATTTCTGCAGACACTTGTGGACACTGGACACTTTTGGATTGTGTGAGGCCCACTGATATCTGAGCGCTATGTGACAGGCTTGATGGCACAGCTGTGCCTGTGACCAAAGTGACTAGAGGTTAAGTGAGATTTTGAATTTCAGCAGACACTTGTGGACACTGGACACTTTTGGATTGTGTGAGGCCCAATGAATATCTGAGCGCTATGTGACAGGCTCAATGGCACAGCTGTGACAAAAGTGACGAGAGGATAAGGGAGATTTTGAATTTCTGCAGACACTTGTGGACACTGGACACTTTTGGATTGTGTGAGGCCCACTGATATCTGAGCGCTATGTGACAGGCTCGATGGCACAGCTGTGCCTGTGACCAAAGTGACTAGAGGATAAGTGAGATTTTGAATTTCAGCAGACACTTGTGGACACTGGACACTTTTGGATTGTGTGAGGCCCAATGAATATCTGAGCGCTATGTGACAGGCTCGATGGCACAGCTGTGACAAAAGTGACGAGAGGATAAGGGAGATTTTGAATTTCTGCAGACACTTGTGGACACTGGACACTTTTGGATTGTGTGAGGCCCACTGATATCTGAGCGCTATGTGACAGGCTCGATGGCACAGCTGTGACCAAAGTGACTAGAGGATAAGGGAGATTTTGAATTTCTGCACACACTTGTGGACACTGGACACTTTTGGATTGTGTGAGGCCCAATGAATATCTGAGCGCTATGTGACAGGCTCGATGGCACAGCTGTGACCAAAGTGACTAGAGGATAAGGGAGATTTTGAATTTCTGCAGACACTTGTGGACACTGGACACTTTTGGATTGTGTGAGGCCCAATGAATATCTGAGTGCTATGTGACAGGCTCAATGGCACAGCTGTGACCAAAGTGACTAGAGGATAAGTGAGATTTTGAATTTCAGCAGACACTTGTGGACACTGGACACTTTTGGATTGTGTGAGGCCCAATGAATATCTGAGCGCTATGTGACAGGCTCGATGGCACAGCTGTGACAAAAGTGACGAGAGGATAAGGGAGATTTTGAATTTCTGCAGACACTTGTGGACACTGGACACTTTTGGATTGTGTGAGGCCCACAGATATCTGAGCGCTATGTGACAGGCTCGATGGCACAGCTGTGACCAAAGTGACTAGAGGATAAGGGAGATTTTGAATTTCTGCACACACTTGTGGACACTGGACACTTTTGGATTGTGTGAGGCCCAATGAATATCTGAGTGCTATGTGACAGGCTCAATGGCACAGCTGTGACCAAAGTGACTAGAGGATAAGGGAGATTTTGAATTTCTGCACACACTTGTGGACACTGGACACTTATGGATTGTGTGAGGCCCACTGAATATCACAGCGCTATGTCACAGGCAGAAATTGGCTAGTGTATCACAAACTACAAGGTGTATGTAGAATTGGGCAGAATAGGAATCTCCCTAGAGTGCAGGTCTGTAAGAACGGAACATGTCCTCGTTTTATTCTCACAGAGTGACACACTGATAGCTTCACTGTGGCTGTGATAACAGCCGTTACACGGTACTGTGTGAGGAGCGTACACCGCTGTATGGTGTGAAAAAATGCACGCTCAGTACCTCAGCAGGACAAAAAAAAAAATTGGGATTGCTTTTAAAAAAGCAGTTTGCGGAGCAGTGGGTAAACAGCAATGCAGGAATGTCAGGAAGCCTTAGAAGGCAGCCCAACAACCAACACCACTGATACACCACTATATAGCCTCCCCTTGCACTGCACACACAGTGACTGATGTGTTGTACAGGCAAAATCGCTAGCAGCAGAAGCAGTTTTTTTTTCTTCTCAGCAGGACAAAAAAAAAAATTGGGATTGCTTTTAAAAAAGCAGTTTGCGGAGCAGTGGGTAAACAGCAATGCAGGAATGTCAGGAAGCCTTAGAAGGCAGCCCAACAACCAACACCACTGATACACCACTATATAGCCTCCCCTTGCACTGCACACACAGTGACTGGTGTGTTGTACAGGCAAAATCGCTAGCAGCAAGAAGCAGTTTTTGGTGTCTTCTTCCCTGCCTAACGCTCTCCCTACAAAATCATCATCATCAGCAGCTCTCCCTATTCTGAGATCAGCATGAGTAACATGGCGGTCGGCGTGCGCGCCCTTTTATACCCCCTGTGACGCCCCCCAAAGCAAGCCAATCACTTGCATGCCCTTCTGAAAGATGGTGGTGACCCGTGCCTATGTCATCACGTTGCCCTCAGTGTCCGTGGATCCTGATTGGCTGAAAAAGAGCGCAAAACAAACTTTTGAAAAGCGACTTTGGCGCGTAAGTCGCCGACCTCGTGGCCGACCTCATCCTAGGTTCGGGTTTCGTTTCATGAAACCCGACTTTGCCAAAAGTCGGCGACTTTTGAAATTTTTCGACCCGTTTCGCTCAACTCTAGTAATGTCCATTTGTCAATTTATACATTAATTTCTAAAAAAAAATACCAAAGGAACTCTTATTTTATTTAGTGGAAATTCTTAATTTGTAAGGAATACATAAAATAGACATAATGGGAAAAGGGACAGATCCTTTTTAAATTTTAACCATGTGGCCAGAGATTTTCCGATTTATTTTGCATACTAAATGGCAAGTAGAAACTGGGATGAGAGGATCTGGCGAGATTCAAATTTGCCAAATTGTGTGGATTTTACAGGGAAATTTGAATTCCAGCAAATTTTTTTTCTGATTTTGATTGTTCCTTTTTTCGGCCTGGGTGTAATAATGTCCCTTATATCCTCTAGGGTGTACCCAAGGACATACTAAACATAAGATGTAGGTGAAAAAAACAACAACTCATGCCTTACCATTTACATTTGCTCCTCGGGGACTCTTGTTACACTGAAACCCTGGGCATCTCCACAATAAGCTTCACATTCTGGGACTTCTCAGGTCTTGCTGCGGTCAGGAACCTAGGCCTAGTGTGAAGATACCCGGGATTTCAGCGCACAGCAGCAGAAGGGACAAGCTTTGAGGGTCCATATGGGGGAGAGAAAACAATAGAAGTTTCCAGAATGGTGAGTGGTGAGGTGAATATAATTTTTTTAGCCTTTTCTTGGCCCTTCAGACATTTGCAAAGTGAACTGCAAAAAAAAAAAAAATTCATTTTGGAGGACACAGATTTTGTAAAAATTTTTGTAAAATTTAATTCCATTTCAAATAATTTTGCCTAACTCTACTTAGAACTAAAAAAGGGTGAATCTGTGAAAATTTGCTACATAATTGCTTTATATATATGGCAGCTGAGAATGAATGTTGACCTAGATCTATATGTCATCCACCATTTTTTATATGGATTTCTTTCATAGGAAATTTGCTTATTTGCCTTTTGGAAAATTGGCAATTACTATAGGTGATTTTTTTATGCTTCTTTTCACATATCATCTCATCTATTGACACATGGTAGGTGATACAGTAGGAGGTTATAAAGTAGATAGAGATGCTGCAGAATCAGTTTTAGGCACATGGACAGATCTCACTGCCTGTAAAACGCCAGCTGAATAACAGGTCAATAAGGTTATGATTAGAGTTGAGCAAATTTGTTCGAGTCACTGCTTATTCGGCAAGCTATTGCGCTTACCAAATAAGTTACATCGGGAACCCGGATACATGTAGCACGCCGGCTGATCAGCTGTTCAGCCCCGCAGCTGCATGTGTTGCAGCTGTGTCACAATCACAGCACATGCATGGAGAGCCCAACACACAGACTCCCCATGCATGTGTTGTGACTGTGACACAGCCGCAACACATGCAGCTGCGGGGCTGAACAGCTGATCAGCCGGCGTGCTACATGTAGCCAGGCTCCCACTGTATCTTATTCAGAAAGGACTATAGCTTTCCAAATCAAATTCGCTCAACTCTAGCTATGATATACCATATGGCACATGGTAAGTAATGGAACAGGGATGAGGGAATGTTATAGAATCAGTATTAGGTGCTACAAGTATTAGGTTACTATTCTGAGTGCCAAATGCATAACTGGTCGCTTCAGCTACAATATATATATTTTTTAGGATGGAGAAGCCGCTACAATCTTAAATACAATTTTTAGTATGGAGGACCTATACTTTCATATATACATTGTTTAACGATGGAGAACCTCTACATTTATTATAAATATATGTTTTTGAAGGTTGGAGAACCTCTACAATCATATAAAAATCAAAAATATTAAAACTTTACAACTTTACTGGGATGTAGGTCAAATCTGCTACAATTATAAAATTATATATCAATGTAGAGGCTCTCCATCTTTAACATATAACAGCCCAAATATATATATATATATATATATATATATATATATATATATATTTAATTGAGAAAACACAGCAATTTAACAATAAATGATTTCAACCAACCACTAAGTGGAGAAAAAGTTTTGGTGTTATCATTCATATTCTCTGAAAAAAGGCCAAGAAAGGAAAAATTCTGCCGGGTATGTAAACTTTTAACCACAACTCTCTCTCTCGGTATATATACTGTATATACAGTCCAGGTCACAAAATGTTAAAAGAGAATTTCAACATGCAAATAGACATAGATGAGATTCATGACTCACGGAGACCAGCGCTTTCTGTACACCATGCATGAACATTGATGTGAGAAGTTGTCATATTTCAAGATGTACTTCACTGTTTATACAAGTGTTCATGCCACTCATGTGTTACAATGTTATAAAAGGATCCAGTATTGTTCCATAAACTCATTCACCGAGGATTCATGTCTCCTAATTCTGTCAGTATCCCTGAGGATCAAACTCTAGTTCCTCTCTGATATTTAATGAAACGGCTTGTCAGAACACTGTGTGAGGTGCTTCAGATACTAAATGAGAGGGTCCTATAGTGTCAATGTCTCACATACTCATTACTTCCATTAGAGAAGGAGATGTAAAGCAAACCTTGATATGGTGAATGACCCTTAATCATTATTCTCTGTCTGTTCTCATCAACAATGGGAAATGAAAAGTAATGTTCACGAAATTACTATCTTGAGATGATACATACATTTTGTACATTGATGATGGGCATATTATAAAATCAGGCGGAATGAATGAACACAGATAACATTTTTCTTAAAGAGTTCTTCCTATCTTAAAGCTTTGGGAGACCCCCGCCTCTCTCTTGTGGGAAGTGCATAAAAAGCCATTTTGCCTAGCGTGCCCATACCATGCAGTGCCTCTCTTACCCCTGCTCATGTAGGTATAGTTCTCATGTAATAAAATAAAAATAAAAAACAATATCCCTCACCAGTCCTCCTTTCTGTCCCACCCCGTAATCCATGTCTGGGGATAAATAGTCTTCAACCTCGAGACAAGTGCTTCAATGGAATAGTCGCTAGCATAACTGTGTTTGTTTTTTATAAATAAAAAAGTAAAAGTGTGTTTTGTATTATTCAACTAAAAGTCTTTATACTGGCTGTTGTGTTTGTGCTTGGCTGCTCTAAGGTTTGGGCATCACTAAACAGCATGTCCTCCTGTCCCTATTGGAGCATGCAGGTTGAGAGTCCATGAACCTGATGTTGTTGTAAAGGGCTCCTCGTAATGTCCTAGTGTGAGATTGTAAGAAGATGAGCCGAGACAGAGTCAGCGGTGTCTGGTGCCCTTTAAGGCCGGAACTATCGGGACTGGCACCACTGTTGGTGGGGGGAGGTTTCTTTTAGGAGGGAGAGACCTTTCTGTTGGACATATGGGGTTTATAAGGAGACCTGAGCGCGGGAATGGGTCAGACTTGGCGGGAAGACGACAGGGGATGGTTGACTCCTTCTCCGCTGCTCGCGCTGACAACTTCAAGTCACCCAACCCTCAGCGTGCTGACCTAAAGACTTCCTATGACGCTATTAATTTACCGTCTGGACCTATACTTTTTGATATCCCTGTTGTGACTGTGATAGAGGATAAACTACCCAGAGACAATTCTGAAAGACTGACAGTTACCGTGGACTGTAAGCGTGCCCATATTTCGTGTCCTTCACCATTGCTGAGGAATCCGTCTAAAAGACTGTTTCCACATTCTGACGCACTCAAGTCAAGCAGTACCGAATCAATCAGCAACGTCGGGAGACAGTGCTTCTCGTATCTCCATAGCAAAGCCAGCGACTTTGTCCACAATCTGCGATGCCGTCGGGAGATTTTCGTGCCTTTCCCCTGCAAAAACTGCAAGCGATAAGTTACCGTGTTTCTTTTTCTCTTATTCCTGAGCATTGTGTTTGTATTTGATTTCGTTACTGGTCTTACCTCCCAGCTTGGAGTATTATTTGCTAATTTAATGTTAAGTAAAACCTTGTTAACCCCTTCTCAGGGTGAGGATTAAGTGATCCAGACTTTAGGCTGGTTAGATTGGACCAGGTGGAAGAGTGTGTGGTGCTGCCAAGCTTACTGGAAGCATTATTTGCTATCTAATTGACCACCTGTTCGCACTGATCTGGCTTCAGAAGTGGTGTAATGTGACCTCACTGCAAAGTGAGATAGGAACCTCAGTGTCGTTGATGGCAGTGCTTCTTGTGATCCAAAAGGCATAGTCACACCTGCCTCACATCCTCGGCATCTGCATGCACCATCATCAGCACTTCCACTACCCCGTCCCTTAACGCATGCCTTAACAGAAAGAACGCAAATGTGTATGGATGGCAATCACATTCAATCAAGAAAAAAATGTTTCAATGCTTTCTCTCAGTTTTAGAGATCACAGACCAAATAAAACCGTATGTCTGAGAAATGGAAACCTAAACATTTTTTAAAAGCTTTTTATCAGTTTTAGAGATCATAGAAATGATCACAGACCACGTAACACTGTATGGCTGAGAATGGAAAGCCTACAAAATTTCTTAAAGCTTTTTAGCAGTTTTAGAGATCACAGAAATGTTCAGGGATCACGTAACACTGTATGGCTGAGAAATAGAGGCCTACAACATTTTTAAAAGCTTTTGTTCACTTTTAGAGATCACAGAAATATTGAAAGACCACATAACACAGTATTACTGCCATACAACGTTGGATAAGAGCTATATTATGTGCATGTGGAATTTTGGAAAATTGGAAAATTGGAAATGCAATATTGTTGTAGGATCACTTACAGTAAAAAGAAGGTATTTAGCATGTACATTGGCCAATGTATATGAGCCCAACTGCAACATCAATGCGTACCTTATAGTTGGGTCCCTGTCCTGTTAAGATACCTCTTTTAGGCTAAAAAACCTACAATATATGGGGCAGGAAGGAATCAGCTAGTTAAAACCACCTGAGTTTAATGGGATTGGGCATGGGAGTGCACACTATATGTAATAGATATATATATACACACACATATGTAAACACATATTGAGATGTATATACAGAGCACATATATAGACAGATAGATAATAGAAAGACACATAGATATGAGATAGATGATAAATAGATACTGTTTATACAGTACATCAAACAGTAATTCAAGGAACAGCAGCACAATACTATTTCAATGTAGGGTGTAACGTCTCGAGGACATAAAAGAGAGGCAGTAATTATTAGATAATGCACAAAGATGAACTTTTATTAGCCCATTTAGTGACATTTCAGTCCATTCACAGTACCCTTCTCAAGCAGTAAGTGAAGAGACAATGTGAATATTTAACTGGCTGCCAATAAAGTACATATTGAGAGACAGACAGACACGCAATAAAAAATACTCGAACAGCACAAAATATGTCAAAGATGGATGTAAGGCCTCCCAGACATCTATCTCATTATCATATAAAAGTTATGCCTGAAAAGCGAAAACAATGGACTTTATTAGTCCATCTGGTGTGGCAATGTTTCATCTGTGAACAGCCTTTCCGCCATGATAAAGGCTTGTGAAAGGCTGTGCACAGTCACAACGGTGCCACACCAGACTCTCTAATAAAGTCCCATTTTTTCACTTAATTTTTTTGAGAGCTGCCTGCTTTTCTTGCATGATAGATAGGAAATTTCATCAGCCAATTACAGTAAATTTACAGCCAGAACCCTCAGAATAGAGTATGTGGGTGCTTGGACATGCTCAGCACTCTTCGAGTATTGGCCGGTGCGGGGAGTTTTTGTCAGTCAATGTAATGCCATTGCTATCTTGGTATTGGCATTACTGTCATTTGCTGGCCGCATTACCTCATCGGAGGATATAAAAGGGCTGGTGCCTCCATGCTCAGCTCACTGGTGCCATTGCACAGCTCAGGGACAGTTGTGATTGGAAGCAGAGAGCAGTTTTCCAGGCCTGTGTGTGCACAGTTTCATTAATCAGAGTCCCCTTGTAAGGATACTGGTGCTGATGCTGACCCATCATACTAACAGTCCTTCTAAGGGCTAATATTGTTATTTTGCTGCCTCTAGGCAATACATTCTGCATTAAGCACAACTGCTGGAGCAAAAAGAGTGGCAGAATACAGCCTCTAGGCAGGGCTTAGGGCTTTGCTTCCTGTTGCTAAATATGTAGCTGCTGCAGGTGACCACATTTTTTTTCACATGTGAAAAAATTGACTATATGGTCATTGTTACGGTTTTACGTGCTTTCTGTAAAATCACAGAGGTTTAACATTTTTAAAAAAAGCTTTTCCAGCTACATTGCACAAAATTTTTTGGTCCAAAAATTGACTATTGTCATCCGTATAGTTTAACGTGCTTTGTGTAAATTTACAGTGGTTTGAAATTTTTGAAAGCTGCTTGACCTGCTACAGTTCACTAAATTTTTTTGTTAGAAAAATTAACTATTGTCATCCATGCAGTTGAAAGTGCTTTGTGCAAAATAAAGGTGGTTTAAAAATTTTTAAAAAAACATTTGTCCTGCTACAGTGCACAATTGTTTTTGCTTCAAACATTGACCCTGTCATTCATACATTTGAATGTGCTTTGTGTAAAATTATGGTGATTTAAAATTTTTAAAACCTGCTTGGTCTGCTGCAGGGGACAATATTTGACAGTTTAATAACATGCTTTTTGTGAAAATACAGTGGTTTGAAATTGTTAAAAAATGCTTGGGCTGCTACAGGTGACCAAATTTTTTATTTAGAAAAATTGACTAGTGTCATTCATACAGTTTAACGTAAATTTTGAAAAAACTGCTTGGCATCCTACAGGTGACAATTTTTTTTTCTTAAAAAAAATTAGTTTCATTTATTCAAGGAAAATTGTTTTCCAGACACCTAGCAATTACAAAATGAGTAAGGCATGCGGCAAGAGATTGGGAAGTGGAAGTACTGATGGTGGTGTACGCAGACGGTGAGGATGCTGGAGCACAAGCAACACTCCCATCCATGACACATAGGTTCCTGCACCACTTTGCAGGTAGGCATGGGACACTACTTCTGAAGCCACACTAATGCGAACGGATGGGCGGCTGGATAGCAGATAATACTTCCAGCATGCTTGGCCGCACCACACGGTCCAGTATCGCCTCCCCTGAGTCTGGATCCACTTAATCCTCACCCTGGTCCTCATTCCTCCCATCATGTCGAGTCCAAGGAGACCAGTGGTCCCACACTGGGACACTCCGAGGAGGAGGAGCTGTTTAAAACATTGTTACAGAACCACTCAGCACCCAGAATATGTTGTGCAGTTATATGTATGTATAATAGGTTCCATGGGAGATGCATGTCCCTAATGCCTCAGCCCACATGCTGCGCACAGCCGCCCCCCCCACCTTTGTAATTCCCAGTGTAAATATCGGCAGGCTCCGGCCACCTGCGGCTATTGTAATGTATGTCTGGCCTGCCACTTTTCTATTGGCCTGCCCTCTGTATCTGTGTGATATATTGTGTGTCCTGTGAGTAAAGTGTTGTCAGACTGGAAATACGTGGAGAAGCAGTGATCTTTTATATGCCCCCATGTAACCAAGGAATTCCAGCCAGCGTCATTCATTCAGACTCCAGCCAAAGCAGAGTGGACCTCCGGAAACACGGGGTGGTACTGAAAGAGGTACCCGAGATTGGAAGACCCCGTTGCAAATATCATTTCTTGATTGTGGCCAATCACTTTGCATGTTCCAAGAGGGACAGGAGGGCATGTTGTTTAGTGATGCATAAAACGAACAGCAACCACAGTAACAAGAAGATGGCTGTGGGGGACAGCAAATTGCATGTAAGGAGGTAGATGATTTATTTTATTTATTTTACTCATTTATATAGCGCCATTAATTGCACAGCGCTTTACAGACATGATTAGCACTGTCCCCTATGGGGCTCACAATCTAAATTCAATATCAGTATGTCTTTGGAATGTGGCAGGCAACTGGAGTAGCCGGCGGAAACCCACACAAACTCGATCAGACACAATTGCAGTCAGGTTGTTGATAAGTCACCAAATCGGGAAGACCAGGGTGCGACGGTAGAATGACGAAGTCACTGACCCACCCTGGCAAGCTGGCATGCAGCATTGAGGGGGAGGGATTTGCAGCACCAAAACATGCAGGAAGAAGCAATAGGGTGACCAGACGGAGAAGATGGGCATCTGTTCTGCAGAACACCGACATTCCTGAATTTCTACATCAAAGAGTTAGATGAGTCCCAGTTTGGAATTTTTTTTAAAGTGAGTTCTGAGACAAAAAAAAAAATGTCATTTGCAATCATTGCCATGCCAAGATCAGTAGGGGCCTGACTATTAAGAGCAAACACCAGCATAATCAGGCACTTGTCATCTCAGCGCCAAACGCCTGGGTCCACAATTGGTGCAATCAAGTGACACCACTGCCTCTTCCCCTGTGCAAGGTGTTTGGCAATCTGCTGTCCATGACACTGGCGCAGATGCCTCCCACCTATCTTTCTATATTCTGAGGCACCATCATCAGGCACTTCCAAATTCATTTCCCTGCACAGCGTTCAGCTGTCCCTACCTCAGACCTTGGAATGAAAAGGAAAGTTCCCAGCCACCCATGCATAGGCCCAGATAGACTGAGAGCGCTGTAGAACACTTACCAGCTGTCTCTTCTTGAGGTCTTCTATACTCCTGCAGGGTAGAGAACGTGTGGTGACATCAAGAAGAGATGGCCAGATCCCAGAACAAGAGGAGATGCAGAGCGGAGGTCTGTATTACATGCCTGAATAGAAGCAAAGATGCACTTACTTCTGCCTCTTCTCTTGCTGGCACGTACTACGGCCATACTCTCTGCATTTTCTACTATCTTGTTGCCGGCTGACAGAAAGTGAAGCCACATGCAGCCCTCAAGACCCATTAGAGCATAGACTAAAGGGGACAAGCAGGGGCCCTCTCTGTGCATGGAGGCCCTATGCAGCTGCATAGTCTACCAGCCCATAGCGCAGGCCCTGCATTTAATTTATCTCTCCGTGATGGATATGTATGTGATGCTGGGTGTCAGGAGTGGTGGGTGCATGACTGCAAGTTTGTGATTTTCATGCATTTGGTCACATGCCAACTAAATGTGCATGGCCTCCCTCATGCAAGTGTATTAATAGAGGCTGAACAAGTCTAGTCGGAATGTGACGCTGGTGTACAATGTGAATTCACAACGTCTGCAGTCAAGCAGAGAGCCTGCAGACTTGTAGGCTAAGGCCAGATAGTCCCTTTAGGAGGTAAATGAAGTTGATGAAAATGAGTATACAATTGTTGCAAAAGGTGGCACCAAATTGTAGTGAGCATTTCACAGTCTAACTGGCTTTAATTTTTTTTTACTGCCTTTTCTATTGTATTGTGCATAAAGCAAGAGGTGATATATCAAATATACATAATGAGATAATACATGATGCATCGGTAATTTTGAGAGCAGCATGATGTTGGGGCCGAGACTCTGATTCCAGTGATGTATCACTTACTAGGCTGCTTGTTGCAGTTTTCACTGTTTTCTCTGCTGCAGATCTACCAGTTCTCTGAATGCTGACCTCTGCATAATCACGCCCACATCACTGATTGGAAAATTTCTGTGCAATGTTGGAAATGGGAAAACCCAAGCTCATGAATATGGAGGACTACTTTGCAGCAGGTATTTATAAGTACTTTATTGATAATCTCCTTCCAATAAAACAGTGATTTTTATCAAAACTACAGCAAGTAGCCCAGAAAGTGACACATTGCTGGAATGAAGGGCTCTACATTATCTGCTCTCAGATTAGGTGGCAAAAACCTGGTGATAGATCCCCTTTTACCGGTGACGGAAAGTGAATTGCTTTGTATGTAATACATTCATATGACTGGCATGTTGTAGAAACTGCAGAACTTCTTTAAATTGCAACCAAAGCACAATATTTACTAGAGGCTCCGAAACAGATAAAATCCCTTAGTTTGCATCATTCCAGGCTCCTATTTCTGCTCTTAAACTCCTTGATACATGATTACAAAGTGCGACATGCTGATTTTGACATATCGCTCTCCCCCTTCCCCTTCCTAAGCCCCAATGCTAAATTTAATCTCAATATTGTTATTTTAATTAGCATTTATAGAAATGATGCTTATCTGACCATAAATACCTAAGGGGGGGAGTGTGCAATCATGCTAAAAATGCATTGGTTACTTGATTTCTGCTTTCCCAAAGAATATGCCTGCTTGTAGTGAACAACCTGAATATAGTGAAATTTAATGATGTTTTCCGCATTTTTTCCGGAGATACCTATAATAACAAAGAGGAATAATTTAAATAAGTTCCTGAGGGAAAAAAGTAATGTGACTGAATGACCCTGACATCTTTCCTGCGTTGTGTACTTGACTAAATATGTGAATCTACAATATGTTTATGCATAGAGATCCCCATGGAGAGATTTCTACACTCGTCTTACCTATTCGCTTTGAAAGCGATAGGACATTTTGCTGGGGGCACAACTGGCTGGGAGTATTCCAGCGCTGCGTACTATATTTTATTCTGTAAGAAAGTCAGTGGCTCAGAAGATATAGACAAGAACGCATCTGAAACCTCATGTACGTGTCTGGGTAGAATGCATGGCTTTGACTGACTGTAAATGCCAGCCTATTGCAAGATATATGGGCTTGTGAGTCTCCGGAGGCCTGTATTATGCAAAACACTGTCGAAAAATGGATTCTCTCACATCGAGTTACCATGTTCTCCTTGTCTTGTTTTGCATTTGGATTTGTTGGTAGAGTTGAGCGACTTTGGTCGGATCGGGTTTCATGAAACAAAATTTGTTTCAGATGAAACTGGTCCAACTAGGGCAAAAAAAGTCGGAGTTTCGTCCGAAACCCGACCCAAATGCAAGTCAATGGGAAATAAAAGTCGGCATTGAGCAGATGACTAGTGTAATGCAAGTGTCATGCGTTTTTTACTCAATTATTCATGCATAGCATCCGATTTACATCCGAATGCAGTATGATTGCTATCAGACTGCAATGCGATTGCTATCAGACTGCAATGCGATTTAAACATGAGCTTTTACGTACGGCAGTTCTCTATGTCATTTAGGCTGAGTTCACACATGGCGGTTTTTTCGCGTTTCCGCAGCGGTTTTATCCGCGTGATTTTGCCGTGAAAATGTGAAAAATAAGCATCCCATGCACTCCTATGGGATTCCGCAATGCTGTGCTAATGCTGCGGTTTTTACCGCGGCGGAATTGCTTTGCGGTAAAAAACGCAGCATGCTCATTAATTTCACGGAATCGCGGCGATCCCGAACCCATAGGAATGCATTGTTCTGCTTACTTTCCGCATGTGGCTGTGCACACCATGCAAAAAGTAAGCAGAACATTTGCGGATGGTACCCACGGTCCGGAGGAGAGCAGACTGTCCTCCGGGCTTTGGGCACCATATCCCTGTAAAAAATAGAATTTAAAATAAAAAATATTGTTATCCTCACCTTCCTACGTCCCACACAGCCTTCCCGTCTCTCTCCACGCTCCCGGTCCCAGTAATCCTTTGCGAGCGATGACGTCCGTTCTCGCGGGATCACGAAGTCTCACGGTCATTCGCACGACGTCATCGCGAATGACCGCGAGACGTCGCGATCCCGCGAGAACGGATGTCGTCGCGGTAATTGTCGCAAAGGATTACTGGGACCGGGAGCGTGGAGAGAGGCGGGAAGGCTGCGCGGGACGTCGAAAGGTGAGAATAACAATATTTTTTTTTTATTATTATTATTTACATTCCATCTTTTACTATTGAGGCCGCATAGGCAGCCTCAATAGTAAAAAGTTGGTCACACTCGTCAAGCACTATGTTTGACGAGTGTGACCAACCTGTCAATCAGTTCTCCAAGCGATGCTCCAGATCGCTTGGAAAACGCTAGCAATTCTACAAGCGAATTACGCTTGCAAAATGCTAGTTTTTCCTCGGGAAAATCGCGGGAATTTAAAATGCGATTTTCCCGTGGAATGGAATTCCGGAATTCTCGTAGTAATTTCTGCGAGAGTTCCGCTACGTGTGAACCCAGCCTTACACATCATAAACCAGGGGCAGGTTGTACCTTGCTATAGGAGGCTATGTTAGCCTCATTATGTATTTACTTTTATAGATCTAGCAAGATTTGACATTATAAAGAAACATGGAAGCAATTGTATGCTACCTGCTGTAATTCCTATGTAAGACTTGTTATTTTGGTCTATAAATGTGTAGATGTTTGAGGAACTATGTATATCTTATGTACATTTTTTACCCTTGATCATAAGCTCTAGATAATCTCCTTTATATGTACACCATATGCCATATACATTTGCAGTATTGTTTAAACAGTGTATTGCCCTATTCAGCCCTTTTCATTCATGTTACATCAACCCATAATAATAATTAAGTTTGTAAAGGTTGTCTATTGTGGTATGCTATTTACATGCCTATAGGGTTGTTCTTAAAAGGCTACTTATTGTAGAGTGTTTTGTGCTATGAGATTTTGGTTCTATTTTGAACCTATGGACTTTTGTATGTCACATGTGTGACGAATTTTAATGTTTTTAATTTTTGTGTGTTCATCTTGTGTGTCTTAATAAAGAATATTAATTGTATTTTTGCCAAATCCGGTCTCAGGTGATCCCCTTTCTGTGGCCTATTCCTTTCCTCTTTTTTTGCATACTGTCATATGTTTGTATAGGTTAGGTTTGGATCCCTGCTTATATGTCAGTGGTGCCGCCGTGCTTTTGTTGTTCCCATTGAATTAAATGGCTCAATGGGCTGAAATGTGGAAAATATGTGCGTTTTTGTCGCAAGCTACACTGATGGTCCGTGTGGCGTCCGAGTTTTCTCGCACCCATAGGCTTGCATTGGCGAGTCTCAGATGATAAATACGTACAATCGCAGCATGCTGTGATTTTACATGCATGTCGATTATGCCTGAGAAAAAAATACGGTGATGTGAGCTGTACCACAGATAAACATTTGTCCGAGTGCTATGCAATGTTTTCTCGCACAGCACTCACCCGTATTCTATGGTAGTGTGACTCCGACCTTACTTGTTAACACATTTTGGGATCCATTTTCTCCTGTTACTTCATAAAAATGCAAAATTTGGGGCCAGATAACATTTCTATGGGAAAAAAAATTAATTTTTTATTTTAAGTTTCATTGTCATCAACTTCTGAGAAGCACTTGGGGGTTCAAGGTGCTCCGCACATATCTAGATAATGTCCCTGAGGGGGTCTACTTTCTAAAATGGTGTCACTTGTTGGGGGTTGCCACTCTTTTGGCTAATTATTCCAGCAAATATAGTTTTTAAAAAGCCAAATGGCATTCCTTCTCTTCTGAGGTCTGCCATGCGCCCAAACAGTAGTTTTCCCTCACATATGGGGCATTGGCATACTCAGTAGAATTTGCACAACAAATTGTATGGTGCAGTTTTTCCTGTTATCGTTGTAAAAATGCAAAATTTGGGGCTAAAAAAACATTTTTGTGGGAAAATATGATTTTATTTTGTTTTCCTGGCTCAATGTTATAAACTTCTGTGAAGCACCAAAGGGTCTAAGGTGCTCAATTGAAATCTAAATAAGTTCCTGTCACGGTCACACATGGCTGGACACAGCGCCTCCAGCAGGGCAGATTTTGATGACACGCGTGACCCTGGATACACCGCCTCCCGTTGGGCGAATTTAAATAATAAAACGTGCAGCAGGATACGCCGCCTCCAACAGGCGAATTTCAGAAATACACGTATGTCTGGAAACCCAGCCTCCAGTAAGGCGAATTTAAACAATAAAAGGGAAAACCTGGGTAGCAATAACAATGGTGGCCCTGCGATAGGGAACGGGGAAGTGGACACCTCCTGCACTCCCCCGAGTCAGTGTCTCTACACTCCTAACATTCTCTAGGCCGCTTCCGCACCGAGTGGCGCTCAGGATACCTTTAAACCCTAGCTCGTCCTCCACCTACCCCTTTCTAGTGTAATGGCCGGTGCAGAAACTAATCCCACCACTTCACTAAAACACACATAAGGAAAAGAGACAAAACAGGGAAACACCACTTAGCTTTGCTCTGTTGCTGATGCTCCCAGCAACAGAGCCCACCACCTGCGTGCATCTTTTCCTCCGACCGGATCCAACACCATAGAGCAGCCTTGGAGCAAGCAGAGTCCACCACCTGTGTGCAGCTGTCCAGAAACAGAGCCCAGCATATGAGTCCAACTTTCCAGCAAAAGAATCCAGCATCTTGAGTCCAGCTTTCCAGCAACCGAGTCCAGCATCATGAGTGCAGCTCTACACCATAGCTGCCACTCCACCAAGCCATGCAAGAACTCCTTGCTGACACCATAGCTGCAACTCCACCCAGCCATGCCAGCCCTCCTGGCAGACACCATAGCTGCCACTCCAGGACTCTCATTGAGCTGCCCGGGACTCTCCTTCAGCTCCATCCTTCACCCAGGCTTGCTTGTAACTGAGGAACTATCACCACACCTGTGACTCTTTTATAGCAGAGCCAGCAATCACACCTGCAATCTAATCATGTGCACTTAACTAAAGAAACAGAGTGAAATGACGCTCACCACCACCGTGGAACAAAAGACACCACCGTGCAATAATCCCGATGGCCACCGGGGGCAAAAACCACACCAAAGCACACAGCTTCAGGAAAAAAAAGTTACATGTGCATTTTCTCTGTCATATTCAACCTGGATCATGATAGTTCCCTTAGGGGGTCTAGTTTTCACAATGTCACTTGTGGGGGTATACACAATTTCTTATCAAAGAAACTGTACCACTATCACGAAGTACAATATGTCACAAAAAACATTCTCAGAATTAATGGGATACTTTTAAGTGTTTCAGAGTCATTATCTAGTAAAAGTGACTCTGGTCAGAATTGTAAAATTTGGACTGATCATGAAGGTGCACACAGGTTTGGGAGGTAAAGGGATTAAATATTTATTAGTTTAATATTTTGGGTTAAAAAAATCTTTCTGAAAAAAAACAACTTTTAAATTTAAATACACATAATAGAGTGCCTGAGAAAGCTAGCAAAACTTTTGTTAATTGATTGTGTATTGCAGGTCAACCATTTATTATTAAAAAATGTTTAATACATTTTACATAAAAAAGAAAAGTCAGTGATACCACAAGAAAGCAATATAAAATTATATCATATTATAAAATTAAAACTATACAAAAAAATGTTTTTGTGGACATCATCAAAAGGTTCCATAAGAATTATAAAGATGAAAGTGAATGGTGAATAATGTATTGTAATGAATTATGAAAGATAACATTTGTAATGACTGTTATAAAGAACATCCTTTTTACATCTGGAACCAGTTTAAATTGAAAAATTAATGATGTTTTCTACAGTATAACTATTTTAAGGTAAGCATAGTAAAATGTCGAAAGAAGTCAGGATTTTAAGAAATGGAATATGTGATTGTAGGAGGCATACATATGTTTCAGTCTAGAACTGTGTGATATTAATACAATTATTTATAGACAGGTCATCTATATATGACTGCAAGGATATTTTTGAACTCCCATACTGAGTCCACAGCTACAAGGAGTTTGTGAGCGTCTGTCAAAAACAGCCAGATTCTTCATACGGAAGGCAGTGAAAGTTTACTACCATCTCAGTATTTCTGATTGATGTATACATTGTGCTCTATAAGCGCTGTTCATTCAGTTCAGGGGGTGTCATGCTGCTTCCTCTTTAATCTCAGTAGTCACATGACCATCAGATGCTGGGTTGCTGCAGGAACATCATAGTAAGGAAGTTGCATTATCCCCTGTAACTGGGACAAGTAGACCAGCCCCAGTTACAGTTGAAATCAGAAATAAAAATATATTTTACATTTAATAAAGACCAAAGGAAAAAACATTAAAATAAGAAAAAAAATGCAACCATTAGCTTAAATTTCTATTTTTACCCTTCCACCAAAAGATATAAAACTATGCAGTCACGATATAAAAATTCCTGTAAATGGAAAAGGGCACAATGTTTAAAATATATTTAATAGCACTTTGTGGCACAAATATTTTTTTTACTAACTGATCATAGAAAAAACAGTTTTTAAATCCCCAATAATATTTTTTTAAATAAACAGAAGAAAAAAATTAATTCATTATAAATGTGAAAAAATGGCCCATTATTGAACTGGTGAATTTTTTGAGAATTTGAAGGTTTCAAATGTCTTGCCATGATATGATGACAGCAAAAACAAAAAGACTAAGGGAGTCAAAACAAATACGGTTTTACGGGTTTATAAGTACCTAGAGTTTTTTTACTCAAATGATTGACGAGTAGGAAAAGACCATCACATGTAGATTTAGAGACACCTATAATACAGATACTAATGCTTGATTTAGAGGGCATCTAGCAGCAGGATTTCACTCCCAAAACTATTCAAATATAGCTCTTTCATATATAAGTCCAACAATATCTTCACATGGCCAGACCATTCTCCCATTACTGATAAATCAGCATTTGAAATAATAAACAAATAAGGCAAAAGGACAATGGTAGAATTGAAACCAATGTCAGTTCAGATCTATTCCGACCCAGCACTGACATTTCCTATTGGTCATATGACTCCTTTGCCTGAAAACACACAGCATAGGTCCTGTCATTCAAGCAGGAAGCAGCAGCTCTCTGCGGGGAATAGAGCTGGAGTGACAGAGGCTTCGGATCTACAATAGCTCTTCAGACTCATTTGCATATCAATTAAAATGCTGATTTCTCAGTAACAGAAGAACAGAATGGCCATGTTAAGGTACTGGTGGACACGCCTTTGAAAGAGCTACGTGCACATATGCTGTACATAGTTTTGGGGGAGAAATTCTGCAGATTCCCTTCAAGAAATTCTAAATAGGGTAACATTCCATATAAAAAAAATATTTTGGTCATGAGCTAAAACAAAAAGGCTTTTAGGTTATCTTATTTGACCAAGCTATTACTCTATGCTAATCATTCAGTGTATATTGAATATGAAGGTTTCACACCTATTTTTTAATCTGCAATATCAGACACAATCTATGAGCACAAGTGGTGCTGCTTACAGAAAAATAGTAAACTCATTTTCATAACCTTAGAAACCCCTTTAAAATTAATTAAATACAGAAAACATTGTTAGTTTAAATAGTCATTGTTAGTTGAACAAATTCTACGTACATCAACAGCGCAACCGCCTCACTCAGGCCATTTCTCTTGATGAACCCCCCAGGTCTGTGCTCTATGCAGTGCCACCATCATATTGCGCCTGCTGCCCCGAGCCAAACACTGAACAGGCTGAAGCTAATCGTCATGAAAATGGGCTAAGTGAGTTTTTTTAAAAAAAATTTATTTAACTAGTACAAAATTCCAGTTGGAGGGGAGAGGCACCATACCATGGATGTGTCAAATTGTGTGGAGGCATTGTGTGGTATCATATTGTGTGTGGCACTTTGGAGAACATCAGAAAGTATAGGGAGAACTGTGAGGGCATCATCATTTGTGTGTGTTGGGCACTACGGAAGGAACGTACTGTCAGGACATCATATTATATGTGGGGGCAATAGAGGAATACACTGAGGAGGTCCAGGTACTGTTAGTGGTGTACAGAGGTTAATATATTGTGTGTGTATTTGGGGGCATCATACTTTGTGTGTAGGGCATATTTGTGGCATTATGTTATATGGAAGGGCATTGTGGAGCTATTACATTGGACATTACATTTCCCTGATTTATGTCTTTAAAGTTGGAAGATATGTATATTTGTTTCTCTCTTACTCCTCTCCACTCTATAGTTTAAGTTAGGAAGCTGAAATCTTTTGTTGTGTCCTAGTGGATTTTAGCAATGCCCATCACACATTGCGATGCCCCTCACAGTGTTCCTCATACATTTTGATGCCTTCCACTGTGCCTGACTTGGACACACAGGATGAAGCTTACCTATTCCACCAGAATGCATGTACAGTTGAAGTTAAGACACAAGACATGCCACTGACCATCCAAAATTATGGAAGTTCCCTCTGGATCGATAGTTGGGAGATGAGCAAACAAACCATGCTGCTGTTTTTTAGTAAGTTTAGCTTACCTAAGATATTTATTCACAGATCCACTGCTCAGTACTGTTTTACCGTGATCCCCAAGCTGCCCCTGCTTCTAAACATGTGTTTGCTGTACAGAAACTGGAGAGCATGAATTCTCATATTTTTGAAAATTGTGTATGGGAGATATCAAGCAACTAGTCTCCACTCACTTTCCCAGAAACAACTGATAACTGGAGAGCCTGCATTTCACGCTGTGACGGTCTTCAGTAAGGAAGGGGGGCCTCAAACTGTCCCTGTAACTGAGACTCTGTACTGTCTTAAAGGTAGAAAGGCCCAGTTTCCGACCTTACTATGCTCCTGTTAATGTCCTAAGCTTTCACCTCCTCCTCTCCCATGAGGCATGGGACAGATATGTTAGTGTATATACACATAAGACAAACAGCAATAACAAAAAGCAACTTACATACAAAAACACTCATCAAGGGTAGAGAGGAATAAAGGGAAGTATAGGAAGGTAAAAACCATGTGGGAATAGGATAATGGAGAAAACTTACACCCAAAGACAGTATACAACAATCTCCAGCAGCAACTACAAACTCCAACTCCAGCAAGCCAGGAAGCAAAACTCTCACAGGGATTAGAAGGTCTGGCCAAGTTTTATAGAGAGAGAGAAAATAAGTAGGTCAGGAGCAGCTGTGAGGTGGAGCTACATGTCTCTAACCATCATACAAAGAGTCGTTAACCTCTTCAGCACTAAAGGAAAAAAAATCATTTAATATGGGATCCACACACATACTAAATGGAAGATCTGCACAATGCAGAGTAATCTTCTACCCCCAGATCTCACAGATTGGCGTGACACTGTAGAGACGGAAACTGGTGAAATATTCAGGATACAAGTAATATAATGTATGTAAATAGTTTTATTTCTTACCTCTACACACTTGAAACACTAAGCAGCTTGTTTTGAAAAGTCAGTAAAAACATTAACGCATTAAATCAGAATGACTTTTCCATATTTCTATCAATTTGATTTTTAACATTGTAAAAATATTGAAATATTTTATTTGCTAAAATTATGTTTTAAAAATGTACTAATCACATTGCAGACATACAACATTATACTAAAAATGGGGATGTCTTTACTGGATACTACATTTAGTATTTTCACACATCACTCTTGTTCTTTTGTTTATGTGTGTGGCACTTGTGACCACAATTGACCTTTTCTCACTTCCTACAATGCATCATTTCTCTGCAACCTTAAAAGTTCTTTTAAAGTATCAGGAGGACAACTTAGATAACAATGCATTTTTTTCTGCTACCTTAGGTCATAAAACAATGTGCAATGTAAACAACATAGATCATAATAAGAATAATTTAACCAGAAAGTCGCATAAAACTTACAACTCTACATATCTATAGATACCAAAAAGGTGCAGTAACTGCAAATCTTAGAGATGATTGAAACTTTTAATATTTGGACATTTTACAGGTTTGATGAACTTTTTCCAAAATTTTGATTGGCAGTGTTGTGATTGGCAGTACTGCAAAGCTCCCAATAACAGTCGTAAGTCTCATAGTACTGTATCCAACCCCTTCCAAGCTCCTTAAGGGTACTGTCACACTTAGCGATGCACCAGCGATCCCGACCAGCGATATGACATGGTCAGGATCGCTGGTGCATCTCTAAGTGGTCGCTAGTGAGCTGCCACACAGGCAGATCTCACCAGCGACATTGCAGGGGTTGGGTGTCGCTACTTACCTGTCAGACGAGGTGATCCTGACGTCCTCCCACCCGCGTCCACACGTCGCTCATCTCCACAGCAGGAAGCCCAGCAGGAAGCTGACGACGAGAAACGGTCCAGGACGTTCTCGCGCGATCAGCGATAACCAGCGGGGCGAGCAGTCGGAGGTAAGTATCAGAAATAGCGATATCACAAGCAATATCGCTATAATGTCACAAAACCAGTGATGTTATAGCGATATTGCTAGCAATATCACTTAGTGTGACAGGCCCTTAACACAAACAAAGCTATAGTAATGACTAGTCACCTCACCACAGGAACTGGCAATAGCTTGGTTGTTGCAAGCAACCCATTTATAACCATGCACTAACAAGATTTTTTTATGTTTTTTAAATAAAAAAAAGTAAAAAAAATTCCTCTAAGTCATTTGTGATCAAGCATACTATTCTAAAAAAACAAACAATGATTCAAATTGACAGTGTCTCCATCAGAGGTAACATGATCCTGCTATAATTGAGATGAGTTGTGTGCAATATGTTCCATAAGGCTCTTCCCTTCCTTCCCTTAGGTGAAGGAGCTAGGGCAGTCAATTGTGACCTGCGTTTGCTAATACTACTTGCCAGTTGGCTGGTGACGTTAGTGGTGGTTCTTTGGCTAATGGTAGCTGCTCCCACGTTCTTAGCCATGGTATTTTTTTTCATTTTTTTTTAATTAACCCATCCATTGACACTTTCACTATCCACGTATATTTTGTACAACACCATAATTCACTTTTGACAATGTTTTCAACCCCAATTATTCAACCCTTGCCAAAAGGATGTAACAATAAATGCTAAGTAGCTAGATAGACATACAGAAAGCAAAATGTGCCAGCATGCCAAAGTATTCTGTAGGTGTCATGTGCATGGTTGTCAGATTGGACTAGTAAGACAAGTGTACAAAAGTGGATATACACAGTAAAATGTCTACATTGTTACTGATTGATTTTTTTTATAGGGAACCTGTCACCTGAAAAAACACTAGATATGGGGGTTAATCTCCAGTGATGATAGTGTTGTGTACCTACTCAGTGCCAGCAATTGGACCCGTGCCCCGGGAGGAAATTAACTTTATTTCCCCTGGCAGTGTTCTGGTTTCAGTCACTGGGGTGGTGTCGGTGCGAATTCAGTCATTGCTCTGTGTATTGAGAGCAGTGGCTGTAACTGCACCCCAGCACTGACAGCAGGATCAGCATTAGAGATAACCATCAATCAGTGGGACACGGTTACAACGGGGCTCTAAGCTGTGCCAGTGGGGGTCTAAGTGTGGAAGCCTGACAGGTTCACAAGGCTATCACCCTGCAGACTAAAGGCCCCATTACACGCAACGATATTGTTAACGATATTGTTGCAACGTCACCAGTTTGGTGACGTTGCAGTGATGTCGAAACGACATCGTTGCGTGTGACACGTGGCAGCGATCAACGATCAGTTGGCTGATCGTTAATCATTGCCTAATGGTCTGGGCCATAAATCTATCTTTGGTCTCCCGCTGGGCAGCACACATCGCTGCGTGTGACAGCGAGAGACCAATGATCAGCGAGCTCCCAGTGCCATACAGCAGACGCTGGGAGCTGGTATCCAAGGTAAACAGCGGGTAACTAAGCGTCGCACGGCGCTTAGTTACCCGCTGTATACCCTGGATACCAGCGTGCTCGCTGGTCCTGATTGGGTATCCAGGGTAAACAGTGGGTAACTAATTGCCGCGCGGCACTTAGTTACCCGCTGTTTACCCTGGATACCAGCATGCTCGCTGGTCGTGATCACTGATGAGTCTGCCTATGTGACAGCTCACCAGTGATCAGCTAGCTATGTCCCAGCAATCCCATCCACGTCGGATGGTTGGTGGGATCGCTTGGACATTGAAGCATGCAATGGGACCTTAACACTATATCTGCAGACTATAGCATTTTTTCAGGTGACAGGTTCCCCCTAATGCTAAATGTCAATTGTTTTCCTAAAAAATTGCACAATAAGAAATATTAGGTAGGAACACATTCAAAAATGCAGCTGCAGCATCAGGATGCTGTAATATTTTGTGTATTTTTGTCAAATATTACTAGAAAAATAGTTGCATAAAAAAACTTTGTGAGGTAGATAGTCACAGTTAAATG
The DNA here is from genome assembly GCF_039654945.1 of Dendrobates tinctorius. Classification (NCBI taxonomy): domain Eukaryota; kingdom Metazoa; phylum Chordata; class Amphibia; order Anura; family Dendrobatidae; genus Dendrobates; species Dendrobates tinctorius. The sequence continues at coordinate 44,362,378 of NW_027361688.1, read as the reverse complement.
AATCACTGGAAATTGTCATATACAGTATTTAGCAAAAATAAAATTACCGGTATCCCTCACTTAAAAAAAAAGCATGCACAAAAATTAGAAATGACTACCGCCGCTTACTATAAGTAGGCACTCTATTTCTGATTGACTCTGATTTCAGATTTTTCTTTTTGTGAAAATAATGTCCTTGCTTTCTTTCAGTTTCTAGTACCTTAAGAATGAAGAAAATAAAATGTGTAGCTATGATATAAATGCAGCTGAATACACTGTAGCACTAATTAATCACACTGAGCATGTCATTGCCGCTGACATGTCCCCTGTCTCTCTATCAAATGAATCTCTGCATTATTAGTTGACTACTACACTCATCCTCATCATTGCTGCAGTTGTACAACAAATTACCTGCATGACATGAACGCCACTGGGGTCATGTAAGCCGTCTTTGGCTCATGCAATCTGCTGCAGTATGTAAAATGGTAATTGTCCATTATTTTGGCAATTTACTTGAATCAAATGACAAATTGTTCAAATTTGCTATGACCTTCAAATTTCATAAAAATTGACACTTATTTGATTTGAATTGGATTAAATTGATCATCTTTAATAAATACATTAAATAGGATATCTAGGACTCTAGAAAAAAGGCATGTAGTTGCTAACAGAGGCTACTACCTGTCTGTTGTACCCGACGTCGGTCATTGACCACTCCTGCCAGAGACTCAGCTACTCCTTGTCAACAGAGCAGCAGTTTCTTTACCTGTTGACAGGGTGGGACTACTAGAGATTGACAGTCTGCTCTCTGCTGCCTAATTGGGGGAAGGTGACTCCCATTACTACAGATGAAGGAACCCAAACTGTGAAGTTTGAGGTTCATGTCTGACAACTAGTGTCCGGTGCTGAGCTCCAAATATGGGCTTTTCCTGGATATCCTTTTTACAGTTCGGGAATAGAGAGAGTGGGGGAGAGAGAGATTTTCCATCTCCAAACTTCAGGTACCCATTGATTTCAACAGAATTTGGGTTCAGGTTGAATTTCGGGTACTGTTCTGGTACCCAAACCGAACATTAGATTAAAGTTTAGTTGGATACCAGAGCCCGAACTTTCATGGGTCCCCTCATCCATACTCATTACCTATTCTATCATATACGATGGAAAAAAAGTGAAACATGTAGTGCGATAGATCCCTGACCATAAACAAATTGTCTGTTGTGCGATCTATTTATAACTACAACCATGGTGCATATGTGAACAGGCCTAAAAGTCAACTTATAAGTAGGGATGAGTGTACCAATGGATGTTCAGGTTTGTTGGGTTTGACCAAACTTTAGTCCAAAGTTTGGTTCAGTTACCAGAACTCTACCAGAACTTGAACCTGAAACTCATAGGGGTCAATGGGGACCCGGACTTTGATGCTGTAAAATGGCTTAGTAAGGGCTAAGGGGTGGACAAAGAAAGCAGCCTACCCCCACAGGATAATTGTCTTTCTCTCTTCCGAACTCTAAAAGAGACTTGAGAAGTCTGTGTTTGGAATTCAGCACCGAACACCTATGTCCGATACGAACCCCGAAATTTACAGATCAGATTTGCTCATCTCTCCTGAGAAGATAATTCAAGCTCGAGTTATTATTATTTCTATCCTAAAATGTTACAGAATTTATGATTTTGAAAAATGCCTTTAGCTGTGTATAAATTATTTTTAAGTCAATATGCAAAGATGCTCCTGTGACAATTAATATGCATGGAAAAATATTGAATTAGGTGAAATTTTCTAAAATCCTGTTTTCAGGGAACTGGATCCAAGGTTATGATTGAATTTGGCAGTAACCCTGAACCTTCTGTCCAGCTAAGAGCTCTACTTGTACCGTTTATTCCTATGAGACGGAGGACAGGTGCCAAACTCTAAGTGGCCAAAATGGCGATCCATATGTCACTTTTCTCAATTTTAAAAAAATCTTAATTTTTTTCAATTAAAATTTATCCAGGAACGCATTCTTTTTTAAAAAAAAAGTCTTTTGAATTGTGCATTTCTATTCTATTTTCAGTATTATATTTTTTTGGTTCACTGGAAATGGAAATATAAAATATTACTTCACAGCAGACAGTTGGGCACAAGAACACTAAGTCCAAAATAATCCATTCATTTTAATAGGTTGAGTGCTGCGGACATGCTCTATAATATATGTACAGATAACTAAGGAGTGGTGGGAAGCAGAAGAGTTATTATTTAAACTATTGTTAGTGGTGCAATCCTGTATAGTCTGACTCCAACTTTAATTTTAGATATGCTACCCTTCATTATAATCATGCCCTTTGATAAATGATGATATTTAGAAGACTGCTGATCCTCACCACTATGTACATAGTGCTAGGGTACTTTGTGATCCAGTCTGAAAGCTGCAATATTAAAGCATAGCTTTTAAAGAGGGCATGTAACTTATTAAAAAAAATCTTGCTGTAAAAATCCCTGAGGTCTTCTGATTCTGCTGCTCCTTTCTTTTTTATGCTGGGTTGCTCCATTGCAGAGATATGCACATTTGTTTTATCAAGAGTCCAGTATGGGAAATTTCTGCTGGTAGACCAACAGGGTGTTTCTTCACAATCTTTTCTGGGGATGTGCTCTTTTATCCCACCCTCTTAGATACTGCAAATCACAGCTAAGTAGCTGATTTAGCACTTTATCAGCTTGAGCTGTCATTGGCAGTATCTGTGAAATATGGGAGAAAGCCCACGCCCCTAGAGAAGACTCTGAAGAAACACTCATTTGGACTACAACCAGAGATTTCATATAATGTGCTCCAAAATAAACAAATGTGAATATCTGCAATGGATAAACATAGTTGCAAAATGGAAGAGATCAGCAAAATCATTGGAGTTCAGGGATTTTTAAGAGGTGTTTAAGCTCAATTTTTTGTTAGCATTTAGCAGGTCTTTTATTTAGTATGAAACAGGTTCTGGTATTTTAGGATGTGACAGGTCCTATTTATTGCAAAAGAGACATGGAAAATTAAAAAAAAACACAGGCCAAAAATATTTATATACAGATATTGTAGAATTTTTCAACCAGGTCATTAAAATCATTGAAATCTTTTGACTAGTGTCTTGGATCTCTCACTACCAGTAGTCTCCACACACATTTTTATTTGAATTTTTCCCTCTTCAAAACAGGAAAGATACATAAAGATTTGTACCGTGTTAGCCAGTAGATAGAAAAATATTTAGAATTGAGAGTCCTCAGTGGTTGATACCTTTTAATGGCTAACTGAAAAGATGGCAACAAACTGGAAGCTTTCGAGACTACTCAGGTCTCTTCATCAGGCTAGACTAATACAACATCTGAAGAATCAGATATTTATACAAAAAACAGCTCAGAAATAACGCAATAGATAAGACAAGTGATGTGAAGCAGAATTGTCATTATGGGAGAGGAATAAACATAAATATTGGAACAGTTCATAGATAAGGAGTGTGAAAGGTATATTGTCCTCTAATTGGAGTCTGGTTCTGTGTTGTGTGATGCCCCCAGAAGGTCCGAAGAGCAAATTTCTTGATTTAAAAGACATAAATCCATGCGACACATTCATTCCTGCACTGAGTGTGTCAGAGGTTGTCATAAATTTATACTGGCAAACCCTCCTGTCTCTTTGAGACTTGAAGTTACCGTTTAGTACAAGTAATTTAATGTCCATTATGCTATGACCGGGGATACAAAAATGTTTGGCCACAGGTAGATCCATTATTTTTCCTCTTATTGTGTGGCGATGAGAATTCATCTTTATTCTCAGTTTTTGCCTGGTCTCCCCCACATACAGACCCCCAGTTGGACATTTAGTACAAATAATTAGGTACCCCACATTAGATGGGTCTATTGTCTTATCTATTGCGTTATTTTTGTGCTGTTTTGTGTATAAATATGTGATTCTTCAGATGTTGTATTAGACAATGCCTGACGAAGAGACGTGAGTAGTCTCAAAAGCTTGCAATTTGTTACTATTTTTTCAGTTAGCCATTAAAAGGTATCAACCACTGAAGACTCTCAATTCTAAATATTTTTCCCTCTTCAACAGTGATTTATAATGCTAATATTGACCAGTGGAGCATGGATTCCCTATGAATTGAAAATCAGGGCCATGGGTAAAAGAGATGACAAACTTTTCTATTTGCTCAATGATCCCCTGCTGTGCTGAGGGTGGTGGTGGTGCTCCTTTGAAGTGGTCAGTATGAATATGAAGCAACAAGCTGGTTTGGTGATAATTTTCTGTCCCTGTGTAATTAGGCTTCTTGACTTCAAAATAGCACAAAGCAATGTCCAAACTTTTTGGGACCATGTGTCAAATCTGAATATTGTTTTTGTTGTGAAAGGTGTAGGTTTTATATAAATGAGAGGCATATTTCCAGTATTGTGGCACAGTGCTGAACACAACACATTCACATGCATTGCTGTGTGGCCTGCCCTTTAGACTGGAATTAAAATCAGCCAGGTGGATTTAGTGTATATGCCAAGTATCATAATGTGTAGAAAAGTAAAATTGTGATAGAAAATATGGCTTTAGAATCTTTTACATAGGACCTCCAGGAGGCACATATCCTTAAGATCGGGAATTTCATAATTTTTGGTGTCTGAGTCAGCATCTCATTCACCGGCTGGCATCTGGGTTCACCAGGGGAGATAAGCGGGAGTGGCAGGTACCTGGTAAAAACAGGATGTGACCTAGAACCCATGTTCAGTGCTGGGAGATACAGTGTGCTATAAGGACTGCACCATTTTCTAAACAGGATGCACTCCATTGCAAGATCTGCGTCACTACTATGACAAATGGTCTAGTAACTTTCGTTAGTTTATCTTTTATTTTTTATGTAGCTGTATTGTTTTGTCACTTTGTAACTCTCTTGTTTATTTTTAGAAGCAATGTCTAATTATTGGATCAAATATATAAAATGTAATAGCTTTTTCCTCTTGCTCCTTAGTTATCCTTCAAGAACCTAAATGAACGTGTTTAATTTTCTAACCCTAGGTTTTAAATCTTTCTGCACAATTTCTTCTCATGTTGTTGGCAGTGTGTTGCAGGATCCCCTCTGGTTCATCAGGAGTTGCAAGAATCCCCTTGATGGCCTTTTAGGGGGCCAGGTTGGAAGTGGTGTTTTTGAGTTGTGCGGCTAGGGTCTTTCTAGCCTGTTCAGATTTCAGTTGGGTGTGGCTATGTAATTTCCATATAGTAGGTCTTCCCTTTTTCTGTTACCATGAGTGAGCATGTGTGACATTAGTAACATTATAGCCAGACCTTAGTATGCTCTTGGGCATCAGCATGGATCCACTGAAGGCCTTAGCCACACAATTACAAACTATTTTTGGAGATTGCAGATATCAAGTGTCAACAACTACTCACATGTTCAGGTAAAGTTGTAGGAGTGCTTCGACAGAAGTAAGCTATCTATTGTTTTTTCCTCTTGCAAATTATGCTTTCACTTACATCCTGTATCTGCAGGGTCTAAAAGTCAACAAGTGGACATTGTTTTTCCTTTACAACATGTAGATCCAGAGGCTTGGGCATTTTCTTTGCCTGAGGATTCTCTGTTGAGTCTTTTTTTGGCTCTTGAGGCTTCATTCATCACGACTCTGACAGAGTCACTATGGCTGATTCCAAGAACCGTAAGTTAATTCAGGGAGGCCGTATTGCTGAGGCCTGCTGCTTACAGTTTAGATGCTTAACAGTAGAGATCTCCTGGAACTACCCTGCTCTTCGAAGTCAGTTCTGTTAGGGACTTTTGGATCATATTACGGACATGCTGGTCTGAAGTCATTATCTGCAGTCCCGGAAAGAAACTATGACACTTGTTCATTTTGATGGATGCCAGAGAGGTATAGAAACATGTAAATGCCTTTCATGGGCATCTTCCAGGCTATTAGTTGAAACTTGTAAACTTATACAAATTGGTGCTTGCAGAGATCCCAGAAGAGTTGCATAACTCCGAGCATCAGCTTGTTTTTGTTTATTCTGTGGTCCTTCAGTTCATGTAGTGGTTGAAGGTTTCAAATATAATAATTAACTTCTAAAAGCAAAGTAAAAACAAAGTTTTTACATTTTAAAATGTAAAAATGCAGGTTCCTAGAGTCTGGGATTTTCTCTCGTACAATCATAATTTTTTTTTCTTACAGGTTTCCCCGTAGTAGGTCTTCCTTTTTCCATTACTCGTGAGCAAGTGTGTGTTACATTCATTACAATACTATAAGCTATACAATACTATAATACTATAAGCGCCCAAAAACCTGCCTAGTAGCAATAGTAGTTATTGCCACGTCCATCATTCATCAGTCAGTTGTGTGATCTGACAAATCGGTGGCAGTGTTGGGATATCTTCCTGATCTCCCTGGAAACTTGACGGCAGTGTTGGGATATCTGCCTGATCTCTCTGACACTGCGGTATTTTTTTTTTAATGGGGTAATGAAAAAGTATTCATTCCCAGAAACATTGATTGATGGGAGAATAACTACTTCGTATGAGAGCACAGGAAGAACCAGAGTGATATTTAAAGTGTCTGCACCTCCATTTTAATTTCTTTCAAAACCTAAATTTCATTAGTGTATCATATGTCATTCTTAAATGAGATGTTTCTTTAAAATTCTAACTTCTTTTTAAGCAAAACATAATTGCCAATTATATCTGTTCCACTCAAGATGTTAAAAAAATTCTGTCTAATTAGATTGTTTAAACAGCAGAATACAAGGAACAATCATTTAACTTGTACCTAAGAAATAGCATAATTTAAGAAGCAAAAAAAAATCAAGAACATTATATTTTTCTGAATATTTTATAGGGAAGAAAGTAAAGTTCCAAAGACATAATAAAATCAAGTTTCAGAATACTACCGATAGTTCCCTTATGAGTGGGCATTTTACATACATATTATTGTCTCTAAATTTGAACTTAGATCACCTTACGGTTCTATGGTAATCAAAGTTTGTTTTAGTTGAGCATTCATGAAATTAGGGAAGCTATGATAAAATGTGCCATATAAAAGAAGCCTAAGGGTATGTGCACACAATATCTTTTTCAGACAAATTCCGCCTGCACGCCACCTGAAAAAGCACCACAAAAAGTGAACATGATGCACCGCAGCATAAAATTACGATGCCGTGAACATGTTCAGTCTTAAGCTAAAAGGGTGCAGTTACTCTCTGACTGCAGGCTTGTGAATCCTCACAAGGTGTGCACTGTATGTTCTGAGGATTCTCTGGTGCCATCACTGTGAGTGGCAGTCATGTGGAGGCAAAGTATGAGACATGCATAATCCTGGCCACATTCCCACTAGACCATTTCTAGCCTTAGTCACAGGACATGTTTAACGCCCCTTGCTGGGTGAACAGTTCACACTGCAGGCTGGATATGCATAATATGAACATCAATGTCCTATGCAGCAGTCCATCTGCTCAGGGGTCAGGGGACAACAGGTGGCTGTATGGCTAGGGCCGTGGCACCTCCTTCAAACACTATCACCTGTAGGGGCCTTGGACACCACCTCCCCCACCCCTTTGGACCTTAGATGCCCCACCCTTTTTGGGCCTATGCCCCTTGTTGGGACCCCCATTATGGAGTAGGCAGCCTTCCCAAGGAACCGTCAACACCCTAGTATCTCTCAACCAGTCCGACCAGTTCATCTGCATTATGATGATCACCCTGGGCAACCCAAGTCTGTACGAGCCTCAGCAGGGAGTGCACAAACCGGTCCATCACCACCTGTTCTACCATCTGCACAGGCGTAGAGGACTCTGGCTGCAGCCACTTCTTGACCAGGTGCAACAAGTCAAACATTTGGGATTGAGGTGATTTGTCCTGGTGATATACCAAATGTCACCTCCAAGTCATTGTCACCCCTAAGTGCACAAGAATCTCAGTTTTTACCTTGCCATACTCTTTGGTGTCCTGCAAAGCTAAATCATAGTACGCCTACTGGGATTCTCCAGTCAAGTATGGCAACAGAACCTCTGCCCACTGCTCTGTCGCAAGTTTCTCCCTCTTGGTGACCTTTTCAAACACCGTCAGGAAAGCCTCAACATTATCCCCAGGGGTCATTTTCTGCAATGCCCATCTTACCACCTTCCAGACCTGGGCATCATCAGCCGGTCTTGGGGTTGGGGCACTTGTCCTGCCCTGGATGGTGGTTTGCAGGAGCTGCATCTGATGCTGCTGGCTCTGCTGGATCTGCTGTAACAACAGCCTGTTGGTCTCTTGCTGGTGCTGCTATGACTGGACCAGGTGTTTCAGCAGGTCCGCCATTTTGTCTGGCGATGCTTGCTGGCATGCAGCAGACAACCCAGGACATGCAGTCCCTCCTATAGCAATTAAACGTCTCTGCTGGGAGTGCTGGACGCATTCTCCACCACTTGTAAAGTTTTACTCACTCAGCTGCGGTTTGAGGTAAGCACAGGAAGCACTTTTCAGAAAAATGTCCAGTCATGTTTATTAGCTCCATAATCCTCCTCAAGTTTAAGCAAACAAAAGATAGTTTTCTTTGGCACAAAGTGAAAACAAACAGTCCATATAGCACTGCGGGTCAACCCGCTCATGTCAGTGTCTTAGCAAACACATATTGGAGGCCTCTACACCTCCAGCCACAGACCATGTGCCAAACAACAGCCTCCATTATATAGGCTTTTAACCACACCCAGATGTGAGGTAAGTGGATAGCTAGACCCTCTCATCTCTTACAGCTACCCATAACCCAGTCCCAGGTGCAACAAACGAGCTTCTCAGTGCTTACATGCACTGGGGAAAATACTCTGGGTTACATCACAGAGACCAGCCTTCTCTGTGACACATATCTCCCATTGACTGCACGACCATTAGCCACCCTACCGGTGACATAGTGGTAGAAATCAGTGCTTCAGAACATACAAGTGATTACAGTACATTTATATACAAGTGATTACAGTACATTTATATATAGAAATTTACAGCTGATGTTCTTTCTTATTATGTCATTCACTTTTCCCGTCTTATCCAATTAGTTCAGTTCGACATGACATCTTCTACAACCAGGACTCATCTGTAGACATTACAGCATAGACACATCTGACTTCTCACATTTTGAGCACCGCCTCCATCAGTTCTCTACCAACACAAAACTCCTCATCCTGCTAATACCCCAATGCTGAGCCACTGTTGCCATATATTTCCCTATTACTGCACCTGCTGTTTGGCACAATAACAATTCTCTTCTCAGTGCTCCACATAATAATGCCCATGACTGTGGCTTTTATATAGTAATAATGCTTTATTTGTGCCATCTAAATGGTAAAATTACCCTCTAGAAATTATTATTGTACTGTACAAATGCCCTAGAAAACAGTGCTCATATTTTGCCACTTTGATTGCTCCTATAACAATAATGCTTCTTAAGTGACCCCTTAACATTTATTAATGTCCACTGACTCCACCAGTGTAGAGCTCCTCTATATACAGTGTGGTGGGCCCATTACTTGTCCCTAAACTGTATAATGGCCCCTACAGTAGTTCCTCGAGTAGCTCAAATGTTCTTAAAATCTGCATTTTCCAAAATGAGAATTTTTTTGTAACTCACTTTCTTGCAGACTCAGCAAAGTGATGGTGGCTGGTCACCATTTTTTGGAAAAATAAAAAGCCATCAAAAGGTTAAATTTCTTTTTAAAATTTGTATACTCACCTCAACGCTCACCTCTGCCGCTCACTGTCATCCGTCAGTTGTTGTTGCTTCTTCTGATGCCTGCCTTGAGCGCTGGACTTGAGCTTATTGATGCACAGGACAGTCCTACACTCGTTCGCACAAGATCATGAGCGGAAGGGATCAGAAGATGCAACAAGGATTGGATATCTTACAGAGGGGCTGGAGGAGGAGTGAGGTAAGCACAATGATTTTTCTTATTTCTTACATATTTTTTTCTCATCACATAATATTACATGATAATAAAATTGAAATTTATAAGAATAAAATTTATTTCAGGAAAATTTCCACAAACATGCAAATTCAAATTTTACCTGAGATCTGTTCATCTCTACAACTAACAGATTCCCTGTCAATGTATTCTTTAATCAGCAGTTGACATTGTAGAACTGTGGCTATGAAAGGTAGGTAGTACAAAAGCAATATTTTAAGTAAAAAAAACACCAAAAACTACAACCCAGAAGGTGTCCACATCCTTTAAAGGGACTGTCACTAGGTTTTTGCCACCTAATCTGAAGGTAGCATAATGAAGAGATAAAGACAATGATTCCAGCCATGTGTCACTTACTGAGTTGCTTGCTGTAGTTTTGAAAAAAATCACTGGAGATTATCGATAAAGGACGAGTAAAGCTGCTGTCAGGTATTCCTCCATATTCATTGGCTCTGCTATGACCTCGCCCCCACCACTGATTGGTAGCTTTCTGTATATGCAGAATGTACACAGAAAGCTACCAATCAGAGCTTTGGGCGGGGTTCTGGACAAGTCAACCTTTAGAGAACTGGTAGATCTGCAGCAGAGAAAACAGCGATTTTTATCAAAACTGCAACAAGCAGCCCAGTAAATGATACATCGTTGGAATCAGAGTTTCGGCTCCTACGTCATGTTAATTTCAGATAGGTTAGCAAAAACCTGGTGAAAATTCCTTTAAACTAGCATTGAAACACAGAAGGTAAAAATAATAGAAAAGTTTATGCAATCTATGCTGTAATTCAGTTCTAATGATATTTTCTAGATATTCATTTAGAATTTTTATAAATGACAAAGCCCAGATGAGACCCGTTTGAAAAGAGTTCATCGTGAAGAATAGCTCTGAGCATTTAATATGCTTCCTCCTGATTGTGCTCGCTATCCTGTACAGTAGGAAAAATGTCCTCGTGTATAAATCGTTGAGATGCCTTCTCTAATTAATGCATATTTTATAAGTGAAAACTTTGTGCCCATTTTAAGCAGCGCAATAAAAATATAGTTTATTTATACCCACTCTTGCCTGAGCAGTAAATCATCTGTTTTTTTTCAGAGAGTCGCAAATAAAGACAATGAGAGAAGAAAAGTGGTCAAATTAATTGGCTTCTTAAATTTTGGCTTCAGAGGAGCACAAGCATGGAAAAAAAGGAAGCAAGGATATAAATAAAAAGCTGATAAGACAAGAAAAGCAAAAGAGAAAAAAAGGGAATTAAAATAAATTGAAAAGGTTAAAGATAAAACACAATGAGACAGGGCAAATAGGCAAACAATCACACACACAAATATATACAGACAGGTCACCATCCATTAACCTTGAAGGGAATAGCATCCATTATGTTTCAATCATCCGATTCAGGAACTACAATGGAAATCAGATTTACACCTGACCTCTCACCTTACTTCCCAGTAACCTCTTACCATTCATACCAACTATCCATTTGTGTTCCATTAGATCTATCATTAGATCAGCCTGGACATATTTGTAGAATCCATTCTGATTTTCATCTGTTCTTCTCTCACTATCATGCCTCTGACCCCATAATCCTGCAGTAACACTTTTCAGATCACTGAGTCTTTATAAAAAAAAAAAATGAGATTAAATCTTCTCTACTCGCCAAAACGGCAGAATTTAAGAAATTGCCTGTTGAGGAATTTGTTTGACAGTGACAAATTGCCCACAAAATAAGCCACTCTATGGTGTCAGTGCCATTTTTGTGTTGACACAGTATTGATTCCCTTATATGATATTGGAAATAAAGTTCTGCAGGTAAGTGACGACCACACGGGACAGTAAGCTAGCTGATGCCCAAGGTTATGACAAGAGAATGCTTCGTTATCTAAGATAACACCAATTTTTACTAGAGAAGAGTGATTCTAGCAAAATTCGAATTTGCATGTTCCCTCGAAATTTGATTTGCAGGAAAATGTATCTATTCCCCTTATTTTGATCTGTGGGCTTCAGGGAAATGGTCACTGGAGATGGCGCCATTTTCTGAGACCCATAGTGTCTCCATTTTTTGTGATTTTGGGCTGGGTGAGGGCTTATTTTTTGCATGCGGAGCTGAAGTTTTTAATTATACTATTTTGATGTAGACGCGATCTTTATTGCATATTATTGCAATGTAGTGGCGACCAAAAAAATGTAATTCTGACATTTTTTATTTTCTTCTCTTTACGCCATTTACTGATCCGTTTCATTCATTTTTTTTATTTTGATAGATCGTGCGATTTTGAACGAGGCGATACCAAATATGTTTACGTTTCATTTTCTTTTGAATGGGGAAAAGGGGGGGTGATTTGAACGTTTATACTTTTTTTTTATATATTTTTAAAAACTTTTTTTATTTACTTTTTTGCATTCTTCAGTAGTCTCCATGGGAGACTAGAAGCTGCAGTTGTCTGATCGACGCTGCTACATACAGGCGATGTTCAAATTGCCTGTATGTAGCAGAAACGCTCACTTGCTATGAGTGCCTACCACCTGGCTTCTCTCATTGCAATCCGGCTATGACAGCCATAGAGGTCTGCTGGAGACCTCTGGTTGTCATGCCAACCCATCAGTGACTCGCAATCACGTGACAGGGTCACTGATGGGCGTGAGTTAAATGCCGCTGTCAGAGATTGACAGCTGCATTTAACAGGTTAACAGCCATGGGTGGATCTGTTAGAGGCACATGTCAGCTTTTCAAAACAGCTGACATGTGCCGGGAAAAATGTGGGCTAAGCGCCTGAGCCCACACCAAAGGGCGGTATTCCGATGTGGGCGTACTATGACGCCCATCGTCAGAAAGGAGTTAAAGAGATTGTCCAGTCTAAATTGATAAATCTGAAGTCACTCTGTGCACTGAGAGGATTTGGCGCTCTTGAGCTGGGATCGCCAGGTACGTATGCGTTATAATTACTCCAGGGCAGAGCTTGACTAGTGGGTGCGGCTTCATTCCATATACTTGTATAGAGCGAAGCCACAACCACTAGGCAACTAGGCCGGGCCACTAGACGTTGCATCATTTTTCTCTGTAGACGTGTATGGAGCGAGGTTGCGCCCTCTTGACAGGTTTTAGTGGGAGTATGTATAACTCATGCACACCCTCCGATCTCGGCTCAGAAACTGGCGAATCTTCACAGTGCACGCGCCCAGAGTGACAACAGACAATTTAGATGGGACATCCCTTGCCTGAACAATAATTTTGCCGTTTCAGTCTTCTAATCTTGAAAGTACCTGGTCTTCCTCCATATAAGAAGATCCGTAGTCGTCATTTGTGTGCTTAATCCCAGATATTTTTGCATATCACTATGTCAGTTTTCTCATGAGGTGTGCCTTGCTTTTTTACAGAGCTGTTTACCCTGACTATTTAATGAGGATTACATTAGTCATTCACCACATGGTCGGGGCCTAAGGAAAGATATCAGCCATTTAACCAGATTCCATGTGTCTAGTGTCTGATGGAAGGTGCCATTGTAGTCTTACGGTAGAAGTCTGCGAGCCTCGCGGCTAAAATATATGAAATTTAAATTATCTACTAAATCATTTAAACCTTAATACACATGGCTCGAGGCTTGTATGTGTAACCGCATATGTATATATGGATATCTCCATACCATAGCAAATCCGTCTTAGCCTTTCTTTGCTCAGACACATTTGGAATCCATATCTCCCCCTACATTCTCTTTAGTGCTTAATAAAATCTAAAAGTGTTATCTCTCAAGGTGATTTTTTTCTCAATTTTTTAGAGAGGTTTCCAAATATGGTTTTAAGGTAGTCTAAGTAAAAGGGGATCTGCTATCAGTCTATTTTTCTATCCTACCCAATAGTAACCTGATGTAATAGCAGAGATTCCAGCGATGTGTCACTTACTGGGCTACTTGCTGCAGTTTAGATAAATTCAGTTAGATCTGCTAAATGCTGAGCTCTGTATGACCCCTCCCACATCACTGATTGGCAGCTTTTTGTATACACTGTATAGAGGCAGAGAACAGTCAATCAATAGTGGAAGAGTTATACAGCGCTTATGACTATAGAGGACCACATGTCAGCAGGGTTATTAGTCCTCTAGTGATCATCTGCAGTGATTTTATCAAAACTAGAGCAAGCTGTCCAGTAAGTAATACATCGCTGGAATCAGGTTCTCTGCCCCACTTTACACTGCACTCAAATTAGGTGGCAAAAACGTTGTTCATGGGTATCCCCGAATCTTCAGCAATTGCAAATAGCACTAAGTTAAGTTACTGCTATTCACAGGCGTCGGGTACTGACGCTAGCGCTAATCAGAGTTCTCGGCTCCCGTGCCGCTTTGCAAGACCAGTGGCTCTGAACTGCGGTGACATTGGTAATTACACCTTTCATCAGAGCCACCGAGTCTCATAGAGGGCAGAATGACTAGGCGGATCTGATGAGCGGTGCAGTTACTGACGTCACCGTTGTTCAAAGCTGCTGAGTCTCGCTGATCGGTGCGGGAACCGAGAACTCCGATTAGCAGTGACTTCAGTACCCAACGCTTGTGAATAACAGTAACTTAACTAACTGCCTGTCATGATCCAGTCCAGAATTTGTTTTCTGCTGTCTTCTCTTTGGACTGGTCATGTAGGGGTTAATCCCCACTGCCTCATTCTATAGCTGGTTGGGCTATTTCAGATCTCTGCAGCATGCGGGCCAGGGTCAGCTATACTGCAAGCATCCAAGCTAGTGCCTATGACCTGTATTCCTTTAGTGTTCCTTCTGCCCCTGATTACCTGAACTTGTGTATGACTGGGCTTGCTCTCTGGACTCTGCTTCTGTTTTTTCCATTTTTGATACCACACTTTCTGACTGGCTTTGACCCTTTGGCTTGTACCCTGACAACGGCTTACATCTTTCGTTTCTGATACCAAGCTCCTGGTAGGTCCTGACTTCTCGCTCATCCCTGACTACGCACTTGCTGTCTCCTGTTGTGAATTTGCTTTCTGGCCTCCCTCTGGTTATTACTGAAGGTAGTGGAACTGGTCAGATTGACAGAGGGGTTGTGAGTTATCTTTCTGGGCTTCCTCTGGTGGTTACTGGAGGTAATGGAGCTGATCTGATTAACAGAGGCTTGCCACCTGATGAGGATGACGTTTGGAGATCTGGGGTTTCAGATTGGGATTTAAGACAGCCGACTCCCTCTATCACTGCTGGTGATTTTCTTCTACCTCCTGAGGTCTGATGTTTCCAGCTCAGTCCCTGCATGTTCAGCTAAGTGTTCATTTGCTATTCTGTTTGCATTTGATCTGGTTTTGTCTATCTCAGTTTTGTGTGGGTCAGCCAGCTCCGGCTGGGGCTGTGCTGAATCACGATCCTTATGTTACTGCATGTGCCAGTTTGTTTTGTCCCCTGTTATATTGGTCTCTTTTTGCTTTGCTTTCAGAATATACCAGAGTGCTGATATAGTGGGCGAAGTCGTGCGACTTTAGTATTTTTGCATCAGCCGTGTTGGACTTTTTGCAGGGTTTTTTGCGTGAATGCAGACAGCGTCTTTCCTTTCCTGTCCTGTCTAGTCAGTGTGGGCCCCATCATTTCCTGCCTGTGTTTGAGTTTTCACCTTGTCTCACCGACAATATATGTTTGGGGGCTATCTGTTCCTTTGGGGTCTGCTCTGGGGCAGGTTAGATTTCCCCTTTCTTGCTTTAGGCTTAGTTAGCTCTCCGGCTGTGCCGAGGCGTCTAGGATCATCGTAGGTACGCTCAACAGTTACTGCTAGTTGTGTGGATAGGATCAGGGGTCTGCAATTTGCTTAGTTACCAACCTCTCTGGTTATCTGTGGCTTAGCTTGGACTTGCTCTCCTCCTCGGTGACCCATTCATAACAGTCTCCCTTGGGACTTCTGCTCCTGACAGTTGCTGACTTCAGCTAGTCTGACCACTCTTTCATTGCCTGTGACACCTGTGCTCTTGCTCTGTTTTACTACGCTGTGTGGGTGTGTGTGCAACCTCTCTTCCCTCACCATCACCCCCTGATGAAGGTTGCGCTGTACTACACTGCAGCAGCACGTTTCACTGCCATTCACAATCACCAGGGCCGGATTTGGTGATTCACATGGTTTACATCAGACCTACGTTGGAACAGTTTTACACTGTATAGCAAAACAGTAACAATGTTTTGAACTTTTGACTTTCAGGCTCCATATCTCACCATCCACTACTGCTTTGATCATGAGACTACCCATCATTTTATAGACAATCATCTTGGCTTTCTCATGTATAAATTTAACTTGCAACTATTTAGCATATGATCAGTTCTGCACATTCTAGTCATCTAACTGCACAGTGTTACTGTTTGCTCCTAGTGATGGAAGAATATTTTTCTTCCTGTATACTACAAATTACAACCACTTCTCACATTCCCTAAGAGCTCAGTGTGTTATAAGTTTGACTTTCCAAGCGAAAGGTCACTAGTTCGAATTGAGGAGCAGCCATTAAGAAGATTTCCCAAGACAAGAGAAACAGCATCATCCACCTCATCAATAGCGGTCTCTAAGCTAAGAAAATTGCCAAATGCATCATAAGAGCACCATGACAGTTGGAAGAATATGAAATCCATCCATTCATTTAAAAACTAAGAGGTGGACATTCAAGCAAAACATAGACGTCAACAAGTTTGCTCATCGCAAGGTCTATCAGTGCTAGCAGTGCTAGGTGGCTCATATGGTTCGTACTGCCATAGACGTCCATGCAAGCACCAAGCGATGCACACTGCAGAAATCTGGAATGATGTCCTGAAAAAAGGAGAATCAACATCATTATAAGAAGCATTGGCTCGAGTTTGCAAAAAAAAGTACAAAAAGTGGATAGTAGAAGATTAAAAATGGGTGATTTTGAGCGAAGGCAAAAGTTAAGAGAACAGGTTCTTATGGATGCAAATGGATCTGGAAGAAACATTGGGAAAAGAGTTTAACAGATATTGAAATATAAGGAACTATCAAGATTGGTGGAAGAAGCCTGATGATATCAAGTTGTTTCACAGCTAAAGGCGTTGGATACTTGAATAAGATCGATGGTGGCCTCAATGCTGAGTTGTATTTGAGAATCTTACAAGATGAGTTACTTCATACACTAGAGTACTATGGGTATGAAATGGACGACATAGTGTTCCAGCAGGACATTCATCAGAAGCATTCGTTAGGATTGTCAAAGAAATGATTCAAAGGCAATGAAGAAGAGGTGCTGGATTGGCTTCCACAGTTCTCCGACCTCAACTTGATCAAACACTTGTGGGTAGAGCCAAAGAAAAAGCTTTGTACATACCCAAGTCAGTTGACCAGTATGCACCAACTGGAAAGAAGAGACTTGGGATCAGATTTTGGGGGAGATATGCTTGAACCTGAGCATGCCCAGAAGGATTCAGGCAGTGTTGAAAGCCAAAGGTGGATTTATACAATGCTATCAAAATAATAAAAATTTGCATTAAGAATTTTAGGAGCAAAACAGTAACAATGCACTAAAACAGTAACAACGCAGGGTCATGACAAGAATCTGCATACCTAATCATATGCTAAATAGTTGCAAGTCAAATTTATGTAAGAGACAGACAAGATGTCTCCCTCTAACACAGAGGTGGGGAATGTCCGGCCCACGGGCCGTATACGGCCCGCCATATCATTTTGTGCGGCCTGCAGCCGCTTTCCCCACTTTCCCTATTTTTTGACCGCAGGCCCTTTAAGAATTGCACGCGGTATCTTGCCGTGCTTTTCCCATTAGTGGGGACTCGGGAGACTCCTGCTGTGCGGCTCCAGGTGAGGGACTGTGTCAGTAGGGAGACTCCTGCGGTGCCGGCTCCAGGTGAGGGAGAGCTATAATCCTGCTGCAGCAATAGACACAGGGGCTGCATTGTCAGGGAGCCTGCACCAGGGAGACGCTGGACTCCACGCACAGGAACCAACCCTAACAGGAGTCGTTGCCCTCCCCCGCTCCATCCACTGCTGAGCGAGATAGAGCTGAAAGTGTCACGTCCTCCTATGCGGCTGCAGTGTGCAAGGTAATCACGATACCTCAGGCCCCATGCACCCCCCATGTGCTGTGTACCTCAGGCTCCATATACCCCCATGTGCTGTATACTTCAGGCCCCATGTACCACCCATGTGCTGTATACCTCAGGCTCCATATACACCCATGTGCTGTATACCTCAGGCTCCATGTACCCCCTATGTGCTGTATACCTCAGGCCCAATGTACCACCCATGTGCTGTATACATCAGGCCCAAGAAATGGTGTTAATCAACAGGTTAGTAGCATTCTGAACCTGCCTGGCTCCTGCATATAAAACCCCACTGCTGGGAGGAAATGAACTCTAAAGGCCCCGTCACACACAACGAGATCGCTAGCGAGATCGCTGATTTTGTGAAGCCACAGCGATCTCGCCAGCGACATCACTGTGTGTGACATGCATCAGCGACCAGCCCCCCCGCCGGGTATCGCAGATTGTGCTCGAATGTCCTGGGCCATTTTTTGATCATTGGTCTCCCGCTGGCCAGCGCGCATTGCTGCGTGTGACAGCAAGAGACCAACGATCAGCGACCCTGGGAGCTAGTATCCAAGATATATAGATACCAGCTGTTTACCTTGGATACCAGCTTACTAATGTTTAAGACAGTTATTAATAAGTGATGAATGAGTATACTCGTTGCTCGGGCTTTCCTGAGCATGCTCGGGTGTCCTCCGAGTATTTTGGCGTGCTCGGAGAATTAGTTTTCGTCGCCTCAGCTGCATGATTTATGGCTGCTGGACAGCCTGAATACATGTGAGGAATGCCTGCTTGTTAAGGAATCCCCACATGTATGCAGCCTGCCCAGCAGCCACAAATCATGCAAATGCATCGACAGAAACTAAATTTCCGAGCACGCCAAAATACTCGAGCAACAAGTATACTCGCTCATCATTATTAATAATTTTATACAGCTCCCGAATGCTATTATAAAATTCCAAATGGCCCTTGGCACAAAAAAGGTTCATCACCCCTGCTCTAACATGATGGTAGTCTCACTCTCGAACCAGTTGTGGATGGTGAGATGTGAATCATAGAATCATAGAATCATAGAATCGTAGAGTTGGAAGGGACCTCCAGGGCCATCTGGTCCAACCCCCTGTTCAAAGTAGGATTCACTAAATCATCCCAGTCAGATGTCTGTCCAGCCTCTGTTTGAAGACTTCCATTGAAGGAGAACTCACCACTTCTCATGGCAGCCTGTTCCACTCATTGATCACTCTAACTGTCCAAAAGTTTTTTCTAATATCTAATCTGTATCTCCTCCCATTCAGTTTCATCCCATTGCTTCTAGTCTTTCCTTGTGCAAATAAGAATAAAGATGATCCCTCTACAATGTGACAGCCCTTTAGATATTTGTAGACAGCTATTAAGTCTCCTCTCAGTCTTCTCTTTTGCAAACTAAACATTCCCAAATCCTGCAACCTTTCCTCATAAGACAGGGTTTGCAGACCGGTCACCATTCTGGTCGCTCTTTTCTGAACTTGCTCCAGTTTGTTGATGTCTTTTTTAAAATGTGGTGCCCAAAACTGGACACAATATTCCAGATGAGGTCTGACCAAAGAAGAGTAGAGGGAAATAATGACTTCACGTGATCTAGACTGTATGCTTCTGTTAATACATCCTAGAATTGCATTTGCCTTTTTTGCTGCTGCATCACACTGTTGATTCATATTCAGTCTGTGATCTATTAGTATACCCAAGTCTTTTTCACATGTGCTGTTGCTTAGCCCTATTCCTCCCATTCTGTATATGCTTTTTTCATTTTTATTGCCCAGATGTAGTACTTTGCATTTTTCCCTGTTAAAAACCATTCTGTTAGTTGCTGCCCACTGCTCCAGTTATTTTATATCTTTTTGAATCCTCTCTCTCTCTTCTCTAGTATTAGCTATCCCTCCTAGCTTTGTGTCATCAGCAAATTTAATCAGTTTACCCTCAATTCCTTCATCTAAATCATTGATAAAGATGTTGAACAATACAGGGCCCAGGACAGAGCCCTGTGGTACCCCACTTGAGACATTCTTCCAACTGGATGTGCAGCCATTTATGACCACTCTTTGGGTCCGATCACTAAGCCAGTTATGAATCCACCTTACAGTTGCCTTGTCCATTCCATACTTAGTCATTTTTTCAATAAGGATTGAATGAGATACTTTGTCAAATGCTTTGCTGAAGTCAAGATATACTATATCTACAGCATTTCCTTGATCCACCCAATCAGTGATTCCATCATAGAAGGAAATTAAGTTAGTCTGACATGACTTATTAGTTACAAACCCATGCTGACTCTGTTTAATCACTTCATTCTTATCCAGGTACTGATATACATCTTGTTTAATAATTTGTTCAAAGATCTTTCCTGGTATAGAAGTCAGACTCACCGGCCTATAGTTGCCTGGGTTGTCAAAAAGTCAAAAGTTCAAAACATTGTTACCCTTTTGCTCATCAATGTATCTAATAAATTGGTGAATGAGAGACTGTACCTTGTTTTTCTTTCTGTTTTTTATGTTTTTGAGGTATCCTTTTTTGGACTATTTCAGGTTCGTTGAATTATGTATGCATGTTTTGTTTTTTCCTCCAATAAATTGATGTACGAGGGATAATGATGGAGAGTCTTTTTTCAAGTAAAGTGCTTTTTTCTGGGTGTGTTTTTATTTTCGATAACTGGATTAGTAATCAGGGTGTCTGATAGACACCTCTCCATTACTAACCACAGGGGTTGATGGCAGCCATAATTTTTGAGAACTCACAGCTGCACAGCTGTCATCAACTCCAACTAATATTACACCGCTTGGCACCGCACCAGGGCAACTGACAAGAGCTGGGCAAAGCAAAAGAATTGGCGCATCTTATGTGATACTCCGATTCTGGGTGTGGCTGAGGGATTGTGTTTTTAGCCCAATAACCTGGGACCTTCCCAACCTGATAATATAAGGCTGAAACTGTCTGTTTTACCTTTGCTGGTTATCAAAAATAGGGGGGACCCCATGCCTTTTATTTCATTTATTTACTTATTAGGTTAAAACACCCTTTAGTGCCACATGAAAGGCACTAATGGGTGCAAGTTTTATAATATGTAGTGGGTTTGTGACATTAAATATCTACAGTATATCTATCTATCTATCTATCTATCTATCCAGCTAAATCAAGAAAAAAGGGCAGCACTACCAAAATAAGATAGTAGGTGCAAAACCTATTCAGCAGTGTTCAAACAGCCAAATTAACAAAAGGAAAAAAAATAGGCAGCACTCAAATTAAATGTAAAAACAGTGGATATTTTACTGATCCTCAGGTGGCAACGTTTCAACGGTGACCTGTCTTTGAAACGTTGCCACCTGAGGATCAGTAAAGTATCCACTGTTTTCACATTTAATTTGAGTGCTGCCTATTTTTTTTCCTTTTATCTATCCAGCTAGCTAGCTATTCTGAGTGTTCTGGCTATAAATTTATTGCAATTGGCTAATGAAATTTCCTGGTTCCATTGAGATTTGTGTGAGAAAAAAAATGGACATCAAATGCATGATCCACGTGCCGTCAGTTTTTTTCCTTACACCTATTGACTTTCATTGGCGAGTATCATTGGATATATGCGGACACTCGCAGCATGCCCTGATTTTTTTCTCATCCAGATTCCACCTGAGAAAAAAAAAATCACAAATCAGCACTGACTCATTGAATAACATTGGCACAAGTGAAATCAGATTTTATTATCAGATTTCCCTAGTCCGATTTACAGTGGGGCAAAAAAGTATTTAGTCAGTCAGCAATAGTGCAAGTTCCACCACTTAAAAAGATGAGAGGCGTCTGTAATTTACATCATAGGTAGACCTCAACTATGGGAGACAAACTGAGAAAAAAAAATCCAGAAAATCACATTGTCTGTTTTTTTTTTCATTTTATTTGCATATTATGGTGGAAAATAAGTATTTGGTCAGAAACAAAATTTCATCTCAATACTTTGTGATATATCCTTTGTTGGCAATGACAGAGGTCAAACGTTTTCTGTAAGTCTTCACAAGGTTGCCACACACTGTTGTTGGTATGTTGGCCCATTCCTCCATGCAGATCTCCTCTAGAGCAGTGATGTTTTTGGCTTTTCGCTTGGCAACACGGACTTTCAACTCCCTCCAAAGGTTTTCTATAGAATCATAGAATCATAGAATCGTAGAGTTGGAAGGGACCTCCTGGGCCATCTGGTCCAACCCCCTGCTCAAAGCAGGATTCGCTAAATCATCCCAGTCAGATGTCTGTCCAGCCTCTGTTTGAAGACTTCCATTGAAGGAGAACTCACCACTTCTCGTGGCAGCCTGTTCCACTCATTGATCACTCTAACTGTCAAAAAGTTTTTTCTAATATCTAATCTGTGTCTCCTCCCATTCAGTTTCATCCCATTGCTTCTAGTCTTTCCTTGTGCAAATGAGAATAAAGTTGATCCTTCTACAATGTGACAGCCCTTTAGATATTTGTAGACAGCAATTAAGTCTCCTCTCAGTCTTCTCTTTTGCAAACTAAACATTCCCAAATCCTGCAACCTTTCCTCATAAGACAGGGTTTGCAGACCGGTCACCATTCTGGTCGCTCTTTTCTGAACTTGCTCCAGTTTGTTGATGTCTTTTTTAAAATGTGGTGCCCAAAACTGGACACAATATTCCAGATGAGGTCTGACCAAAGAGGAGTAGAGGGAAATAATGACTTCACGTGATCTAGACTGTATGCTTCTGTTAATACATCCTAGAATTGCATTTGCCTTTTTTGCTGCTGCATCACACTGTTGACTCATATTCAGTCTGTGATCTATTAGTATACCCAAGTCTTTTTCACATGTGCTGTCACTTGGCCCTATTCCTCCCATTCTATATATGCTTTTTTCATTTTTATTGCCCAGATGTAGTACTTTGCATTTCTCCCTGTTAAAAACCATTCTGTTAGTTACTGCCCACTTCTCCAGTTTATTTAAATCTTTTTGAATCCTCTCTCTCTCTTCTCTAGTATTAGCTATCCCTCCTAGCTTTGTGTCATCAGCAAATTTAATCAGTTTACCCTCAATTCCTTCATCTAAATCGTTGATAAAGATGTTGAACAATACAGGGCCCAGGACAGAGCCCTGTGGTACCCCACTTGAGACATTCTTCCAACTGGATGTGCAGCCATTTACGACCACTCTTTGGGTCCGATCACTAAGCCAGCTATGAATCCACCTAACAGTTGCCTTGTCCATTCCATACTTAGTCATTTTTTCAATAAGGATTGTATGAGAGACTTTGTCAAATGCTTTGCTGAAGTCAAGATATACTATATCTACAGCATTTCCTTGATCCACCCAATCAGTGATACCGTCATAGAAGGAAATTAAGTTAGTCTGACATGACTTATTAGTTACAAACCCATGCTGACTCTGTTTGATCACTTCATTCTTATCCAGGTATTGACTTACATGTTGTTTAATAATTTGTTCAAAGATCTTTCCTGGTATAGAAGTCAGACTCACCGGCCTATAGTTGCCTGGGTCCACCTTCTTCCCCTTTTTGAAGATAGGAACAACATTTGCTCTTCTCCAGTCTTCTGGCACTTCTCCTGTTCTCCAAGAATTTTCAAAGATTATGGAGAGTGGTTCAGAAATTTCTTCTGCTATCTCCTTCAGTACTCTGGGGTGTAAATCATCTGGACCTGGAGACTTGAATTCATTTAGGTTAGCTAAGTGTTTCCTCACTTATAGGGTTGAGATCTGGAGACTGGCTAGGCCACTCCAGGACCTTGAAATGCTTCTTACAAAGCCTTCGTTGCCCTGGCGGTGTGCTTTGGATCATTGTCATGTTGAAAGACCCAGCCACGTTTCATCATCAATGCCCTTGCTGATGGAAGGAGGTTTGCACTCAAAATCTCACGATACATGGCCCCATTCATTCTTTCATGTACCCGGATCAGTCGTCCTGGCCCCTTTGCAGAGAAACAGCCCCAAAGCATGATGTTTCCACCACCATGCTTTACAGTAGGTATGGTGTTTGATGGATGCAACTCAGTATTCTTTTTCCTCCAAACACGACAAGTTGTGTTTCTACCAAACAGTTCCAGTTTGGTTTCATCAGACCATAGGACATTCTCCCAAAACTCCTCTGGATCATCCAAATGCTCTCTAGCAAACTTCAGACGGGCCCGGACATGTACAGGCTTAAGCAGTGGGACACGTCTGGCACTGCAGGATCTGAGTCCATGGTGGCGTAGTGTGTTACTTATGGTAGGCCTTGTTACATTGGTCCCAGCTCTCTGCAGTTCATTCACTAGGTCCCCCCGCGTGGTTCTGGGATTTTTGCTCACCGTTCTTGTGATCATTCTGACCCCACGGGGTGGGATTTTGCGTGGAGCACCAGATTGAGGGAGATTATCAGTGGTCTTGTATGTCTTCCATTTTCTAATTATTGCTCCCACAGTTGATTTCTTCACTCCAAGCTGGTTGGCTATTGCAGATTCAGTCTTCCCAGCCTGGTGCAGGGCTACAATTTTGTTTCTGGTGTCCTTTGACAGCTCTTTGGTCTTCACCATAGTGGAGTTTGGAGTCAGACTGTTTGAGGGTGTGCACAGGTGTCTTTTTATACTGATAACAAGTTTAAACAGGTGCCATTACTACAGGTAATGAGTGGAGGAAAGAGGAGACTCTTAAAGAAGAAGTTACAGGTCTGTGAGAGCCAGAAATCTTGATTGCTTGTTTCTGACCAAATACTTATTTTCCACCATAATATGCAAATAAAATGAAAAAAAAAACAGACAATGTGATTTTCTGGATTTTTTTTTCTCAGTTTGTCTCCCATAGTTGAGGTCTACCTATGATGTAAATTACAGACGCCTCTCATCTTTTTAAGTGGTGGAACTTGCACTATTGCTGACTGACTAAATACTTTTTTGCCCCACTGTATACCTTGATGTGAGCAAGGCATTAACAAGAGACAAGGGCATCTACAAAGAGCAGGACCCTTTGGAAGGACGAGCATATTCCTGGATATTCCTGGATAACATTGGTTTCATGAGATGTGGTCAAATCTTTTCCCCTGTGCTTGAAATGTGTTTGAACATTGCTTGAAAATTTACCTATTGATTATAAGTGATCACCGCAAGCAGCTGATCTCTGTGGACTTTTCTAACAAAACTTAGTATATAGTGGATTGTTTTATATGCTGTTCCGCATTCCCTTACTACATAGAATCACTCTTGTATTTATAGCGCAATTCCTTGTTACATAGTGTCCCCTTTTGTTATGTATCGTGCTGTCCCTTAATGCGTAGTGTCCTCTCTTGTTATATATATATAGCACCATCCCTTATTACATAGCATCCCCTTTTGTTCTGTATAGTGCCGTCCCTTATTACACAGTATCTTCTATTGGTGACACAGTGCTCCCTGTTTTTTTATGGCTGCAAATGTGCACCAGAGCACTTGACCTCCTAAACACCACATAACATGTCACATCAGGTGCAGGAGATCCCACACTCTAAACTGCCTGAGATACTGGCTACTCTTGACTTTCACTAATCCTGAGTTCTGGGTCCAAGCTGCCCATTGTGAATAGAATCCCAGCTGTGCAAATGTGCTGCTTGGATAACTTTGCCAGTACTATAGACAATGAATGGAGTGGTGGTAGTATGCAGTCCTGTTGCTCCATTCAAATAATGCAGTTATTGAGAACTCTTTTCTTTAAATTTTTTGGGGTCCCAGCAATAGTAAAAGTCAATAGGTGATAATTTGCTGACAGTGTTGCCTACTGTTTATTTTTTTTCTAGACAACTGGACCAATATTTTGGGGATGGTTCCATGACAATTGTGTACAAGATAATTGTGTACGGACAATTGTGTACAGAAAATTGTGTACAGGCCAATTGTGTCCAAGGACAATTGTGTACAAGGACAATTGTGTACAGGGCAATTGTGTACAAGGACAATTGTGTACAGGGCAATTGTGTACAAGGACAATTGTGTACAAGGACAATTGTGTACAGGGCAATTGTGTCCAAGGACAATTGTGTACGGACAATTGTGTACAGGGCAATTGTGTACAAGGACAATTGTGTACAGACAATTGTGTACAGGGCAATTGTGTACAAGGACAATTGTGTACAAGGACAATTGTGTACGGACAATTGTGTACGGACGATTATTTACAGACAAGTATAGGGAAAACAAAAAATTAAACGTCCAAAAAAAGAAAATACTATATTCATCATTGATTTTAACGTAAGATTGCTTATTGAATAACAGTTTCAAAGCTTCTTCTATTCTTATTCTACAAATATTGCTGGTCTTGTCTATCGTGCCTGCATGTTGCTGATCGCTCGTAGATACCGCAGCTTGTCTCCTTGATTGTGATAATCAGCCACTTTCACACGCAGTCGTTCAGCTAGCTGGACATACTTGCTTCGTGGATGCTCAACATTCAGTACCTCAGCATTCTGGGCTGTAAGTCTATGAATTGCCATGTCACTAATGAGTCCATTGAACAGTTTCCACACGGTAGGATGAGCACAAAGAAAGAGTGCTTGTAAGGCGTTATGAAACCCCTCGCAGCAATTCGTGGTCTTGGGGGCAGAGGCCAAAGCGTCAGCATAATGATTCCAGACCTCTGGAGTAAACCTTGCGTTTCGAAAGCGTCCATCTACTCCTGGCCCCCTAACGTAGGTATGCTCAAAGTAGGAGAGGAGCTGATTGGTAGCATCATCATCAGGGAAGATTTGGGCTAGTTCGTCATACCTTGCACTTACTTCGGCTGGTGGGACAAACGCCAAGGAGGCCAAAGATTTTACCTTGAGATTGAACTCTCCATCCTCAGCCTTAAATTCAGCCTTTAGGCCCAGCTCATTGACCTTTCGAATAATGGACTGGCTCAGATGAAAGAAGCAGCCAGAAATCGCTGCAGCTGGAAACTCATCTTGGAAAGCTGACATTGCTGCCATCTCAAAGTCAAGAAGAATTTTCTGGGGATTTGCACCTGGCATCAACCCTTTGAGCGCCGTGATCATTCGACGATAGGTTGGACCAGTCTTGTTTGGCAGCAGGCAGTAGATCAGGGGAGGATAGGAGTTGCCGACTTTTGCATGGAGAGAATACAGCTGAAAGAACATGGTTGGCACCACCTTGAACGTTCCATCGCCAAACCATGTGTCTCCTCTTTCGAAATAAGGCAACAGTTCATTGCTACCAATGACAAGAATCCTTTGGGGGTCATCTCTTGCAGAGTCATATAAAATGATGTCGCTGTATTCCTGGGGGATAGCAAAATTGATGCTTTGAGGAGGAGCCAGCATGGTGTTTGCTCGCTGCCTGACCCGACGTGTATTTCGCTCAACGTCACTTCGCTTGGGCATTCGAGACAACACGTCATCAGACCTGTCTCGAAGAACCTGTCCAACAATGCTTCTAGTAGATGCTTGAGAGCTGATTGCTTCTTGCCTCAGAGCAGCCATTGTAGCTCTGGCTTCAGCTTGAACTGGATCTGCAGAGTGACTGTGCTCAGTCGGCTGTTTAACAATCGCGGCTCCAGATGTGTGCATGCGTGCGGGACACTTGAATTTGTTGACTTGCCTGCACCGCCATTCTTTGATGCTGTCATCACGTGTCCTGTGCAGGATATACTCGTGTCCCCCAAGCCTAAGGACATCTTTGTCTTTTTCAGACTTGCTCATAGTAAAAGTCATGGTGAAAGTTGCAAGGGGTGAGTAATGAAACCGAAAGTAAGCGTCAGTGTGAAAGTGGCCTGTACAATTATCTTTGTCTTTTTCAGACTTGCTCATAGTAAAAGTCATGGTGAAAGTTGCAAGGGGTGAGTAATGAAAGTGAAAGTAAGCGTCATTGTGAAAGTGGCCTGTACAAGTGGCCTGTACACAACAAGTAAAAGTCATGGTGAAAGTTGCAAGGGGTGAGCACTGAAACCGAAAGTAAGCGTCAGTGTGAAAGTGGCCTGTACAAGTGGCCTGTACACAAATAATTGCCTTGTACACAATTGTCCGTACACAATTGCCTCTTGTACACGGTTCCATGACCTTGTACACAATTGCCCGTACACAATTGCCTTGTACACAATTGCCTTGTACACAATTGTCCGTACACAATTGCCTTGTACACAATTGTCCGTACACAATTGCCCGTACACAATTGCCCTGTACACAATTGTCCGTACACAATTGCCTTGTACACAATTGTCCGTACACAATTGCCTTGTACACAATTGTCCGTACACAATTGCCCGTACACAATTGCCTTGTACACAATTGTCCGTACACAATTGCCTTGTACACAATTGCCTTGTACACAATCGCCTTGTACACAATTGCCTTGTACACAATTGTCATTGTACACAATTGGCCTGTACACAATTGTCTGTACACAATAGTCCGTACACAATTATCTTGTACACAATTGTCCTGTCACCTTTGGGGACATTTACCGTGCCCATTAATAAACACTACACTCTCACACCACACCCTCAAATGGCCTGTCACAAAGGCACAACAAATAATTTAGACTCCTGGTGGCAAGAAAGGGTGAGCGCATTTGCACTGTACCTGCAATGTATTAGCACATGTACAATACAAACAAAAATATTTTTGTTCACTTGACAGTGCATGGTTTTTGTGGACTGTCTGCAAATATATGGACAGTTGGCAGCAGCCCAGATGTGAAGTGTCTTCTGTATGCAGAATAGAACCAGTAAATGAGAATTACACTTAGCATATAGGAAAAAATAAAGTAAAGGAGATTTAGATGGCCTGCTAATTGCAGAAAAAAACTTTCTCCACTTTTAGTGTTATTGAGCATATCATATATATTGGGGATATACTGCATTCCTTAAAGTGAGGGTTCCATTCTGTTAAGACAAATGTATGAAGGTACTTGGAACTATAAATTATTAAAAAATCACACAATTCCAAAGGTACAGTATGTGCAGTTACATTTTGGTCTGAAAACATGGACCTTCATCAGACAAAAAGACATCAGAGGGTAACAGAGAAAGTAGAAAAAAAAGCACTTGTTCTCAGTGGAAGAAACAAAATAATAATCTTGTTGTTATGATACCTTTTAATGGCTAACAAGAATAAAATAAGTGTTGTTACAAAGCAAGTTTTCTTAGACTTCTTTTCATCAGGTGTGGTAATATATGAAAATGGAGCACAGGCGATGAAACGTTGCAATGCCATGCGGCTTCTAGGCCTGAACAAATCCCTGCGGAACTGATCTGAAGGATAAAAGTCACAGGAGGACAGAATTAGGTAGTGCCAGTGTGCCAAAACGAGAGCAGGTTTGGCAACATGTAAAGTAGCAACGGCCGAAACAGTAGACCGCAGCCATGTGTATCAGAAAAGCCCAGAATCAGATGATGATAATCAAGCAATGAAGCCCAGAGCTGTGCCAACCAAAGTCCACACTCCAACTGTCGATGGTCAAGAACCGAAGACCTGAACAACATCAGTCAAGGTTCCCGACCCAGACAATTCTAGTCAACAGTCTAGTACAAGCCCCCCCATGGATACGGACCAATGAGACACTTGTCAGTGGTCAAGTACAGAAGAGGAACTGAGAATAGCTGGCCAGAGACTCAAGCCTGGGCTGGTGATTGCTGAAGATGTGTGAAATGGCCCAACACTTTCAGCATGAACTTAAAGTTTAGGGTGCTGGCAGGGGGAAGGCTGAAGGCCTAATGGGAGACAACTGATGCTAAAGCTGCCCTGAGAGCTCTGATAGATTTGGTTTGAAAAATATACAGCTAGTGAGACAGAACAGTAGCCCTTGTCAGGACCGGAAAAGCTGTGGACATTCTTAAGGACTGTTCCCACCAAATACGATGTTTGCCCCCCTTCCAACTACAACTATGTTGGACCATGAGCTAATCTCAAAATTATTTATTGCACACTAACCAACATATTTCAATATATATAATTATATAATTGTTTTGCCAGTAATTCTGCATATATTGTTCCTGTGTGATTTGCATTTAACAATAACCTTTTCCCCATATAATATTGTTATGTGAAGAAAGTAAATTGTTGTTCCTCTGGTGTTGTAAGGGGTAACAAGGGTATTTCTTTCCCTTCCCTCGTCCCGCTATATGTTTTAAGTGGATTGCTACTGTAAATATTTTTGCTGTAAAGTGTATATACAATGGGCTGTCCTGTGATGTGTTAGTTATAAGGAAAGTGTAGTACTCATTTATGGCCACTAGTTGGAGGCATTATTGTGTAAGTAACATAAGCTAGTAGTTCAGTATAGTTAATGGATAGATGTAGGAGGGGTTCACTGTGCGTAAGTTAGGAACATTTCCTGAAGTGAGTGGAGTAGGTCGAGGGCACCCAGACAGCTTGGGTGTGCTTAGAGCCTGGCTATAGGGACAACACAGTGACCCCGTAGTGTTGAAGTATTGGAGCCCTGCCATCCAGTGCCAGTTGGTCAGAACAGCAGCAAAGACAGCAGTGACAGCAGTAGTGGGAATGGAAACTGCAGGAGAAGTCACAACAGTTTAGACAGGCAGGTTGCTCATCATGTGGCAGATCATCGCATGGGATGATGCCCTCAGATCTGGGATGAAACGACTGAGGGAACCCCCAAGCACAGTGATTTTGAACAGGGAGGACACTGAAGAACTATATGATATGGTGCGACACAGGAATGTGCTGTATAACCAGGAGAGAAATATAGGGAAAGAAGGAAAAGATGCACAACACAAAATCTGATGTTGATGTTGTGATTAGAGTTGAGCGAAACGGGTCGAAAAAAATTCAAAAGTCGCCGACTTTTGGCAAAGTCGGGTTTCATGAAACGAAACCCGACCCTAGGATGAGGTCGGCCACGAGGTCGGCGACTTACGCGCCAAAGTCGCGTTTCAAAAGTTTGTTTTGCGGTCTTTCAGCCAATCAGGATCCACGGACACTGTGGGCAACGTGATGACCTAGGCACAGGTCACCACCATCTTTCAGAAGGGCATGCAAGTGATTGGCTTGCTTTGGTGGGCGTCACAGGGGGTATAAAAGGGCGTGCACGCCGACCGCCATCTTACTTCTGCCGATCTTAGTATAGGGAGAGGTTGCTGCTGATTCTGTAGGGAGAGCGTTAGGCAGGGAAGAAGACAAAAAAACTGCTTCTGCTGCTAGCGATTTGGCCTGCACAACACACAAGTCACTGTGTGTGCAGTGCAAGGGGAGGCTATATTGTGGTGTATCAGTGGTGTTGGTTGTTGGGCTGCCTTTTAAGGCTTCCTGACACGCTGGCATTGCTGTTTACCCACTGCTCCGCAAACTGCTTTTTTAAAAGCAATCCAATCTCCCTTATCCTCTAGTCACTTTTGTCACAGCTGTGCCATCGAGCCTGTCACATAGCGCTCAGATATCAGTGGGCCCTCACACAATCCACAAGTGTCCAGTGTCCAAAAGTGTGCGCAGAGATTCAAAATCTCCATTATCCTCTCGTCACTTTGGTCACAGGCAGCTGTGCCATCGAGCGTGTCACATAGCGCTCAGATATCAGTGGGCCTCACACAATCCACAAGTGTCCAGTGTCCAAAAGTGTGCGCAGAGATTCAAAATCTCCATTATCCTCTTGTCACTTTGGTCACAGGCAGCTGTGCCATCGAGCGTGTCACATAGCGCTCAGATATCAGTGGGCCTCACACAATCCACAAGTGTCCAGTGTCCAAAAGTGTGCGCAGAGATTCAAAATCTCCATTATCCTCTCGTCACTTTGGTCACAGGCAGCTGTGCCATCGAGCGTGTCACATAGCGCTCAGATATCAGTGGGCCTCACACAATCCACAAGTGTCCAGTGTCCAAAAGTGCGCGCAGAGATTCAAAATCTCCATTATCCTCTCGTCACTTTGGTCACAGGCAGCTGTGCCATCGAGCGTGTCACATAGCGCTCAGATATCAGTGGGCCTCACACAATCCAAAAGTGTCCACTGTCCAAAAGTGTGCGCAGAGATTCAAAATCTCCATTATCCTCTCGTCACTTTGGTCACAGGCAGCTGTGCCATCGAGCCTGTCACATAGCGCTCAGATATCAGTGGGCCTCACACAATCCAAAAGTGTCCACTGTCCACAAGTGTGTGCAGAAATTCTAAATCTCCCCTGTCCTATAGACACCTTGTACCTTGTTTTACATTACTATATAGTTTGTTGGATTTTGTCTACATTTCTACCAAAAATGAGGAAGGCTGATGGAAGAGGCCGTGGAATTGGGCGGGGGTTGGCAGCTGGTAATGATGGTGTTGGTGGTGGATCTGATGGTAGTGGCAAGAGCAAAATAGGACCGAATGCAGGAGGTGCTGACCCTGCGTCATCGTCTGGCTACATAAGGCCTCGAACGCTTAGTTTTCTAGGAGTTGGCAAACCGCTTTTAAAGGCAGAGCATCAGGAAAAAGTTTTGTCTTACATTGCTGACTCAGCCTCCAGCTCTATCGCCTCCTCTTCTTCAGTTGTAAAAAGTAAAAGCACTGAGTCGTCATTGGAGGCTCATGTTCATGAACCACACCTTTCCTTGTGTCCTTCACCCCAACCAAGATTGAAGGATGACGCAGGCCATACTACTGATTACTCCATGGAGCTGTTTTCACATACCATGCCTGGATTATCAAGTGAAATGGTGAATTACCCAGGCCAAGATGAATCTGACATGGAGTGCACTGATGCACAGCCACTGATGGATGATTCTGCTGGTACATTCACTCAGAGCAGTGTAGTGTCCTCGCAGTGTACAGAGCCAGATTTTGACCCTGATGAGACTCAGGTGCCCCTTCCCGCACACTATACCACCATACACGGTGACACAGAGAAAGGTGCACATGACATAGAAGAGGAGGTGATGGATGACCCAGTTGTTGACCCAGATTGGCATTCATTGGGGGAAGAGGGTGCTGCTTCCAATAGCTCAGATGAGGAGCATCCACAGCAGACATCGACATCGCAACAGCTGTTATCTGGCAGGCCCGGAGCACTCCAAAGACAGGTTCCAAACATCAAAAGAGTTGCTGGACAGCTTGTCCAGAGGGTCAAAAGATCACAGCGTGCTAGGCCGCAAAATGTCTGCCAAAGTAGGAAGAGTGAAGTGTGGCACTTTTTTGAACAAAATCCTCATGATCAGGCCAAGGTTATCTGTAAGAAGTGCGCAAAGACCTTTAGCCGAGGGAAAAATCTGAAAAATTTGAATACCAGTTGCATGCTTAGACATTTAACCAGCATGCACTTGCAAGCATGGACACAACACCAAACCTCAAGTGCCACATGTGCAACTGATCACAACGAAGGTAGTCAGCAACGCTACATTGTTTCCCCCACTGTAAGCCCACCGGTTAGCACAGCAGCAAATGTTGAGGTGTCGTTGCAAGGCCAAAGCAGTCAGGGAATCCCACTGTTATATCAACAAAAGACTGATTCTAGGCCATCAGAAAGAACACCAACTCCATCACCATCATCAACCCTCTCTCAGTCCGCCCTGTCCACCGCTACTTCCACCATATGCAGCTCTCAAGTCCAGCTCACCCTCCCAGACACTATGAGTAGGTCAAGAAAGTACTCAGTCTCTCATCCGCGTACACTGGGTTTGAACGCCCACATTGCCAAACTAATCTCATTTGAGATGATGCCCTTTCGGTTGGTGGAAAGCACAGCTTTCCGCGAACTCATGGCCTATGCAGTACCACGCTATGACCTACCCAGTCGCCACTTCTTCTCTCGCAAAGCCATCCCAGCCCTCCACCATCATGTGAAAGACCGCATTGTCCATGCACTCAAGCAGTCAGTGAGCGGAAAGGTGCACCTCCCAACTGATGCATGGTCCAGTCGGCATGGCCAGGGCCGTTACGTGTCCATCACTGCGCACTGGGTTAATGTGGTGGATGCAGGGTCCACAGGGGACAGCGGTGGTGGGACAGTGCTGCCTAGCCCACGGTATAGGAAACAGTTGGCTGTAGGCGTTCGACCCTCCTCCTCCTCCTCCTCCTCCTCCTCCTCCAGAAGCGAAAGCTCGTCCACAGAGCGCAGTCGTACGAGCACTCCATCTGCAGCTGCCACTGTTGCACACGATGTGTCCCCCTATCGAGCAGCTAGTGGAAAGCGTCAGCAGGCTGTTTTGCAGATGATGTGTTTGGGCGACAGACACACCGCCGAGGTGCTGGCTGAGTACTTGAAGCGACAAACTGAGTCATGGCTGGGCAGTGTACATCTTGAGGCAGGCAAGGTAGTTAGTGATAACGGCTGTAATTTTGTGGCAGCCATAGCCCTTTCAAAACTCAGCCACATACCTTGCTTGGCTCACACCTTGAACCTGGTGGTGCAAAAATTATCCGGAGTTAACAGCCCTGCTCCAGAAGGTGCGAAGACTGTGCGCGCACATCCGCCGGTCGCCTGTACACTCCGTTCGTATGCAGAAGCTGCAGCGATTGCTCCACCTTCCCAACCACCGCCTCATTATCGACATTGCAACAAGGTGGAACTCCACCCTGCACATGGTGGAGCGGCTGTGCGAGCAGAGGCAGGCCATAATGCATTTGTGGGAGGATACACGGCCAGGCACTTTGAGAGCAGACATGGAGTTGACAGGCGTGCAGTGGTCGAAGCTGAAAGACCTTTGTAAAGTCCTTCAGTGTTTTGAGGAATGCACACGGCTGGTAAGCGCAGACGACGCCATCCTAAGCATGAGCATCCCACTTATGCGTCTGCTCATGCAAACTTTGACGCACCTTAAGGAGCAGGCGTCTGCAGCCAATGTTGATGAGGAGGAAGAGGAGGAGGGAATCCTTGATGACATTCAGCCATTGTCTGCTCAGGGACCTCTCCTGGACGAGGTGGAGGAAGAAGAGGAGGAGGAGGAGGATGATGGGGATGATTACTTAGGGGAGGAGGATGCATCTCGTGGGGCAAGTGAAAATGTTGGCGTGGCAAGGTCTGGTACAGGGTTTGTGCGTGACTGGAGGGATGTGGATTTGCCAGAAAGTGCTCCTCCACCCAGCACTCGCAGTGCATCATTGACACCGGGAACATTGGCCCACATGTCAGATTATGCCTTGCGGATCCTAAAAAGGGACCCCCGCATTGCCAAAATGATGAACGATGACGACTACTGGTTGGCCAGCATCCTGGATCCACGCTATAAAGGCAAATTACAAAACATCATGCCACAGGAGAACCTTGACCTAATATTGGCTAATAAACAAGCAACTCTGGTAAATCGGTTGCCTGAGGCATTCCCAGCACACAGCAGCGGTGATGGTTCTCACATGAGCCGTACGGGCCGGGGGCAGCTTGGCAGAGGTGTTCGTGGTGCACACAGCAGAAGTGGCGTTGGAGACAGGGGTTTCATGACAATGTTGTGGACTGATTTTTCAAATACCGCTCACACAACTGGTAATACTGCATCGATGGAAAGTGACAGGAGACAGCAGTTGTCAACTATGGTTACAAACTACTTTTCCTCCCATATCGATGTTCTCCCACACAGGTCATTCCCCTTTGACTATTGGGCCGCTAAACTGGACACCTGGCCTGAATTGGCACAATATGCCTTACAGGAGCTCGCTTGCCCAGCTGCAAGTGTGCTATCGGAAAGAGTCTTCAGTGCAGCTGGATCAATCCTGACAGAAAAAAGGACCCGTCTGTCAACCCAAAATGTGGATGATCTAACCTTCATTAAAATGAACCACGCATGGGTTTCCAAGGATTTTGTCCCACCTTCCCCTGATGACACATAGGGTGACAGAAAAATGGCTTGCTTTGGTCCACCTCTTCCTGGTACTTCACCTATTTCGCCTTTTGCATCAGCTGAATGTCCAACATCAACATATGCCACTTTCTAAAACTCCCTAACTGTGCTGCCTCCCCCCCCCATGGCCGGGGTCACCACCTACTGCACGACACCGTGCGAGTGCCGTTGCCCTGGACAGGTGGGTAGGCCGACTCTTGGGCGCGGGCACTGGCACAGGGTCCCTCATAGTGCAATCAAGTGTCTCTGACGGTGGTGGTGCACACCCGCCGTCAGACACACCGCTGTACTATGAGGGGCCCAGTGCCAGTACCGACGCCCACGAGTGGGCCCCCCTTGCTTGGGCAGGGCCCCAGCATTTGCAATCTTTACCTCTCCCTGCTCCTCCGCTGTGTAATCTGGGCCGTCAAATCCATACTGTGCCTGACACCGTCTGAGCCTGCCTCCTGAGACATATATTTTGAATGTGTACGCTATCCATACATGTTATCCGGGGATACGGTACCCTTTCTAACCTTTGTGCAATCACGTGCAATCCATACTGTGCCTGACACCGTCTGAGCCTGCCTCCTGAGACATATATTTTGAATGTGTACGCTATCCATACATGTTATCCAGGGATACGGTACCCTTTCTAACCTTTGTGCAATCACGTGCAATCCATACTGGGCCTGACACCGTCTGAGCCTGCCTCCTGAGACATATATTTTGAATGTGTACGCTATCCATACATGTTATCCGGGGATACGGTACCCTTTCTAACCTTTGTGCAATCACGTGCAATCCATACTGGGCCTGACACCGTCTGAGCCTGCCTCCTGAGACATATATTTTGAATGTGTACGCTATCCATACATGTTATCCAGGGATACGGTACCCTTTCTAACCTTTGTGCAATCCATACTGGGCCTAACACCGTCTGAGCCTGCCTCCTGAGACATATATTTTGAATGTGTACGCTATCCATACATGTTATCCGGGGATACGGTACCCTTTCTAACCTTTGTGCAATCACGTGCAATCCATACTGGGCCTAACACCGTCTGAGCCTGCCTCCTGAGACATATATTTTGAATGTGTACGCTATCCATACATGTTATCCGGGGATACGGTACCCTTTCTAACCTTTGTGCAATCACGTGCAATCCATACTGTGCCTGACACCGTCTGAGCCTGCCTCCTGAGACATATATTTTGAATGTGTACGCTATCCATACATGTTATCCAGGGATACGGTACCCTTTCTAACCTTTGTGCAATCACGTGCAATCCATACTGGGCCTGACACCGTCTGAGCCTGCCTCCTGAGACATATATTTTGAATGTGTACGCTATCCATACATGTTATCCAGGGATACGGTACCCTTTCTAACCTTTGTGCAATCACGTGCAATCCATACTGGGCGTGAGAACGGCTGGCGAGCTGTTAAGCAAGCTACAGCACCTGTCCAGACAAGTACAGGGATTCCCTAGCGAGGAGACTTATTTGATTGTTTTCAATGTTGGGACAGCAATTTTTGGGGAGCACTATACTCTGGAGAATGATAGATGGGGCCCACCATACACTGGAACATTCCAAAGGTGGACATCAGACACTGGAGCAGCATTTACAGGGCCCATTATACACTAGAGCATTAGAAATGGGGCCCATTATGTTTGGAGCATTATTTGGGCCCATAAGACAGTGGAGCTTCATCCATGGGGACCAACATACACTGTAGCATTATGTGGAGCTCATCATATACTGTTTCAAACATTATATGGGACCAATGATTCTGTATGGAGAAATAGATGGGCCTCGTCATGAGATGTAAAAAGTGAGGTATTTTTCATTGTACTATACCGCTATTTATCTGCCGTATCGGAGCATGATGAGTTGTGGTATGTGTTAAAGGGGCGCTCTTTCGCCCAGGGCACATGAAAACCTGCAGCCAGCCCTCCCCCCCCACAACTTTAGCCAAATAACCCCCATTTTTCAGTGCGTAACTTGTATTATGAAGTTAATTAAGGTTGACAAGCTTAAGTAAGAAGAATTGATGCTTTTGGCATTCAAATGGGCACTGTAGGTGTGTTTCCTGTCCTCCTCTCACTGCCAACTTTTATTCCCCATTGACTTACATTGGGTTTTGTGTTTCGGGACGACCCCGACTTTTCCCTATAATCGGACGATCTTGCTCGACCCGACTTTTGGAAAAGTCGGGTTTCACGAAACGAAACGCGACCCTAAAAAACCAAAAGTCGCTCAACTCTAGTTGTGATGAATATGGATGTGCTGTGTATAAAGACCAGTAAAGATGTGCGTTTAAAAGTTTAAATAGACTGTGTCTCAATTTGTGCAAAACCTGACAGAGGGAGCATCAAGCAACGTAGAGGAGACCCTGACGGTACAGAAAGTGAAGCCACAGGCATGTTGAGTAATGGACACTGTTTGCATGTGACTGGAGACCAGGGCTCGCCTGAACCGTTAATCTCTGCCACGACTACAGTCCTGGCCCTCTCTCACAGTGTCACTGCTGTTACATTCAGCCTGCTGTTTTCTATCCTTTGTAGTCAAAGGTGACCATGACTTAAGGATTTAGAGGAGGATCAAGGGTCCAGAGGTGACTGATGAGGGCAATCCTGACCCTGGATTCTCATCCACATACATGACATAAGTAACTTGATGTGGTCAGGACAGAAGAAACCACTTGTGCCTTGTGCACAACTCGCTTTCTTTTTGTTTCAGAGATTCTCCTATCTTTAGCTGCATGTGCTCCTGGGTTGATCTTGCCTAGCCAAGCTGAATGTCCAGTGCAAGCTTCTCCCATTCTTTGATATTGCCTTCAAGGTTTTTGAGAGACTCTTTAAAGCAGTCTTTATAATGTTTCTTCTGCCCCCCGACTGCTCACTTTGTCTGACATAGTTCCCTGCAGAGCAGTTGTTTAGGTAATCGACTTTCTGGCATTCTGACCACATGTCCAGCACAACTGGCTAGGGCTTTCAGGGGAAGAGTGTAAACGCTGAAAAACCCAGATTGTTCCGGGATTGCCGTGTCAGGGACATTGTCTTGCCACCTGGTGAGCAGAAGTCTGCAGAGACAGCTCAGGTGAAAGTGATTGAGCTGTTTGACATTCCATTGTAGACGGTCCAGGTCTCACTAGCATAGAGAAGTGTGGTAAGGATCACCGCTCTGTAAACCTTTAGTTTAGTGGAAAGGCTGAGTCCCCTTAGTTCCCAGACCTTCTTACGCAGTCTACCAAAGGCAATGCTGGATTTGACAATTCTGTTGTTGACTTCAGTGCCTGTGATCACTGTGCGGGATAGTATGCTGCCCAGGTAGGTGAAGTTATCATCTGTTTTGGGGTTGGGCTCCTTCACTCTAATGTGTGGTTGCTGGTATAGTTATCCTGGAGCAGGTTGATACAAAACTTCGGTCTTTTCATTATTGATAACGAGTTTCAAGATGTCACAACTTGTGAAAAACTGTCCATTTCATAATGCTGCTCTGAGCTGGCATTGGCTGTGAAGTCAGCAAACAAGACATCACGGATAACATGGTGTCTACTCTATTGCATTCAGCCTACCTGCTTACAGTATAACAAAGTATCTACAGAAACACAAATATATACACAAAAAGAGCAGAGACGTGACACAATAAATGGACATTTAAAAAAACAAACTGAGCTCAGAGAGTGAATCCTTAATTAGCTTAGAGAAGTGGTATGAAAGTTTTAATGTCCTAATATCTATGTAACATCAGAGACTTGGTGCTTACACTGTCTCTGGAGCAGATTCCTCAAATTTTGCAATTTAGAACGGCCTCCCTTGCTATGTTACTAACAACCTCGAAGTTTAAGAAATATTGTCATCAGAAGCTCAGTGCGCTCTGATACACCAAGAGGAACCTATCCTTGCAATGTGAAGACCTGCAAAATTTGCACTCATGTAATCACCACAGACCAGATACTGATCCGCAGTGCACAGCAAGACTATAAGATTCTTTGGACATTTACATGTAACTCTTTTAATTTGATATACTTAATTTTGTGCACTATATGTCCTACTGGGGTTGTCTATGCAGAAGAAACAGGACAGAAACAGAGGGAATAGGTGAGGTCTCATTGCCACACAATTACGGACAATAAAAAAAATCAACCTGTGGCCAAACATTTCTGTGGTCCAGGACACAACATAAACATTTTTATACTAAAAGGTAACTTCAAATCACAAAAACACCGACGGGTTAGTGAACAAAAAATCATGACCCTCCACACAGGACTAAATCGGTCACAAGGTTTTATGATTTACTGCAAAATCTGAGGAATCTGCTCCAGAGACAGTGAGGGCACCAGGTCTCAGATCTTCCATGGATATTGAGACAATATAACTTTCATACCGCTTGTCTAAGCTAATGAAGGATTCACTCTCTGAGTTCAGTTTGTTTTTTGAATGTCCATTTATTATGTCATGTCTCTGCTCTTTCTGTGTATATTTGTATCGTATCGTATATTTGTGTTTCTTCAGATACTTCGTTAAACCATGCCTGATGAAGAGACCTAAGAAGTCTCGAAAGCTTGCTTTGCAGCATCACTCATTTTATTTTTATTAGGCATTGAAAGGTATCATAATTACAAGATTATTACTTTATTTTTCCCACTGAGAACAATCAGTTTTCAGCTGGCTACCATACTACCAAAAGATGTTTTTTCCGTTAAAGAAAGCTCTTTATACACAGCGAAAGTGACATATATTCTACCATGATATAACAAAGAAGGGGGTAGTCTGAAAATCATTGATGGTCTAAAGTGGGGTTATTCCCTCATACCTTGAGTCAAATGGATGACTCACCTCTGTAGGTTCCAGCATTCCAATTATTACGATCTGTTTCCTTCTTTCTCTGTTTAGACCAAACAGCAGAACGGATAAAGGACAATATTTCAGAATAAATGGAGCAAATCCTGTTTCTTCTTAATAATGTACTGTACACTCTTTGCATCGAAACGCAACCTACTATCTTAAAATATGTCTTTACACCAGGCCACCTTGCGTCGCATATACTAAAACCTGTTACGCACACATTCGGGTGTTTCCTGTGAAGCACAATCATAGTCTGTTGCTTTTGCTGTGATTCGGTCTTTGTATATATAGAAAAAAAATACTAAAACACATTCTTGAAAAATATTGAATGCAACATTGTGGATTTCAAAATTCTCAGCTGTATGACAAAAGATACTGGCTGGTGTCAAGAAATTCAGCCTTCAAAGTTTTCAGGTATCACTAAGAATAACCATTGAATACAGCTAAGATCATATCTCCTGCATCGGGTCTTTATCATAAAAAATCTGCGGTACATTTACTTTAAGAACAGTCTCTTTATCCGGCTCATAACAAGCAAATGTTTGCTCTTTATTGTTAACCAAGAACATTTCTCATGAATTCATAAGTAAGTTCCTTGCTTCGCGTGGGATCACTTTGTATGACAGAGCTGTCCTAGTATTTTGCAGTATACCTATATTTTTTTATAAAAATAACCATGTGAATGACACAACGTATATGCATTACCCGTTTACAGTAAGAAGGATTCTTTGAAAATCATACAAAACTACTGTATCTCTTAACATCGTCACCATTTCGTTGCCTTCAGCCGCACTGTGCCGGCTCAATTGCACCTCTAGCTGGATGTCTAACATTATCGTCCCATTGAGACTTCAGCTCAGGAGAACTACATTCTTAGCAATTTATCAAATTGTTGTATTACCTAAGGTATGTCATACTGCGGTGGATGCCCATATCCCTTTAAATGCACCAAAGAACTTGTTTATGACAATCTATATCCTTAAAGCAGGTATGGACTGGGGCTGAAATTCAGCTCTGGCATTTGAAATCATACAGGCCATTGTTGTACCCGTTCCCATGAACCAGATGGGATATATTACTAATATTACCCTGGATGAAGGGATGGAAGATTTTCTACAAGACCAATATTTCTAATGATACCCGTGGCCTGCTGGGGTAAGTGATGGAGTCAGTGTCTTTGTGCTCCGTCACAACTCTTAACAGTATGGGTGTCATGAGAACACTGATTCTGCTAACAACGTAGCAGACAAGGCAGCCCATAACCAGACAGGCCCTTCTGGCATTTGCTGGAATTGCCAGATGGCCAGTCCGGCCCTGCCTTAATGAAAAAAGGAGAAGTAAAAATATGTTTGTAATAAAGAACAGGTGCAATTTACACAAGACAACTGATGCCCCAAGAAAATAAAGAGATGAAACAACACTCTATAATAAGCAGATTTGCCTAAAAAATATATATATATATATATTTTTTTTTTTGCATCAAACTAAGACACTTCACATTTATAAATACCTATTCTTGTGAACACAACAATTCAGGTCACAGACCCTTCATCAGGCTAGAGCGCATAGTGGGATACAGCAGAAGATCATGGTGACTTCAGTTAGATGGCATAATGGGTGCTTTCAATTTATGACTCAGACAATGTAGGAATATAGCCAAAAGATAGAAGACGTGAGCTAAATTATTTGGGAACCCCCGGTCAAAATTGTTATTGTGAACATTTAAGCGTGTTGAAGATGAAATGATCTCTAAAAGGCCTAAAGATAAAGACACATTTCCTTTGTATTTTCTGTGTTCCAAATTATTATGCAAAAAGAGTTTAGGAGTGATAAGTAGAGTTGAGCGACTTTTGTTTTTTTAGGGTCGAGTTTCGTTTCATAAAACCCGACTTTTCCAAAAGTCGGGTCGAGCAAAATCGGCCGACTATAGGGAAAAGTCGGGGTTCCGACCGAAACACGAAACCCAATGTAAGTCAATGGGGAATTAAAGTCGGCAGTGAGAGGAGGACAGGAAACACACCTACTGTGCCCATTTGAATGCCAAAAGCATCATTTCTTATTACTTAAGCTTGTCAACCTTAATTTACTTCATAATACTAGTTACGCACTGAAAAATGGTTATTTGGCTACAGTTGTGGGGGGGTAGGGCTGGCACCAGGTTTTCGTGGGACCAGGGCCAAAGAGCGCCCCTTTAACACATACCACAACTCATGATGCTCCGATACGACAGAGAAATAGCAGTATAATACAATGAAAAATACTTCACTTCTTACATCTCATGACTGATATCCATTTTAAATTCTCCAATACCTCCAAAAACGGACAGTATATAACTCCATACAGTATTATGGCCAGCGCTGAGTGCGCTATACAGAGTAATGAGGCCCATATATTTCTCCACATGGAATCATTGATCCCATATAATGTTTCAAACCATATATGATGAGCTCCACATAATGCTATAGTATATGTTGGTCCCAATGGATGAAGCTCCACTGTCTTATGG
Source organism: Dendrobates tinctorius (assembly GCF_039654945.1). Taxonomy (NCBI): domain Eukaryota; kingdom Metazoa; phylum Chordata; class Amphibia; order Anura; family Dendrobatidae; genus Dendrobates; species Dendrobates tinctorius. The sequence continues at coordinate 44,319,390 of NW_027361688.1, read as the reverse complement.
GCCCAAATAATGCTCCATATATAATGGGCCCCATTTCTACTGCTCTAGTGTATAATGGGCCCTGTAAATACTGCTCCAGTGTCTGATGTCCACCTTTGGAATGCTCCAGTGTATGGTGGGCCCCATATATCATTCACCAGAGTATAGTGCTCCCCAAAAATTGCTGTCCCACCATTGAAAACAATTACATAAGTCTCCTTGCTAGGGAATCCCAGCACTACTCTGAACTCCTTGTCGTCCCCATCTTCCATCTCACTGCAATTGGCTGTTTAGGCCCTCCCACCGGCAGAGACACTTTTGCGTACTATGCGGTGCCCTGTGCCAGTGCCATCGCCCATGAGTATGCCCCCCCACCTGCTCAAGGAACCTGCACTTTCATCTGCACCTTCCTCTTTGTCACCATGTAAGGTGGTATAGTATGTGGGAAGGGGAACCTGAGTTTCCTCTGGGTCAGATTCTGGCAGTGTAGAGTGCGAGGGGAATGTAGTGGTCTGGGTCAATGTACCAGCAGCATCATCCAGCAGTGGCTGGGCCTCAGTGCACTTGTGGCGTCCCCAAGAGTACGGTCGCCACTGTGGCATTACCTTCTTCCTAGGGAGTGTGTTGTCAAGCTTGGGAGCAACGAAGGATCTCTCTAGCAGTGAAATCAACACACAACACATTTCCCACTCCAGGCTAGCAGGGAGACCTCTGAACTTGACTGCTGAGGAGCTGCTCTCTGTGGTCGGGAGGAGGTAAGTTAGGGCACTCTGTGCAGGGAAGGGGAAGTGTGTGGACGTGAGAAGGGGAGCTGGAGGATGAGCAGAGTTAAGGCTCACTCCTAGCTGGAGCGCACGGTCCCAATTCCGGTCTCAGAGTTTGTAGGGACACTGACGTTCCTGCAGCAGAAACCGGGGGAAGTAGCAGCTATAAATGCTCTGTACCCAACTATGGCTCGGAGGCCCCAGCATCGACATGTGGGAGCCAGAAGGAAAAGGCTACAGCTGTCTGCCATACAAGTTAAGTCTGAGGAACATCTGTTAGACAGGAGGCACTTCAGTCAACCACGGTCCTGTGAGTGCTTCCCCCACAAGCGCTAGAAAGGAGACGTTCAGGAAGGTCCATGTTGGTGGAGTGTTGGAAGGGAGCTTTCCATTTTGGTCCCGGAGGTTGGCTGAGGTCCTGACCCGGAGGACACAGCACGGAGGCAGGCATCTGTGTAACCTGCAGACTGTGAGTAAAGCTTTGGAACTGCACGCTCTGATGTCCTACAGTTATTCTAGCACCGCTACATCTGGGTACCAGCACCTACACCGCCTGTGCCTTTCCCCCATCACTACATCTACACTTCCCTGGGACTCCAGCTCCACCTGTGGGGAGCTTCACCATCTTTGCTGCACAACACCATCAGTCCCAGAGGATCTGCATGCAGCGACAGCCTAACATCTATGTTGCCAAACACCACAGGTGGCGTCAAACTATCTATATAAACTCTTTACCGTTATACCACGCCATTTACATGGGCGCCCAGGGCCACCGTCCGGGTCACCACTGCTGTGACACATCCCACTGACACCGGCCCGGTACCGAGTACCCCACAGCCCTGGGAGGGCGACCCATATGCCGACTGTTGATCGGGCGGCGTTATTCCCACGAACCTCCAAACAGCGTCCATGAAGGCAAAGTTTTTGGTTTCCGGGGGCAGTATGATTGCAAAGCTGAACCTTAAAGGAATGTCCAAAAGGGCACCACCAGGAGTGGAGCCTGTGGCTTAATTGGACTCCACCCGGGAAACCACAACCATGCCACCTAAAGAAAAGATGCACACTTTGAAAGCTGTGTCGATTCTGTGTGTGGTGTGGTATGTGTGTTTGAAGTTGTGCTAGCGATTTCTCAGCTTTATTCCATTAACAGTCGAGACTCCGGCATGCCCCCGCAGTACGCGTCAAGCTTACTAGAGGGATAAGCGAGGCTCTGGCACGTGAGATCGAGCAGTAACAGGACTAGCATTCCCGTACATGTCCAGGGCTGCATGCACGCTACACTGAAAGGACCAGCTTTTGTCGTTTACAGGTGCAGATAACCTGCTGAACTCCGTTAGTGATGGGGATCTGGGATTCAGATTATTCCCCGCGAACGATGATTTCCCAGTAAGTTCAGGTCAACCGCAATTCCGGAGTTAGGCCTAACCGTCATTCCTGAAAAAATTATGTGTCCAAACCACAGGTGCTGTAGCTTGCTTAACAGCTCAGCAGCCGTTCTCAGGCCCAGTATGGATTCAACAACATTGTAGAAAGTTGATAAAGGGTACCGTTTCACCGGATAACACGTATATATGTAGCCTAGTTTACACATTAAAAATATATGTCTATAGATCAGGAGGCAGACTCAGATGTTCTCAGGCCCAGTATGGATTTGACCAGATTGTACAAAGTTGAGAAAGGGTACTTTATCACTGGATAGCAGGTATATACACTCACTGGCCACTTTATTAGGTACACCTGTCCAACTGTGTGTTAAGACTTCATTTCTAATCAGCCAATCACATGGCGGCAACTCAGTGCATTTAGGCATGTAGACATGGTCAAGACAATCTCCTGCAGTTCAAACCGAGCATCAGTATGGAGAAGAAAGGTGATTTGAGTGCCTTTGAACGTGGCATGATTGTTGGTGCCAGAAGGGCTGGTCTGAGTATTTCAGAAACTGCTGATCTACTGGGATTTTCACGCACAACCATCTCTAGGGTTTACAGAGAATGGTACGAAAAAGAAAAAAAATCCAGTGAGCGGCAGTTCTGTGGCCGGAAATGCCTTGTTGATGCCAGAGGTCAGAGGAGAATGGGCAGACTGGTTCGAGCTGATAGAAAGGCAACAGTGACTCAAATTGCCACCCGTTACAACCAAGGTAGGCAGAAGAGCATCTCTGAACGCACAGTGCGTCGAACTTTGAGGCAGATGGGCTACAGCAGCAGAAGACCACACCGGGTACCACTCCTCTCAGCTAAGAACAGGAAACTGAGGCTACAATTTGCACAAGCTCATCGAAATTGGACAGTAGAAGATTGGAAAAACGTTGCCTGGTCTGATGAGTCTCGATTTCTGCTGCGACATTCGGATGGTAGGGTCAGAATTTGGCGTAAACAACATGAAAGCATGGATCCATCCTGCCTTGTATCAACGGTTCAGGCTGGTGGTGGTGGTGTCATGGTGTGGGGAATTTTTTCTTGGCACTCTTTGGGCCCCTTGGTACCAATTGAGCATCGTTGCAACGCCACAGCCTACCTGAGTATTGTTGCTGACCATGTCCATCCCTTTATGACCACAATGTACCCAACATCTGATGGCTACTTTCAGCAGGATAATGCGCCATGTCATAAAGCTCGAATCATCTCAGATTGGTTTCTTGAACATGACAATGAGTTCACTGTACTCAAATGGCCTCCTCAGTCACCAGATCTCAATCCAATAGAGCATCTTTGGGATGTGGTGGAACGGGAGATTCGCATCAGGGATGTGCAGCCGACAAATCTGCGCCAACTGTGTGATGCCATCATGTCAATATGGTCCAAAATCTCTGAGGAATGCTTCCAGCACCTTGTTGAATCTCTGCCACGAAGAATTGAGGCAGTTCTGAAGGCAAAAGGGGGTCCAACCCCTTACTAGCATGGTGTACCTAATAAAGTGGCCAGTGAGTGTATAGCATAGTTTAAACATGTAAAATCTCCGTGTTCTCAGTATGGATTACCCAGCAATCTAAAAAGTGGAAAAAAGGAAATGCATTTGAGGCGTGCACAACTATATACTTTTGGTGTTATTTTTAAATCTTCATATATATTTCTGTCTCAGTAATACAGTCCAGCCTCTCCGCAATAGGAAATGAGATGCATACAATTACTGACATAAAGGCTAGTGATTGCAGAAACTTAGGAATTACTATTCACGGGAAAAATTTCCATCACAATTCTCATAGGCGATGCTGACCCTCAATTAATTTGTGTTGAGACAGTGAAAACATTTTTTTGTGAATAAAGTCTTGCTGTATCACACTTCCGTTGATTCCATCACTGTTACTCATCTCAATCAAATTTTTATCACAGGGAGCGATGTAAACATGGTGCTCACTGGCTATCATGATCTGTCACGTAACTTTGGAGTGCAAAAGACAGGAGCCACAGGCCGTAGGCAATTCTATTTGATTGTCATGAGAGGGCACATTGTTATGAATGAGTCACCGTAGGAGGCAAAAACAGAAATACTAGCTAAGTCCAGAAAACCAGAAAAGTTGGCAGCTATCGGATTGCAGACCCCTGAACCTATCAACAACAACTAGCAGTAGCCGTGGGGGGTTCCTACGGTGCCCTAGACCCCTCGATCACAGCCGGAGAACTACATAGCCTAAAGACAGAAAGGGAAATCTAAACTGCCCCAGAGCAGACCCCAAAGCAATAGGCAGCCCCCAACATATAATGACGGTGAAGCAAGATGAAAAAACACTCACACAGATAGAAAGATAGGCTGAGCAAATGATGGGGCCCAAGCTAACTAGATAGGACAGGATAGAAAAGCTGCTGTCTGTAATCCGCCAAAACCCTATCAAAACAAGAGCCAACAGCTGATAGGGAAAAAAGCCCTGAAGACGCTAGGCTTCAAAAAGACTATATCAGTACTCAGGTATTTTCTGAAGACAGAGCAAAAAGGAATTCAGCTCACCCCAGCAGGGAATGGCAGAAATCAAGGAAAACAATGCAAAACAAAACCAAAACACAAATGCAAAAAGTAGAGCAGAAAACTTAGCTTTAGAGGAGCAGGAATCAGACTGGTCTCCTAGAATCCCTCAGAGAGATCACCAGCAAGGCAGAAGGGCGTCGGCTGCCTTATATCCAGTCAGTAATTCCCGTCACCCAGTCATTATCATCCTGCCCAGGTGCTTGGTAATCAGCCTCACTACCTTCCTTCACCAGAAGAGGGAGTTCATCAGACCCCAATGGTGAAGGGGAAAATGAACTCACAACAGCACATTTTAAAATGTGCGCCGGAATGTCACACGTTTGTGAGTAGGAAAACTGTGAAAGCTGATGATAAACCACCACTGCATGTCATTGTGAGTCGACGTCCATAAGAAATGGAAGCCATTGATCATCTGGAGCTAGAGCCCGGCCAGCAGGACAGGGCATAGCTACATCTTAACCATCATCTTTCAGTTCAATCAATTTGTAGTGGCACTCCCAGTGAAGGATTTGACAGCCCAGACTACACAGCGGAGGAGCAGGGAGAGGTAAACATTGCAAATGCTGGGGCCCTGCCCAAGCAAGGGGGGCACACTCGTGGGCGTCGGTACTGGCACTGGGCCCCTCATAGTACGGCGGTGTGTCTGATGGCAGGTGTGCACCACCACCGCCAGGGACACTTGATTGCACTATGAGGGACCCTGTGCCAGTGCCCGCGCCCAAGAGTCGGCCTACCCACCTGACCAGGGCAACGGCACTCGCACGGTTTTGTGTGCTAGGTGGTGACCCTGGCCATCGGGGGGCAGCCCAGTTAGGGCGGTTTACAAAGTGGCATATGTTGATGTGGGACATTCAGCTGCTGCAAAAGGCGAAATAGGTCAAGTTTGCGGAATAGGAGGAGGACCAAAGCAAGCCATTTTTCTGTCACCCTATGTGTCATCAGGGGAAGGTGGGACAAAATCCTTGGAAACCCATGCATGGTTCATTTTAATGAAGGTTAGATCATCCACATTTTGGGTTGACAGACGGGTCCTTTTTTCTGTCAGGATAGATCCAGCTGCACTGAAGACTCTTTCCGATAGCACACTTGCAGCTGGGCAAGCGAGCTCCTGTAAGGCATATTGGGCCAATTCAGGCCAGGTGTCCAGTTTAGCGGCCCAATAGTCAAAGGGGAATGACCTGTGCAGGAGAACATCGATATGGGAGGAAAAGAAGTTTTTAACCATAGTTGACAACTGCTGGCTCCTGTCACTTTCCATCGATGCAGTATTACCAGTTGTGCGAGCGGTACTGGAAAAATCAGTCCACAACATTGTCATGAAACCCCTGTCTCCAACGCCACTTCTGCTGTGTGCACCACGAACACCTCTGCCAAGCTGCCCCTGGCCCATACGGCTCGTGTGAGAACCATCACCACTGCTGTGTGCTGGGAATGCCTCAACCAACCGGTTTACCAGAGTTGCTTGTTTATTAGCCAATATTAGGTCAAGGTTCTCGTGTGGCATGATGTTTTGTAATTTGCCTTTATAGCGTGGATCCAGGATGCTGGCCAACCAGTAGTCATCATTGTTCATCATTTTGGCAATGCGGGGGTCCCTTTTTAGGATCTGCAAGGCATAATCTGACATGTGGGCCAATGTTCCCGGTGTCAATGATGCACTGCGAGTGCTGGTTGGAGGAGCACTTTCTGGCAAATCCACATTCCTCCAGTCACGCACAAATCCTGTACCAGACCTTGCCATGCCAACATTTTCACTTGCCCCATGAGATGCATCCTCCTCCCCTAAGTAATCATCCCCATCATCATCCTCCTCTTCTTCCTCCACCTCGTCCAGGAGAGGTCCCGGAGCAGACAATTGCTGAATGTCATCAAGGATTCCCTCCTCCTCTTCCTCCTCATCAACATTGGCTGCAGACGCCTGCTCCTTAAGGTGCGTCAAAGTTTGCATGAGCAGACGCATAAGTGGGATGCTCATGCTTAGGATGGCGTCGTCTGCGCTTACCAGCCGTGTGCATTCCTCAAAACACTAAAGGACTTTACAAAGGTCTTTCAGCTTCGACCACTGCACACCTGTCAACTCCATGTCTGCTCTCAAAGTGCCTGGCCGTGTATCCTCCCACAAATGCATTATGGCCTGCCTCTGTTTGCACAGCCGCTCAACCATGTGCAGGGTGGAGTTCCACCTTGTTGCAATGTCGATAATGAGGCGGTGGTTGGGAAGGTGGAGCAATCGCTGCAGCTTCTGCATACGAATGGAGTGTACAGGCGACCGGCGGATGTGCGCGCACAGTCTTCGCACCTTCTGGAGCAGGGCTGTTAACTCCGGATAATTGTTGAGGAAGCACTGCACCACCAGGTTCAAGGTGTGAGCCAAGCAAGGTATGTGGCTGAGTTTTGAAAGGGCTATGGCTGCCACAAAATTCCGGCCGTTATCACTAACTACCTTGCCTGCCTCAAGATGTATACTGCCCAGCCATGACTCAGTTTGTCGCTGAAAGTACTCGGCCAGCACCTCCGCGGTGTGTCTGTCGCCCAAACACATCATCTGCAACACAGCCTGCTGACGCTTTCCACTAGCTGCTCGATAGGGGGACACCTCGTGTGCAACAGTGGCAGCTGCAGATGGAGTGCGCGTACGACTGCGCTCTGTGGACGAGCTTTCGCTTCTGGAGGAGGAGGAGGATGGTCGAACACCTACAGCCAACTGTTTCCTATACCGTGGGCTAGGCAGCACTGTAATACCACCGCTGTCCCCTGTGGACCCTGCATCCACCACATTTACCCAGTGCGCAGTGATGGACACGTAATGGCCCTGGCCATGCCGACTGGACCATGCATCTGTTGTGAGGTGCACCTTTCCACTCACTGACTGCTTGAGTGCATGGACAATGCGGTATTTCACATGATGGTGGAGGGCTGGGATGGCTTTGCGAGAGAAGAAGTGGCGACTGGGTAGATCATAGCGTGGTACTGCATAGGCCATGAGTTCGCCGAAAGCTGCGCTTTCCACCAACCGATAGGGCATCATCTCTAATGAGATTAGTTTGGCAATGTGGGCGTTCAAACCCAGTGTACGCGGATGAGAGACTGAGTACTTTCTTGACCTACTCATAGTGTCTGGGAGGGTGAGCTGGACTTGAGAGCTGCATATGGTGGAACTAGCGGTGGACAGGGCGGACTGAGAGAGGGTTGATGATGGTGATGGATTTGGTGTTCTTTCTGATGGCCTAGATTCAGTCTTTTGTTGATATAACAGTGGGATTCCCTGACTGCTTTGGCCTTGCAACGACACCTCAACATTTGCTGCTGTGCTAACCGGTGGGCTTACAGTGGGGGAAACAATGGAGCGTTGCTGACTACCTTCTTTGTGATCAGTTGCACATGTGGCACTTGAGGTTTGGTGTTGTGTCCACGCTTGCAAGTGCATGCTGGTTAAATGTCTAAGCATGCAACTGGTATTCAAATTTTTCAGATTTTTCCCTCGGCTAAAGGTCTTTGCGCACTTCTTACAGATAACCTTGGCCTGATCATGAGGATTTTGTTCAAAAAAGTGCCACACTGCACTCTTCCTACTTTGGAAGACATTTTGCGGCCTAGCACGCTGTGCTATTTTGACCGTCTGGACAAGCTGTCCAGCAACTCTTTTGATTTTTGGAACCTGTCTTTGGAGTGCTCTGGGCCTGCCAGATAACAGCTGTTGCGATGTCGATTTCTGCTGTGGATGCTCATCCTCCTCATCTGAGCTATTGGAAGCAGCACCCTCTTCCCCAAATGGATGCCAATCTGGGTCAACAACTGGGTCATCCATCACCTCCTCTTCATTGTCATGTGCACCTTCCTCTGTGTCACCGTGTATGGCGGTATAGTATGCGGGCAGGGGCACCTGAGTCTCATCAGGGTCAGAATCTGGCTCATTACACTGCGAGGACAGTGTAGTGCTCTGAGTGAATGTACCAGCAGAATCATCTATCAGTGGCTGTGCATCAGTGCACTCCATGTCAGATTCATCTTGGCCTGGGTAATTCACCATGATTACTCCATGGAGTAATCAGTTGCATGGCCTGCGTCATCCTTCAATCTTGGTTGGGGTGAAGGACACAAGGAAAGGTGTGGTTCATGAACATGAGCCTCCAATGACGACTCAGTTCTTTTATTTTTTACAACTTCAGAAGAGGAGGCGATAGAGCTGGAGGATGAGTCAGCAATGTAAGCCAAAACTTTTTCCTGAAGCTCTGGCTTTAAAAGCGGTTTGCCAACTCCTAGAAAACTAAGCCTTCGAGGCCTTGTATAGCCAGACGATGACGCAGGCTCAACACCTCCTGCATTCGGTCCTATTTTGCTTTTGCCACTACCATCAGATCCACCACCAACACCATCATTACCAGCTGGCAACCCCCGCCCAATTCCACGGCCTCTTCCACCCGCCTTCCTCATTTTTGGTAAAAATGTACACAAAATCCCACAAACTATATAGTAATGTAAAACAAGGTACAAGGTGTATATAGGACAGGGGAGATGTAGAATTTCTGAACACAATTGTGGACACTGTTGGATTGTGTGAGGCCCAGTGAATATCACACCGCTATGTCACAGGCTCAATGTCGTAGGTGTGAAAAATGTCACTATAGGACTGGGCAGATGTAGAATTTCTGAACACACTTGTGGACACTGTTGGATTGTGTGAGGCCCAGTAAATATCACACCGCTATTTCACAGGCTCAATGTCGCAGGTGTGAAAAATGTCACTATAGGACAGAGCAGATGTAGAATTTCAGAACACACTTGTGGACACTGTTGGATTGTGTGAGGCCCAGTGAATATCACACCGCTATGTCACAGGCTCAATGTCGCAGGTGTGAAAAATGTCACTATAGGACAGGGCAGATGTAGAATTTCTGAGCACACTTGTGGACACTGTTGGATTGTGTGAGGCCCAGTGAATATCACACCGCTATGTCACAGGCTCAATGTCACAGGTGTGAAAAATGTCACTATAGGACAGGGCAGATGTAGAATTTCTGAACACATTTGTGGACACTGTTGGATTGTGTGAGGCCAAGTGAATATCACACCGCTATGTCACAGGCAGAAATTGGCTAGTGTATGACAAACTACAAGGTGTATATAGAATTGGGCAGAATAGGAATCTCCCTCGAGTGGAGGTCTGTAAGAACGGAACATGTCCTCGACTTATTCTTACAGAGTCACACACAGATAGCTTCACTGTGGCCGTGATAACAGCTGTTACACGGTACTGAGAGAGGAGCGTGAACGTACACCGCTGTCCGGTGTCCGTAAAATTGTCAAGCTCCGTGTTTTTTAAGTATACTGACTGACACACGCTGTCTCTCTATAGTTTTGAATGTGATCAAACAGCAAATCTACTTAACTGTTTGAAAAACAGACAAAACTAGAAGGTGGAGGTCTGTAAGAACGGAACATGTCCTTGACTTATTCTTACAGAGTCACACACAGATAGCTTCACTGTGGCCGTGATAAAAGCCGTTACACGGTACTGTGTGAGGAGCCTACACCGCTGTATGGTGTGAAAAAATGCACGCTCAGTACCTCACCTGGATAAAAAAAAAAATAATTTGGATTGCTTTTAAAAAGCAGTTTGCAGAGCAGTGGGAAAACAGCAATGCAGCTATCAGGAAGCCTTATAAGGCAGCCTAACAACCAACACAGCTGATCCAGCAAAATATTGCCTCCACTTGCACTGCACAGTAACTGGTGTGTTGTACAGGCAAAATCGCTAGCAGCAGAAGCAGTTTTTGGTGTCTTCTTCCCTGCCTAACGCTCTCCCTACAGAATCAGCAGCAGCAGCAGATCTCCCTATTCTGAGATCAGCATGAGTAACATGGCGGTCGGCGTGCACGCCCTTTTATACCCCCTGTGACGCCCCCAAAAGCAAGCCAATCACTTGCATGCCCTTCTCAAAGATGGTGGTGACCCCTGCCTATATCATCACGTTGCCCACAGTGTCCGTGGATCCTGATTGGCTGAAAAAGGGCAGAAAACAAACTTTTGAAACGCGACTTTGGCGCTAAAGTCGCCGAGCTCGTGGCCGACCTCACCCTAGGGTCGGGTTTCGTTTCATGAAACCCGACTTTACCAAAAGCCGGCGACTTTTGAAATGTTTCGACCTGTTTCGCTCAACTCTAGTGATAAGGTTAGAATTTTTTTGTTTGTCATTTAAACTCATTGATGGTGATGTGTGTCAGGGCTCTTTATATCACTGAAAGCAATTGCAGATACATGAAAACTGACTTCCAAACTCTTTTGTTCACCAATGAGTGCCGTGCAATGCTCGATGGTCCAGATGGATGGAGTGGAGGATGGCTGGTTGATGGACAACCCATGAAAACACGGCTAAGGTGCCAACAAGGAGGAGGTGGAGTAATGTTTTGGGCTGGAATCATGGGGAGAGAGATTGTCAGCCCCTTTAGGATCCCTGAAGGGGTAAAGATGAACTCCAGAATCTATGTGGAGTTTCTAGAACAGCACTTCCTGCCATGGTTCCAGAGGAAGAACCGTGCTTTCTGTAGCAAGATCATTTTCATGCATGATAATGCACCATCTCATGCTGCAAATAACACATCTGCATCTCTGGCTGCTATGGGAGGACATAAAAGAGGACAAACTTATGGTGTGGCCACCATCTTCTCCTGACCTCAACCCCATTGAGAACCTCTGGAGCATCATCAAAAGGAGTGTCTATGATGGTGGAAGGCAGTTCACATCTAAGCAACAGCTCTGGGAGGGTATTCTGTCCACATGCTAAACAACTGAAGCACAAACCATCCAAAAACTGACAAATTCAATGGATGAGAGAGTTCAGAAGCTTCTTTCGAACAAGGGGTCCTATGTGCAAATGTAACATCACCTAGAATAAAGTTTTGACTTGAAAACTGTTTGATTTCATTTTCTAATAAGCTGATATGCTTATAATTTCACAATTGACCATTTTTTTGTTCAAAATAAAACTAAAAAGGTTGAAAACTCTACTATTCATAATAATTTGGAACATGCATTTTGAGTGTTTCTTATTTTTAAAAATATACTGTTTTCATAGGCAGTTTGTTCAAAAACGTTGCAATTATACTAGAATATTAGATGACTGGAAAATAACAATGACTGCAATTCATATAGGTAATTTAGAGAAAATATGAGGAAACATTTTTTGCATAATAATTTGGAACACAATATATATTTTCATTTGTTAAAAACTAAAAAAGGAAAATGGACTGATGCAAAAGTTTGGGCAACCTGTGTGGTTAAAGCGAACCTGTCAACAGGATTTTGCTAAGTGAACAACAGACATGATCAGATCGACAGTGTTAAACTGACTAAAATGGTACCTGGGGTGAAGAATTCCATCTTGTGGTTCTTGTGTAATCAGTGTAAGAAGTTTTCAGTTAATGATACGCTCGTGCTCCAGGGCGAGACTGTAGGCAGAGTCTTATCTTCCTGCTCTAAGCCAGAGAAACCAAGGAAAGATGTGCACACTGTTAGGAATCTGGGTCATTCTATGCATATGCAGCAACCCAGATTCTCACATTTGTCTCCAGAGGCTAAGTCCTATTTCCCTGCTTCTGAGCATGCTCACAGGACTAGCTCTCATTGGAGTTCAGTAGTCAGGTGCTCAGGTCCTGCTCCTGATTTGATTGGTTATGCTTGGGGCTCTGGAGATTTCCGGCAGGTCCCGTACGCTATAAAAAGTGCGCATGGCCGCTATGCCAGGCGTTAGTATTTTCTATACTTGCTGCTGTGTGTTTGGTGATGGATGCTTGGACTGGTGAATGACTTATTATGAAACCCCTTCCCTCTGATACGAATGTGTGAGTGATTGGGATACAGCCAGTGTGCGCGCTAGCGCCAGCGCACTCAAGCTCCACCTTTTACAGCAGCCAGCGTCTTGCATTGCACCTGCTAATTGCGCTTGCAGCCGTTTTGTGCGTCCGCAGCTGTGACGCCGTGCACACGTCTAGTCACGGTAAGTCCATTTGGTGGTAGTGACGTCTCTAACTACCCCAATCTCTGACTACCGCACGTGTGCCGCTGATTATCTGTGCAGTATATACAGAGTCAGCGTTTTTGTGTTTGTGTTCTTGTGTGCAACTCTGTGAGTTCCAACTGAGCTTGCTTTTGTGCATCAGGTGCAGTCCTTCCCTGTGCACATTACCGTCCTGGTGCTCTGCCTTTTCAGCAGTGGTTATTACATCTGCCGCACGGTGGACCCCGGGCGGCAAACACGCTTTATTTATATTTTTTTAAGCGTGTTCCGCTGCCGTAACACACACAGGTGGCACCGAAACACAAACATGTTCCCCATCATAGAGACAGACTGTTTGTGCTTTGAGGAGGGCCTGTGGGCAGGTCTTTGCTTGGTTTCTCTGGCTTAGAGCAGGAAGACAAGACTCTGCCTACAGTCCAGCCCCGGAGCATGAGCATATCATTAACTGAAAACTTCTAACACTGATTACACAAGAACAAACCAAAATCCTGCTGACAGGTACATTTTAATATCTAGTAGCGACACCTTTTGAAAGTAGCACAGTCTTTCAGTTCTTGTTTGAGGGATATTCATCCTTACTTTATTGGTAAATAATTCCAGTTATTTGAGGTTCCTTGGTTGCCTAGGCCTTTTAGAGATCATTTAATCTTCAACTTGTTTAACAGTTCACAATAACAATAATTTTGACCAGGGGTGCCCACATTTTTACATGCCACTGTGTTACACCGCTCCGTCATACTCACCCGGCCTCCGCTCCCACGCTGCAGCCAGCCTCCGCTCCCACGCCGCAGCTGGTCTCCGCTCCCACTCCGCAGCCGGCCTCCGCTCCCACGCCGCAGCCTCTCTCCACCCAACGGCCACGGCGGTCACCTCTGACAGGCTCGCGGCCGACGCCATCCCTGCATGCAATGCACATGCGCCATAGGCCGCAGCCCCGCCTCCCTGCTGCTTCTTGTGCTCCGGCTGTGCCCTGACCCGGAAGCACCTTCGGACCAATGGCAGACCAGAAGGGGCTATATCAGGCCGCTTCTCCCTGAGGGAGGCACCTGATCGTTGTGTTACCTTGCACACTGGGCCTTGCTTCCTCCTGTGCTCTCTATAGTCTCTCGGTGCCGTCCTCAGTGTTTCCTGCAGCAGCCTCGCACCCTGTCTTCCGTGTTCGCTATCAGCTATTCTCAGTCCTACTCCTGTGTTCCTGTTTCCTCCGTCTCCTGCCTCTGGTGTTCCTGATCCATCCTGCTCCAGTCCTGCCTTCCTACTCCATTCCTGCCTCCGGTGTTCCTGTTCCATCCTGTTCCAGTCCTGCCGTCCTAATCCAGTCCAGCCTCCAGTGTTCCTGTTTCATCCTGTTCCAGTCCTGCCGTCCTACTCCAGTCCTGCCTCCGGTGTTCCAGTTCCATCCTGCTCCATTCCTTCAATCCTCCTTTATTCCTGTCTCCTGCGTTCCAACTCTGTTCTGTCATCTACACTTCAGTCCCACTGTCCTACTCCCGTCCATCCTGAGCCGCCCCTCGGTACCGGCTACCGTGGTACTCAAACCCCTGGGCCTGCTGCTAACGGTCCCTGTATAGGGGTCAGTTCCACCTGGCAGCTCGCCCGGGGCCCCTCGGTACCACGGTCCAGAGGGTCCACTCCTGGAGATTCCGGTTCCTGACCACCCACGCTATCACTCTGTACATTCCTACAACCTGGCTATTTTCCAACATGGTTTGAATCATAAATTTAAATCACCCATTATGCCAACTCACTGAAGTCACCATGATCTTCTGATTTATCTCATTACTTGCCCCTTGCCTGTTTAAGGGTCTGTGAACACAAGAAAATATATTCATATATGAGGTGTGTGTTTCTGGATCTGACAAAAAATGTTTTGAGGCAAACATGCTTATTTTGGAGCGTTGCTCCACTTTTTTTCTTAATGTTCTGAAGCTTCCTGAGCTAGTGGTCATCTCTACTGAAAGATGCCACCTGGCTCTTCTTGTGCTCTCTTGGACTTGTGATGCCTCTTTCCTATTAATCCTGCTGTGGGATCCTGTCTGTTGTTCAATCATGTACTTTCCTTCCCTAGCCACATTTTTCCCTACGTGATCAATGCTATCCTGAAAGTTTACCTTAACAAACATAACTATATCCATCACTCCCATCTTTGACCTATTATGGGAACTCAACATTCATCCCTTGTGACCAGGCAAATCTGTTTCCTGCTCCTAATCTGTTCTTTACCTGAGTTTTTTTTAGTTTCCAAAAACCCTTGTCCCCTAGCTGTAGTTTGCTTGAAAAAATATAAAATTTGCTTTACTCATACTCAACTGGTCTAGCGTTGACTCGTCACTGCTGCTCCCATTGTCTGTTATTATCTACGGTGCTCACATTATGATAACACTGCAGTCAAAAACTGAGCTCAGAGGTACGAGTTGACAGCATGAGCCGCTTAGAGCCATTGAGCGCTCTGATTGGCTGCACCGCTGTTGAATCTACATCGGCACTACAAACAATAACGGACACAGAGAGCAGCGGTGGAGACTCAGAGCTCAATTTGGAGAGTGTGACTAAGGCACAGTTAGTATTTTAAAAACAAACTGCATCTGGATGATAAAACACCTCTAATTTGTTCTTTCATAATCAACTTTAATAATGTGCTCCCAGTACAAATCAATAAAATGTGTAATTTCATAAGTCCACAAGCAAAAGAATGAGAAATCCAATTAGGAAATGTATATAACAACTTTTTTTGTGTCATCAGCATGTTTAGAGCTTTCCTTCTGGTTTTCGCCTGTTATAAATCAGTTGTATATATTTTGCTGTGACTGTTGAATAATTCAGAATATTTAACAATCAGGTCCCACTGATGCATTCATTTCCTTACTTTCCTTACTTTTCTAATCTATACTAGTAGTCGTTCTCTGAAACAAGAGGATTTGCATATGTCCGATATACTATTAGGCATTTGTACGTCTTGGGTGGTCAAAGCAGTATGACAATTCACATTTTAATTACAAATCATATACAATAGAGATGAGCGTTTCTTTTAGAATTCTAATTTTCATTAAAAAATTGATTTACAACAAATAAATTAGCAAAAATCTCAATGCTGAAAGCCCTGTAATTGCTCAGAAAATACACAAAAGGGACAAAAAGGGAGAGAGAATCCAGCTGACCATAAGAGCTTACACATTACTGGCAAACCTTGCTGACCGAAAGATCTTATACTCGACAGGAAAGATGGAGAGAGAAGATCCTGCTGACCATAAGAACTTAAACTCTACAGGAGAGAGAGACTTGCCCCGTGACTCTGGAGATGGAAAATGACTCTGCTGTGTAAACCGGGCTTCACAGGGAACTCTTGATCAGTGATGATGACACAGATACTGACCACCACTGTACAATACAATTTCTGATAATCCGCTACAGTGGGAAAAAAAGTATTTAGTCAGCCACCAATTGTGGAAGTTCCCCCACTTAAAAAGATGAGTGAGGCCTGTAATTGACATCATAGGTAGACCACAACTATGAGAGTCAAAATGAGAAACCAAAACCAGAAAATCACCTTGTCTGATTTAGCAAGATTTATTTTTCAAATTATGGTGGAAATAATTGATTCTTATTTTAAGTCAATTCAATGTAATAATCTGTCAGCTCACAGGCGGTTCCCGACTTGGCACTAGACCCTCTGTTTAGCAGGCTCTAAGGAGATCCTCAACTTTATCCCTTTATCCCCTAGATAGAATCTATTCTTAACTGTTTAGACCTCCAGGTTTTATCTGTACAATAATGGTATAATGAGCTGAAGAAAGATGACAGATAAGCAGGTTTCAAAAACAAGGAAAGAATCATAGTTAATAAAAAAGTGAAGGCTAGCCAGAGGAGAGTCCAGCCACAAAAAAAGGGTAAGAGTTTTTAGACAGTCTTAGGTAAGGTCAAAGTGGGAAATTAGGGAATGGTCAAAGGAAAAGTCCAATCAGAGCACTAATATTTTGCTCCGATTAGCATACGTTACAAGAAACTTTGGAATACCATAAAGGATATGGGTGTGCCGAACAATCTGATCAGCCTCATTAAGAACCTGTACATCGACCAAGAAGCAGCAGCCCAAATGGAGCATGGCAACACTGCATGGTTCAAAGTAGAGTATGGTTTCAGAAAAGGCTGCATCCTGTCACCATTTCTCTTCAATTTATATGTAGATGCTAATTTCATGTAGGCTGGACTTGCCGAAAAAGCAGACGATGCAACATTGATAGTAACAATCATAGATGGAATGAAGGACTTATTGTGTTGGATCAAGATGGAAAGCTCAAACATGGTACGGCTACTCAACACAAAAAAGATAAAGACATTGACTACTGCTAAGTATGACCAGAACACATTTGAGATGGATAGCAATGATTTGAAAGTTGTAAAGGATTTCAACCTATTTGGATCAATGATCACTCAAGATGCAGCGATGACACCTGATGCTAATAGGAGAATAGCTATGAGGTCACTGGACAAGGTCTTCAAATTGAGGAACATTTCACTGGCGTCTAAGACACGGATGCGATACCTGGATGATAAAGAAACAAGACAGAAAAAGAACTGACACCATCAAAATGTGGTGCTGGAGAACGATCTTATCAATAACACGGATGGAAAGTAGAACAAATAAATCAATTTTGGAACAAATCAAGCCAGACATTTCACTCAAGCAAGGAGGACCAAGCTACAACATGCCTACTTTTGACACTTTACACAAAGACAGTGTGAGGTGCCAAGGGGAGAGGTACTAGAAAACAGGTATATTTCTCCCCGTTTCATTTCATATGTCTCCCTGTACTGATGATGAAGCCAGTTTATTTCACTGTAATCCAGTTTCCTTAGTGATCAGCATGGAAAGGACTGGTAGTTCCCACTCCACTAATTCAATCCAGGTTTTGGTTTCCTGACTGGTCCAGCTGATATAATCAGGAGGAGCTGGGATCTCTCACTCTCTCTCTTCTGCTGAGCTGGGAGCTGACACAGTAAGATTACATGGACTTCTTTGCTGTTATATAGGTTTATTTTGTAGTTAGCCTGCTATTGTTAGTTAGTGGCCAGACGGCCTTAGAAGTTTTATTTCATGTTTGGCATGTGTAACATTGAATAACAAGTGTGCACAATAAATATGCCGTGTCAATATCCATGTGGAACTTGCTAGTCTGCTGTAGTGACTCCATAGCCACACGCTTGTGCCAAAGCAAAGATCCCAGCTGAGCTATCTATTCCCCACAAAAGCAATCATTGGAGAAGAACACAATGGGCGAAGAATAAAATTAATATGGTGAAAGAGAAGACCAGCAGCTTGATGCATTGATACTATCGCGATAACTGCAGAGAAGATCATGGAGGACCTATCTAAGCTTTCACAAGATCGATCTTCCTACAGATCGTTCATCCATCATGTCACCATAGCTCAAAATCGTGCCCGAAGCCCTTTAAAATAAAAAAAAAACACATACCTGGGCAAATTAGGAATACAATAGCTAGCCTAGAGTAGAAATCTAATGGGAGTTAAAAAGGAAACTGTGGACCCTGGCAGAACAATCATATGGACCCTGCAATTGGTCACAAACATTATCATTGATCCTGACTAGGCAGACAAACTCATTGTGGATGTGCCACCAAGCCTGTCTACCAAGGGAGGCTATGACAGTGAGAAATGAGCACCTCCATTTAGGCAAAACATGCACCATTCTAACTGGATCCAAACCGGTACGCTCATCATATCACCTCACAAGAAATTTAAAAAATAACCATAGTAGCAAGTGCATAGTGGTCCTAATTTCAGCTGCGTATGTGAATGACTCCAACTTCACCTTTGCGCCAATTATAATGTCAAAGCCTAGTACCACTGAGGAATCCTCTGGTGGGTCAGTCTTTGGAGTGCAGTGATATGGAGACACAGACGTGATAGAAAAACACTTTAAAGGCCTTTATTGTCAAAAGAAATGAAGACTACAAGAATGAAAAATAAAATCTAAAACCATAAACAAAATGAAAAACACAAACATTGATTTCACGTAAAGTGCAGTTTAATGTGTTAATCAACTCTTGCGCAGGATGTCAACATATATAACGCGCTAGCTGCTAATAGATTTATCAATTTTATTTATCTTGATTTAAGTAAGATCTATATAGCTTAAACACTTTTATGCCCTGTCTAAGATCGCACCATCTTGTTTTAGTGGTAATTTGCGATCTGTAAGAAGAATGCGTATTGAGCTCATCACACACCATATCTCATCACTTCTCTCTGCCTGTTTAAGCAGAGAAAATTTAATAGACCTTTAAGTTATTTTATGATGTACTGTACTAAGAAGCTGTATGTTACCATCTTGGCAAAGATGCAGGCAAATTCTTGTGTTCAGCAAAAGTCGGAGAATGCCAGTACAAAATTAAGATTATAACGTGGAACGTCTATTAACCATTAAAATATGTTTACTAGTCTACGTCCACCTATGCAACCAATTTTCTTTATCGCTTCATTGCAATATATTAAAATAAAGAAATTTTGCAAATTACGCACCAAAAAAAAGGACCCTACCATTTTCTATATACTGCTTTTTATATTTTTGTGTTGTCATTAACGACCAGCAAAAGAATGTCAGATAAGTGTTTTGATAGGATGAGAATCGCTATTGGCGCTCATAGCAAGTGAGCATTTTTCCTATACACAGGCAATCTGATCATTGCCTGTGTGTAGCAGAGGCGATCGAAATATTGAAGCTTCTAGTCTCCCATGAAGACTATTGAAGCAAGTGAGAAGTTAAAAAAATAAATGTTTTTAAAAATATAAAATAAAATACAGGGTGGGCCATTTATGGGGATACACCTAAATAAAATGGGAATGGTTGGTGATATCAACTTCCTGTTTGTGGCACATAAGTATATGGGAGGGGGGAAACTTTTCAAGATGGGTGGTGACCATGGTGGCCATTTTGAAGTCGGCCATTTTGGATCCAACTTTATTTTTTACAATGGGAAGAGAGTCATGTGACACATCAAACTTATTGAGAATTTCACAAGAAAAACAATGGTGTGCTTGGTTTTAACGTAACATTATTCTTTCATGAGTTATTTATAAGTTTATGATCACTTATAAAATGTGTTCAAAGTGCTGCCCATTGTGTTGGATTGTCAATGGAACCCTCCTCTCCTACTATTGACACACTGATAGCAACACTGCAGAAGAAATACTAGTCTAAGGGGGTCAAATTCCTTGTAGGAATGTGGTGGTGCACCAGCTTGCTGGAAAAACTCAGGGAACGTGCCATCTTCAGTGCATAAAGAGGGCAACACATCATCATGTAGCAATTTCAGATATCCAGTGGCATTGAGGTTTCCATTGATGAATAATGGCCCCACTATCTTTGTACCCCATATACCATACCATACCATCAATTATGGATGTCAGGTCCAAGCATTACTACATGAACAGTTTCCTAGAAAGTGGACTGGTTGTCGTGGGCCAGTTGAATGGCCACCAAGGTCTCCCAATCTGACCCCCTTAGACTTTTATCTTTGGGGTCATCTGAAGGCAATTGTCTATGCTGTGAAGATACAAGACGTGCAACATCTGAAACAACGGATACTGGAAGCCTGTGCTAGCATTTCTTCTGCTGTGTTGCTATCAGTGTGTCAAGAGTGGGAGAAGAGGGTTGCATTGACAATCCAACACAATGGTCAGCATTTTGAACACATTTTATAAGTGGTTATAAACTTGTAAATAACTCATGAACAAATAAAGTTATGCTAAAACCAATCACACCATTGTTTTTCGTGTGACATTCTCAATAAGTTTGATGTGTCACATGACTCTCTTCCCATTAAAAAAATAAAGTTGGATCCAAAATGGCCGACTTCAAAATGGCCGCCATGGTCACCACCCATCTTGAAAAGTTTCGCCCCCCCATATACTGATATGCCAAAAACAGGAAGTTGATATCACCAACCATTCCCAATTTATTTAGGTGTATCCCCATTAATGGCCCACCCTGTACATAAAAGTTCAAATCACCCACCATTTGCCACATTCAAAATGAAACAATTAAAAAAAACACATGTTTTGTATTGCAGTGCTCAGAATCTCCCGATCTATCAATTTAAAAAAATAATAATCTGATCGGTAGATGATGTAGCGAAAAAAAGTAAAAACGCCAGAATTACGTTTTTTTGGTCGCTGCAACATTGCATTAAAATGCAATAACAGGAGATAAAAAGATCTTATCCACACTAAAATGGCATTACAAATGTCAGCTCAGCACGAAAAATATAAGTCCTCAACCAGCCCCAGATCACGAAAAATGGAGACGCTACAGGTCTCGGAAAATGACACAATTTTTAAAAAAAATTTTTTTACAAACTTTGGATTCTTTTCTCACCATTTAAATAAAAACAATGTTTACATTTTTGGTTTCAACGAACTCGTAATGACCAGGAGAATCATAATGGCAGGTCAGTTTTAGCATTTGGTGAACATGGTAAAAAAAATCCATAAATCTGGATACAAGTATGACAGGCAAGTCAGACTACACAATGTGTGCTTGTAGTCTATAAACAAGGGCATCTCTACAAGGAGCCAACACAGAAGAGGCCCCTGAGCAAAAACAATATATGGGCCCCTTGCAGTCCAATAGCTCATCATAATGAACAATTACACATGCTTTGAAGATAGAAGTGGGACCTTAGGATGTGTGCAGACGCTACGGAATCCCCTGCGGATTAATCCGCACGGATTTTGCAAAAACCGCAGATAAAACCACAGGTCAAAAGACCTGCAGATTATCTGCAGTTTAGCCTGCGGTTTGGTCCTGCGGATTCACCATCTCCACAATGGTGGAGATAGGAACCCACTGCTGATTCCGCAGAAAGAATTGACATGTCAATTCTTTCTGCGGTTTCAAAACCGCAGGAAATCCGCTCGGATTTTTCCACACCGTCTACACAGCGGTTTTTGTTTACCATTCATTTGAATGGTACTGTACACCGCAGCTAAAACTGCTGCGGGTCCGCACCGGCCAAAACCGCTGCGGAACCGCAGCGGAATCCGCAGCGTGTGCACATACCCTTATGCGTCATGAGTCCACGTGTGGCCACACAGGTTGCACTAATGGTATGTCCACCCTTGATCTTTGCAAATCATTTACTCTCAGAACATCGGTGAGCTGGAGTTTCATCTAAGGCCTCTTTCACACATCAGGTTTTCGCCATCAGGCGCGATCCGGCGCTTTTGACAGAAACCGGATCCGGCGAAATGCAATGCCGGATCCGGTTTCCCCCCCATTGACTTGCATTTGCGCCGGATCGCGCCGTATGGCCATGCGTTTCATCCGGTTTTCGCCGGATCCGGCAATGTGTCGCGATCCGGCGTCTGGAAAAAACGGCTACTGTAACGTTTTTTGTCTCCGGCGAAAAAGCCGGACACGCCGGATCCGGCACGTCCGGCTTTTTCACACAATGAAAGCCTATGAGCGCCGCAATGCGCCTGATCCGGCGAAAGCCGGATCCGGTGGCCGGATCCGGTTTTTTTGGTCTGAGCATGCTCAGTAGCTCTGCCCACAAGACATATATAAAAGCAAGACAGTGGGACCCACAGCCACACCCAACATGCCACCCAAGAAAGCAACCAAGCGAAGCAGGAGAAGGCAGGAGACCACTGCAGCACCATCAGCACCACCACCACCCCAAATGGAGCAGCAAATGGAACATGCTGAGGAGGGGAGGCCAGCAGCAGATGAGAGACGGTAATTATCAAATCCCCCATTCCTCCAAACTAGGGCTATTGAATATCAAGATATTCATTGGCCCTTTGTTTCTCTTTATTCAACAGCCGCCCAATAGATGCAGCAGCAGCAGCAGCAATGGCAGCAGCTGGAACACCACCCACAGGCATGGAGTGTGGCCACCAGGAAGACAGCACATCATCTTCTGGGAGCCCTCCCTCGCATCTTCAGCGTTTGACGGTAAGTTTTTATTTCCAAAATCCATCATCTCTGTAATATATGTCTATTCATTGCCTTTTATTTCAAAACAGGATTCACAAGATGAAGAGGAGCTCCCAGAAGAAGAAGGAAGGGGTGGACAGACACCTGGAGTGGGCTCACAATTGGTAAGTTTCTTGCATCAAACGCAGAAACACAACATCACACTACACACAACACATAGAAAACAATGTTCTGCAGACCACACACAGCAAACAAATGCCTACATCCAAAGACATAACATTTTTTGTTTTCTTCTCTAGTCTTCCCAATCTGGTGCTCGGCCAAGAGGTCCTCGCAGTGCCTCCCAGGGTCGTCGGCGACAGCAACACGGCGGTCACCAGCGTGTAAGTATAAATATTTTTGCTTTGTTTTTTTGCACTTTTTATTTCATTTCTTTTGTGGAGGCTAATTATGTTATTTTTGTCTTTTTCTTTAACAGCCTTCACAGCGTGCTCCCGACTCTGACGGTGAGGATGGAGGACTCGATGTGGACCACCTCATCGATCTCGTCAGAGAAAGGGAGCCGCTCTGGAATATGGCTGACCGCCGCCACGCTGACCTTATCGTTACCCGACGACTCTGGGAGGAAATCTGTTCGCTCCTTGTGGGCCGCTGGGAGGACCTCGATGTTCGGGCCCAGATTAAAGAGCGTAAGTATATACAGTACCGGTTGCTTGATGTAAACCAGTGTTTCCCGAACTCCAGTCCTCGTGGTCCCCACGGATCATGTGTTCAGGATTTCTATTTACTATGGAAATCCTGAAAACATGACCCCTGGGGACCATGAGGACTGGAGTTTGGGAAACACTGATGTTGTATACTAACCACTTTGTCCTTTCTCGTTTCAGGGAACAGAATTGTGAATCGGTGGCGGTCTGTGAGGGATTGTTTCAAGAAGGAGTTCAATAAAGAGATGCGGGCCCCGAGTGGATCTGGAGGACGCAGGAGCAAGTACAAGTACGCAGAAGCCCTGTCGTTCCTCCGGGAAACAATGGTCACTAGAAGGTAAATATTACACACCACATGTGAAAAAAAATGTTAGATGTAAAATTTTTTTTTCAGCCAGAGCCATACCATGTCAGTATTTTAATTGTTTTTTTTTCTCTTTATTCCACAGCACGGTGAGCAGCACTCGGGAGCCTGCACGGTTGGACCCTTCTGAGGCGATCCCTGAGGAGACCGGCACCGAGGGACACTTCGACCGCCCCGGTACATCTGCACCTTCCCAGCCTTCCCACACATTTGACCCATCTGTCCCATCCACCAGCACAGGAGCATCGTGGCCGCCTACATTACATGAAGCTGCTGGTGAGGAGATCGCTTTCCCTTTACCCCACCCTTCTGCCCCTGCCACCTCTAGTACACCTGCGGGTACTGGGCGGCAGCGGCAGAGGGGTCAGGAAAAGACTTATGCGCCAGAGTTCTTGCATCTGAATGCATCTTTCCAGAACTGTCTAAAAGTCTTGTCAGAGCAAATCTCCGCAGGCTATCAGCAGATCAACTCCAGCATTCTGGAGGTGAAGACACTTCTGCAAACCATGCATTCAGAAGCAAGATCTTCGCCAAACCACACCTTTTTCAGGTCTGTTGTGGAGCGCATGGAAACGCTCTCTCCTGCCCAGCAGATGCATGTAATGCATTCATGCCACGCTGCTCTCCAGCAAGTTACCTCCCAACCTCCTCCTCCCACCACAGTAGTTCCTCCACCTGCACCCCCTCCAGCCACTTTCCATCCTCCCCCTCCTATTACATCTACACCCCCTCCAGACACTTTCCATCCTCCCCCTCCTATTACATCTACACCCCCTCCAGCCACTTTCCATCCTCCCCCTCCTATTACATACCATCCACCTCCCCAGCACCATCCACCTCCCCAGCACCATCCACCTCCCCAGCACCAGCAACCTCCCCAGCACCAGCAACCTCCCCAGCACCAGCAACCTCCCCAGCACCAGCAACCTCCCCAGTACCAGCAACCTCCCCAGTACCAGCAACCTCCCCAGTACCAGCAACCTCCCCAGTACCAGACATCTCCCCACTTCCAGCAACCTGCCCCGTACCAGACATCTCCCCACTTCCAGCAACCTGCCCCGTACCAGACATCTCCCCACTTCCAGCAACCTGCCCCGTACCAGACATCTCCCCACTTCCAGCAACCTGCCCCGTACCAAACTCCTTCCCCATACAACTTGCCATCAACATCATCTGCTCCTACAGTCCCTGCCCAACCCTCCACTCCACCACCCACCACCTCTTCTGCTTCCCACATGTCCACCCATTCTGTAGTTTTTTCCACACCTTCACCTCTAACTGTTCCTTCCCCACCACGATCCCAGTCCTCTCTCCACACTCCCAGTGTCGAAGTGTCCCGCAGCCCCTACAGCAGTATTTCCACCACACATTACACAGATTTATAATGTGTGTATTTAAATAAAAATGACCAGTTTTATGGTTTCAGTTTTATAGTTTCAAAGCTTTATTAAACAAGTTTATTAAAATTTTAAAAAAGTTTACTAAAAAAAACATTTTTCAATAAAAGTTAAATTATTTTACACTGGTTGTCTGTCATTTCTTTCTGCGGCGAAAAAAGTTAAATACAGGGTATTTAAAAGGTGAAATGGTATTCAAAACTAGGTATATAACTGTGGGTAAATTTTAGCTTTTTGCCACAGTTGTGTTCCTGGTTGTGTTTGAAGCAAAGTATTTCACCTAAAAAGTTGTGTTTATTGTTGGTGATTTCCTAACAATGTACACAACTTTTGTTAAAAGGTGAAATACTTTGCATAAAACACAACCAGGTACACACCTGTGGCCTAAAGCTAAAAATAGAGACCATGACAAGATAGCCAACTTTGGTTGGCAAAGGTATATACTGTTGGTACAGAAGGTACACAAGTTTGGTTGGGCACAAATCTTTCACACTCTGTCATCCTGCCAGTGTACTCTGCCTTGAGGTGACAAAGTATAGTGCAAAATTGTCCCTCATTACTGAAACCGTCACAGAACTTCTAGTGGTAATGTCCTGGTAATCTTGCAAGGTGGTTTCTTCAGAGGTGTCCTCAATGGAAATGGGTTCCTTGCAGATAACAAAATTGTGGAGTACCACGCACGCTTTGATCACCTCATCCACAGTTTCTGTCTTGAGGTTGATCGCAGTCAATAGGACCCGCCATTTGGCTGTCAGAATACCAAAGGTACATTCAACCATTCTTCTTGCTCTTGTGAGGCGGTAATTAAAAATGCGTTTTGGTCTTGTCAATCCTCTGCTAGAGTACGGTTTCAAAAGGTGTTCTGACAGCTGGAAGGCTTCATCCCCTACACAGACAAATGGCATAGGTGGACCAGATGTTTGCGGCAGCGGTCTAGGTGGTGGGAACTGGAAGGTGTTTCCATACAGTTTACGCCCCATGGCAGACAGTTTGAAAACTTGAGAGTCATTGGAGCGGCCATAGGCCCCAATATCAACCGCAATAAATTTGTATTCCGCGTCAGCGATGGCCATGAGGACAATTGAAAAATATTTCTTGTAATTGAAATATTCCGATCCCGATCCAGCTGGCTTTACAATGCGGATATGTTTCCCGTCCACAGCGCCCAAGCAGTTTGGAAACTGACATATCTGTTGAAACTTGTCAGCAATTTCAATCCACCTCTCTGTTGTGGGCTCTGGTAAAAACTATTCAGCTAAGGAGTCCCACAGTGCACGGCATGTGTACTTCACAATTCCAGATATGGTGGAAATCCCGAGTCTGTACTGGAAATGCAGTGACGAAAGGGATTCTCCAGTTGCAAGAAATCTGTGGGGAATTAAAAAACAATAAATTAGTTTTAAATCACAGCATTACATACCAAAACTGACCTATAACACTTGGAGATACAAACTACCACCAACAAGATTGCAGTGAAAGTGTGCTCTGATGCGAGCATATCCAATAAATGTGGCTTACCTTAAAGTCACCATCAGACGCTCTGCGGGTGAAACAGAGAAGCGGCAATAGGTGTCCGCTTTTCTTATGAGGTGTGCAATGCGCTCCACCAAGTAATCAAAATTCTCCATTTTCATCCTAACATATCCAAAAAATGTATCCGGGTTTCGTCGAAGGTCCATGCAGAGTGTAGAATAGACCCCACGCGTCATTCTCTTGGCTGTGATGGGGTGGATCCACAAACGTCGTCTACGATGCCTGATGCGCTGCTGTCTCGCTCTCTCCTTCTCCAGAACAATCACCCTCAAACGATTCGCCTCCGCTATAAAATCCGCCAAATTCTTCAAAATATTTCCAATGACAACATCCATCTTCGCCAGTAACTTGCTCTTCTCTCCAACCTGTACTTTCTCCTCTACAACCTGTCAAAGAAGGGCTGTAGGAACATGCTATATATAGTTTTCCAGTAGCCAATCCCATTCGGAAGGCCACAAGGGTCAATTTTAAAAACCGGATCCGGCGTAATCCGTCGAAAAACGGATAGAAAAACGGATGAACCGGATGAGACAGATCCGGTTTTGTCTGTCAAGAAAAAGACGGATCCGGCAGAAAACCGGATCCGTCACATCCGGTTTTACGAAACATTTGCCGGATCCGGCGTTCCGGCATGACGCCGGATCGCGCCTGACGCCGAAAACCTGATGTGTGAAAGTAGCCTAAGACAGCTATTCTTGCTAATCTGGGTGATGTGATGAGCGGTCTGGCCAGTCAAAGGCAACAGTCTGTAGACCAATCAGAGGACTGGTTTGGTGGCAATCCATTAGGTGAACCCAGTGTTAGTCATTACATTTTTCATTTACTACCTTGTACGCTTTATTTGACTAGATCCTAGAGCCATAATTCTGAGTTTTCTTGACTACTATTTTGTACTGACTATAGAATGCTTACTTTGGTTTTACCTCAAACTGTTTGACTTTTCATTTGCTTGCTTACTCTGGATCCTAACCCTGCTACTCCTTACAAGTGAACTCATTTGCTGCAAGTGCACTGCAGTCATGACATTATCTGCTGAAAATGAGGAGGCTGAGTATTTTTGTGCTTGACATTATTTATATATGCCAACCTAGGCTGAATTAAAAATCAATTCAGGGACAACTTCTCAAATCAAGACAATTTACAAAACTGTCTTACTTTGTCGATCATATTTAAGTGATAAAAATAAATGGTTGGAGCGGTGGACATACTCTTTACTTAACATAATCATTTTGCTTTTAAAAGCAAATTGGTTTCCACATAATCCATATTTAGTATTTTTGTTCAAAACTGAAGATGTTTAGTAAAATTCTCTTCTAAACCTAATGGTGTAACAAACTTTTCTGGGAATTTCATTCTCTTGATTTCTTTATAAATGATGTGGGGTCTCGGGCTCCTGTTGCCAAAACCCATTATTTCTAGTCAGAGGCGTATCCGGGGGGGGGGGCAGCCGGGGCGATTGCCCCGGGTTTAGCCAGCTGGGGGGCACAGTTGGGCCGCCTAATGCTGCAGTCTGCAGTGTCTTCTCTGGTGGCTGCATTCTGCTGCCCCCACCATGTGAGTCAGCAGTTCTCTTTGTCGTGTGGGCTGTCAAGCTGACAGCCGACACAGAGAAGGTGCGCGTGCCAGCTCCCAGTAATCAATTGTACTGGCGTCTATACAGTACAATTGAAGCTCTGACCGCCAGGCCAGAGCGACGTCAGCAGCATGATCAGGCCATGTGATCACGCTGCTGACGTCACTCGCCGGCGTCCAGGACGCTGGTGGTAAGTATGCACCACTGTGGAGCTGAAGAACCACTGAAGATTAAGGGAAGGGGGCACTTTATGTGTGAGGGGAATTGGCATGGAGATGGGGGGTTATTTAATGGCTGGGGGGTACTTTATGTGTGTGGGGGGCATTTAGAGTGGGGATGGGGGGTTATTTAATGGATGGGGGCACTTTATGTGTGTGGGGGACATTTAGGTGGGGATGGGGTTATTTAATGGATGGGGCACTTTATGTGTGTGGGGAGCATTTAGATTGGGGATGGGGGTTATTTAATATGTGAGGAGAATTGGCATGGGGATGGGGTGTTATTTAATGGATAAGGCACTTTATTTGTGGGGGGTTTAGAGTGGGGACGGGGGTTATTTAATGTGTGATGGGAATTGGCATGCGGATGGGGGTTATTTAATGTGTGGGAGGCACTTTATGTGTGGAGGGGATTTTGAATGGGGATGGGGGGTTATTTAATGTGTGTGAGGATTTGGAGTGGGGATGGGGGATTTAATGTGTGTGGGGAGATTTGAGGACACAATGAAGAGTATGTATGTATGAGGAAGCAGTATGGGGGGTGAGTGAGGCTGATGGGTGCAGATAGTATGGGGAGCGAACGGGTAGATGTATGTGGACACAGTATGAGTAGCAAAAATGTATGTGGACACAGTATGGGGAGTGAGGGTGATGGGATGTGTGCAGACAGTATGGGGAGTCAGGGGTATGTGTGAGACGACAGTACAAAGAGTGAGAGGGTAAAGATATGAGGAGACAGTATGGTGAACAGGTGGGATGCTAGAAGAGAGAATATGAAAAGGGAGGGGAATAGTGTGAGGCGACAGTATATTGCAGATATTTTTATTTAGGAGCATTATAATGACACTTCTATCTTTAAGGGCATCGTGTGGAGATTTGCTGCAGAAGACCGGAGAAGATGGAAGTCTGCAGAGATGGCTGTGGATGAAAAAACTCATCATGGGGTCTGGACAAGAGGAAGAAAAAAAGAATGACTCCAGAGACGACGTCATCTATAAGGTACCTGGATGTAAATATTATTTGTGATACTGACTAATTCTCATCTTTTTATTTATTAGGAAGATAAAAGCGGTTGTCCAGGTTTGTGTTGAGTCTGCAGTCATTCTATGTGACTGCAGACTTCTGAATTCTCACAGTGCTCACTGAATGCTGTTAGGATTCTCTCATGCCAGTAATTTACATACATGTGGTCACATGCTGACTAGACATGTGTGGCCTCACTCAATGAAAATAAATGGAGCGAGGTCGGGCACGTCTAGTCGGAATGTGGCCAGAAGTATATAAATCACATGCTTGTGCTGACATGACCGTGTACTCTTGCCACCGGAACAGGAGAATCCTAAAAGTGTGCAGTGCATTCGTTGTGAGAATTCAGAAGCCTGCAATGTCAGGATTCAGCTTTGCAGTTTCCAGTAGTCATCACATGGACACTTCACTCATATGCGATTTTCATACTTATGGTCCTGTGACAACGAGCTTCTCTTCCGGCTTCTCTCAGTTTTTCACTGAACATTGAGAGCATTAGGTACATGACTAAGTGTGCAAATCACATTTGTGCTTGGGGGGGGGGCGCCGAACCAAATTCTTGCCACGGGTGCCAGAAAGCCTAGATACACCTCTGTTTCTAGTGAGTTTCATTTTCCCTATTCACTTCAAGCTTCCACAAACAATAGATTTTTGTAAAGGGAAAAAAATGTATTAAGTTACCCTTTAGAACTTTAAGTACAAGATGATTTTCTTTCATCTAGGCAAAGATTCTTCTAGTAGTTTATCTTAAAACATATATTTTTTAATAATTCTGAATGTGTGAAGAGAGGATATAAAAATACTTACCGCTTGCTGTGGCAGTTTTGGAAGCAACAGATGATCGCGACTGGTACATTCTGATAACACCCTGTACACAAACACTCATGATTTTTAACAGGGGTAGACAATGAAAAAAGTCTCTAGAGTGGTCCTTTAATAAAAACTGCTCAATGAAGAGTGACTTGTTGTTGCCTCTCTACAACCTAGCACTCCTGTGCATACTACATCTGACCCCTAGTTACAGTTCTTTTAGACCCCAAAGTTCTACTTTATTCTCATCTGAGCAGAGCTCCTTGTTCCAAATGCTGACTGTGTGCCCTACATGGCATGTGGAAGAAGGTGCTTTGGTTGGATGAGACCAAAGTAGAACTTAAATGTGAAACGTTGTCTGTAGTGGAAAACTAACAGTGCACATTACCCTGAAAACACCATCCAAACCATCAAACATGGTGGCAGCATCATGCTGTGAGAATGATTTTCTTCAGCAGGGACAGGGAAGCTGATCAGAGATGATCAGAATATGAATGGCGCTAAATACAGAACAATCCTGGAGGAAAAACCTGTTAGAAGCCGCAAAACACTTAAGACTGGAGCGTAGGTTCACCTTCCAGCAGGGCAACAACAATAAACACACTGTCAGAGCTACAATGGAGTAGTTTATATCAAAGCATGTTCATATATTTGAGTGGGCCAGTCACAAGTCACAGCCAAGTCCTAAATGTCATTGAGAATCTGTTACAACACATGAAAATTTTCTTTCACAGATGCATTCATTCAATCTCACTGACCTTGAGCTACTTTGCAAAGAAGAATGAAGAATGGGAAAAAATGTCGACCTCTAGATGTGCAAAGCTGGTGAAGAAAAATCCAATAGACTTGCAACAGTATTTGCACCGAAAGGTGGTCCTACAAAGTATCAGACTACAGGGGGCTGAACACAAATGCACGTCACAATTTTCAGATTTATATTTTTAAAATACTTAGAAAACATGTATGATTTGGGGTATGACTACATTTTCAAGGCACTGTATGTCTCTAGGAGAGGAGGTCCAATTTGTAACTTTGCTTAGAGGTCCCTTCTGCCCCAGTGTGAATTTTTACAAGAAATCATGAATATAAAAAAAATTGCCTTCATGGAAAACATTAGTCTGCATTTCGCATTGTGCCAAGCATAATAATATTACTATTTTGGAGATGCCTGTACATGTCTGATACATTAATGGAAATCATGATCCTTTCTTGCTCCTGTGTTCTTCTAGTAAAACTGATTTCTGTTGTTTTATCATTAATTTCCTGAAGGGATAAATCCAACCGTGGTTCTACACCTCCAATCCCGCCCTGACCATACGCGCCCGAGAAACTGTAACATTGCGCTGTACATTGACGAGACCCGTAATATTATATTGCAAGTCTAAAAATCTTTTTTTTCCATCTCAGAACAATTCCTTTCAATTTTATTCCTTCGAGATCAGCACATTTAACGTACTCTGCATGTTAGGAAATGATACCGAAAGAGGTTGTTCACGCCTACCGGTTCTAAACGTTCATGGCATTCAGATGGAGGCGAGACGGCTAGGATGTGTTATAGAGTAAGATTTGTTAAAACGACTGGAAACCTTTTGCGGATGTGACTTGAAAGGTTCCTCTTTTCATTCGGCTGGAGCTTTAAATGCATTTTTATTCCATTTTCTCCTCTTCTTCTTTAGTTTGCACAACACTTGCCAGGAGCTGATGTTAAACCGAACTCTTCTTGCCTCAGTGACTCAGCCAGCCTGGGAAGCTCGAAGAAGACACGGATGAATTTCCATTCCATTAGCGTCTACTTTAAGGGGGAACCTCTGAGCTTTACAATCCATGAATACCATTAACATTTTAACAGTGTTTATACACCTGGAGAACAGGCGAAGTCTCATTCTTGACATCTGACCTTTTCTAAATGGAAACTTAAAGCAGAAGTAGCGACTTATCAGACATGGGGAGCTAAGCAGTGGCGAGATGAGACCTATGGACATTTTTCTGCAACAGTAGGGGTATGCTCGTGAACTCCACTGGTCTGCTCACTCAACCGCCATATTTATTTTGATCAAGTGCATTACAGTGCTCATTCCAAAAACCACGCACGTCATGTATTTCTTGGTGCTTGAAGAGACATATTATTGATTCAATGCAATATTTCCTTTCTGTAATAGTCTGATCTTACAAAATGGTTTTCTGACCATATTATTTTTCCACAAATAGTGAAGAGAAGGCCAGAAAAATGTCATCGAAACATAAACTATCCTAGAATCAAAAAATTTGATGACCATTCAAAAACATTTTTATACACAAGTAGTTAACCTCTTAAGGAAAATCTTTTTTGATCTTAAATTAAATCTGTAAGCAGGTTTGTGCTATGTAATCTGAGAATAGCATAATGTAGGTGTTACGGGGCTGGTGGAATGCACCAAATAATAAAGATGAAATAATATATAAGGTGCGTTCGCAGCCCAGGGCCCACTGTGCAGAGATGACCAACTGCTGCTGAACAATGCGGGAAAGGTGTGTAGGAGGAAAGCCAGACACAAGTGGCTAACCACTGAGCCGGTGCTAGCAGGCACTTCACGTAACACGTACCAGCTGGCGAACAACCGCAACCTGTTAGCGTCACAGGTCACGGTGCTGTGAACCACTGCTTGCAAAGTGTGCAGTGTCCGCCCTGACGGACGCCACTAACCAGCCTAACAAATGGTGCTGGAAAGCGCACACACGGCACATGGTGCTACTGTAGTGGACGCTGCGGTAGCAGTGGCCAAGGAGGCTTATACTGGCCGACGCTCTAGGCGCTAACGGTAGATGTGGAGCAACACTGGCTAGAGCTAATGTGCTGAATCTAATTCCTAGCCCTAACTCACAGTCTGTCATAGTGCATGGCGGGGCGGCCATGTGAACCTTTTATAGCTGTGCCTATCCGGGACCTTCCTGATCCTCCTGATGGACCAATCAGAACTGGAGAAGGACCTGAGCCTGACCTGACCTATGTGACTCCCGATCTCCAATGAGAAATCTTCTCATGATCATGCTCAGTGGACCGAAGGAAATACTTAGACTCTGGAGTCTTTTGCTGCTGGCCAGGCTGCATTGCCATAACTGGACCAGAAGTAGCAGCAGCAACCGAACCCACAATGCTGATGTGGACAGAATGCTGGGATCGTGGAGTCCGCCGAGCAGGCTCCACTGTGGGCGGAGGGGAACGGGAGACCGCCGATGGCATGGTTCGGGATTCCCGCTGTGCAGCGCCCGGAACCCGACGTCTAACATTACTCCCCCTCCTAGGCCCCCTCCCCTCTGAGCCTCGCTGCGCTCAAATGCCATGATAAGGAGCGGGGAGTGGATATTCTCCACTGGCTCCTAGATCCGAGCCTCAGGACCATGACCCTTCCAGTCCACCAAATAAATTTTTTTGCCACGCACCACCCTGCATCCCACGATGGCATTGACCTCGAACTCGTCCAAAGACAGGTTGGCTGTCCCGCCAGATGACTCGGAAAACCGGGACAAGTGGGCAGGCTTAAGGAGGGAAACATGAAAGGTGTCAGAAATGGCCAAGTGGGGAGGAAGAGCCAGGTGATAGACCACAGGGTTGACCTGCTCCAGGACCTTGAAGGGGCCAACGTATCGTGGCACAAACTTGGTGGACTCGGCCCGCAGAGAGCCACACCAAGTCGCCAGGGGCAAGTGTTGTGAGTTCATTTTCCGGTCCACCAGTTGTGAGTTCTCCTTCCAGGCTCTCTCTGGTAGTAACTGGAGGTAGTGAGGCTGATTTAATCAGTAGTGATCTGCCACCTGATAATGAGGATGACGATTGGACCTCAGGAATCTCAGACTGGATTTAAGACAGACGACGCCCTAGTCTGGCGCTGGTGATTCCTTCTGGCTTGTCAGGTCTTGGTTTTCAGCTCTGCTCCAGTCATCTAAAGCTAAGTTTTTCTGCTAATGTTCACACTTGATTTTGTTGGTCTATTCAGTTTTTTGTGTGGTCAGCCAGCCCCGGTTGGGGCTGCGCTAAATTTCCCCTCTTATTTATCTGTATTTGCCAATTTGCTTTTTGTCCCTTATTAAATTGGCCTCTTTTTGCTCTGTCTCAGAATATTTCAGGGTGCTGATATAGTGGGAGAAGTCTAGTGACTTCAGGGTTAATTTTGCTATCAGAAGTGTTGGACTTTATTTTTGTAGGGTTTTTTGCAGACATTGTCTTTCCTTTCCTATCCTTTCTAGTTAGTTCAGGCCCCATCGTTTGCTCAGCCTATATTCCTGCCTGTGTTTGTGCTTTCATCTTGCTTCACCGTCAATACTTGTGTGGGGGCTATCTTTCCTTTGGGGCCTGCTCTGGGGCAGTTAGTTTTCCCCTTTTCTTGCTTTAGGCTTATTTAGTCCTCCGGCTGTGATGAAGCATCTAGGACCATCGTAGGTACGCTCCACGACTGCTGCTAGTTGTGTGGTTAGGATCAGGGATCTGCAATCTGCATAGTTACCAACCTCTCTGGTTTTCTGTGACTTAGCTTGTTCTGTTTTTTTTTCTCCTCGGTGACCCATTCATAACAGGCAAGAGTGGGAGCGGGACGCCGATGTGTGTCGACAGACGCCCTCATTCTCTCCTTAGAGGCCCGGATGGCATCCTGAGTGCGATCCCAAATGTCGCAAGCCTCCACTGCCCAGTCTGCCACCCTGGAATCAGTGGAAGACACTGGCATCGGGAAGGGGACGCATAGATGCTGGCTGTAATTAAGGAGGAACGGGGTCTGACTGGTGGAATCAGCTACTGCGTTGTTCAGCGCAAATTCTGTGCATGGTAGCAAGGATGCCCAGTCATCCTGCCTGGCCGAGACAAAATATCGCAGGTATTTGACCAGAGTTTGGTTAGCTCTCTCAACCAACCCGTTTCGTTTCGGGGTGATAGGCAGAGGACAAATTTAGCTCAATGCTGAGCAGACTGCAGAGCTCCTTCAAAAACCGAGATGCAAACTGGGGACCCCAGGCACTAACTATCTTGTCCGGCATACCATGCAAACAAAATACGTGCTTTATGAACAGCATGTTGAGACCATGGGCAGAAGGCAGCCGCGCGAGTGGCACCAAATGCACCATTTTAGAAAAATGATCGGTGACCACCCAGATGACCGTGCTGCCACTGGATTTGGGCAGGCCAACCACAAAATCCATGCTGACCATTTCCCAGGGTCTGTCTGCCACCGGCAAGGGGTACAGTAACCCAGCCGGCCTCTGCCTAGAGGACCTGTTCCGAGCACAGGAGACGCATGCCTGAATGTATTCTTTTGTGTCCCAAGCCATATGCGGCCACCAATAAGTCCTTGCCAGGAGTTCCGTGGTCCACCTAGTACCAAAGTGACCACCCACCCTGGACGCGTGAGTCCATGCGAGAACCTCTGGCCGCAGGCGGGGAGGGACAAGGGTTTTGTCCGACGGCACCGACTTTAGAGCGACCAGAGCCATGGTCCTCAGACTCTCAGAGGGAACGATTAGCCGAACCTCAGCCTCCTCCTCCTCCGCTGACACCACCGAGCGAGAGAGAGCATCAACCCAGACATTCTTCTCACCGGACAGATAGTGCAGGGTGAAGCGGAAGAAGAAAAGTGACCACCTAGCTTGGCAAGAGTTCAACCACTGGGCCGTTTGCAAATACACCAGGTTTTTATGGTCGGTGTATACCTGAAAGGGGAACCGGGCTCCCTCCAGGAGATGTCTCCACTCGGAAAAGGCCAACTTCATTGCCAGTAGCTCCCTATCCCCGATGGAGTAGATTCTCTCCGCCGGTGAGAAGGTCTTGGAGAAGAAGAAGCAGGGATGCTTCCGACCTTGAGCATCCTTCTGGAAAAGGACTGCCCCCGTACCGATGGACGAGGCATCTACCTCTAGGATAAAGGGTTTATCCACATCGGGACGATAGAGGATAGGAGTGCCCGCAAAATGGGTTTTAAGAGACGAGAAGGCCGCGGAGACCTGTTCCGATCAAAGCTTTGGATTGGCTCCCTTTTTGGTGAGGGCGACCAAAGGAGCCACCAGTGTGGAGAAGTGGGGAATGAACTGGCGGTAGTAATTAACAAAGCCCAAAAAACGCTGCACCACTTTAAGAGAGTGGGGCTCCTGCCAGTCCATTACCGCCTACAATTTGTCAGGATCCATAGCCAACCCCTGGGCCGAGATGATCTAGCCCAAGAACGGCAAAGACTCCTGCTCAAATTGACACTTCTCCAATTTGGCAAAGAGAATATTTGCCCGCAAACGGTCGAAGACCTTGCAGACGTCTCTCTGATGAGAGGCCAAATCTGGAGAGAAAATGAGAATGTCATCAAGATAGGCCACCACCAAGGTGCATAGCATATCGTGAAAGACATCATTAATGAAGTCCTGGAAGACAGCTGGTGCGTTACAGAGGCCGAAGGGCATGACCAGGTACTCATAGTGGCCATCCCTGGTATTAAAGGCTGTCTTCCACTCGTCCCCTTCATGTATGTAGATCAAGTTGCAAGCCCCCGTAGATCTAACTTAGTGAAGATCCGGGCCCCTTGCAACCTGTCAAACAACTCAGAGATCAGGGGAAGAGGGTACTTGCTTTTTACGTTATGGCATTGAGACCTCTGTAATCAATGCAAGGGCGCAGCTCTCTACTCTTCTTCTGTGTGAAGAAGAACCCTGCCCCTGCTTGTGACACCGACTTCCTAATTAACCCTCTTGCCAGGTTCTCCTGGATATATTGTGACATAGCCTCCATCTCCGGGAGGGACAGAGGATACACGCGGCCTCGAAGAGGCTCCGCGCCTGGCAAAAGGTCTATCGGACAGTCGTAGGGGCGATGGGGCGGAAGCGTCTCTGCAGATTTCTTAGAAAAGACGTCCGCGTACTGCCAGTATTGTCTTAGGAGTGCGGAGAGATCCACGGACACCTCGGTGGAAGCTACCTGAATGCTGTCCCTCATGCATCTACCCTCACAGGACTTGCTCCAACCCAGTATCCTCCCCGAAAAGCATTCTATATGAGGAGAATGGCAACGGAGCCAGGGAACTCCTAGGAGAACCTGGCCAATGCCCTCGGGCATAATGAGCAGGGACAACATCTCATGGTGAGATGGCAAGATTGAAAGCCCAAGGGGTCCTGTCTGGTGTGTAATCTGGGAGGGTAAGGTCGAAATGCTGACCACCGTGATGGTCACGGGGTGAGGAAGTGGCACCAAGGGAATTGCGTGCTGTTGGGTTGAAGGCCGAGGACACAAAGTTTCCTCTACCTCCCAGGTGGAAGCACCGCTCTCTAACGTCCCTCGGAAGGACAGCTTGGAGGAGAAAGTTCCAATATCAAGTAGCTCTCCTGCGACTACCATTTGACGTGATCGTTTTCCTTACTGCTGAGGGCACCTGTTGGCCAGGTGACCAGACTGTCGACACTGGTGACAGCGTGCGGATGTTCTCCATGGGCTCCGGAGGCATGACTCGCAGAGCGGGGGGTTCAAGAGGTTTATAGAAGGCGGGAGCCAACCTAACCGTCATTCTGGACTGAGAGCGTTCCAACCCACGCTCCGTAATACAGAGATCTATGTGGGTGGAAATGGTAATCATCTCCTCCAGACTAACGGGAACCTCCCTGGTAGCTAGAGCATCTTTGACAAAAATCTCCAGACCACAGGGACGAGTGCCTTATCAGGCCATTCTAGCTCAGAAGCCAGGGTCCGGAAGCGGACAGCATAATGGCTGACCGAGAGGGGTCCCTGTGTTAATGCTAACAATTGGAGAGAGGTGTCGTGTGTGACCCGTGGCCACGAGAAGACCTGCTTTAGGGACAACAGAAACTGAGCAGCACTCAGAACCATGGGGTCAGCATGCTCCCATAATGGAGTGGCCCATTCCAGAGCCCTGCCCGACATCAGGGAGATGAACCCCACCTTCGCTCGCTCTGAAGGGAATCGCGTGGCCAGTAACTCAAGCTGGATAAAGCACTGGCTCACAAAACCCCTACAGGCAGCGCTGTCACCTGAGAACTTGTCGGGCAATGGGAGACGGGACATTGTCGGGGCAGGAATGGGTGTAGCGGCGCGAGCGACCGCATCTGCTGCCACCTGGACGGCGACTGCAGTGACATCCGCAGATGAAGTTGAGCGCTCTAGAGCGGACAACCTGCCCTCCAGCTGCTGGACAAATCGCTGCAGGCGCTGCCCATCCGCCATTGTTAGCCAGGCCCTGGCGCTATGATAATGTTATAGGGCTGGTGGAACGCACCAAAAAGTAAAGATTAAATAATATATAAGGTGCGTCCGCAGCCCAGGTCCCACCGTGCAGAGATGACCAATTGCTGCTGAACAATGCGGGAAAGGTGTGTAGGAGGAAAGCCGGACACCAGTGGGTAACTACTGAGCTGGTGCTAGCAGGCACAAGCTCCGTTACTTCACGTAACACGTACCAGCCAGCGAACAATCGCAATCTGTTAGCATCACAGGTCACGATGCTGTGAACCACTGCTTGCAACGTGTGCAGTGAACGCCCTGACGGATGCCACTAACCAGCCAAACAACGGTGCTGGAAAGCGCACACACGGCGCACGGCGCTACTGTTGCAGAAGCTGCGGTAGCAGTGGCCAAGGAGGCTTATACTTGCCGATTCTCTAGGCGCTAGCGGTAGATGTGGAGCAACACTGAGGCGCTATGCAGTGCTAGAGCTAATGTGCTGACTCTAATTCCTAACCCTAACTCATACGTAATATCCAAGGAGGGGCGAATTATAATGCGTCAGTCACCAGACTCATTCATCCATCATCATACATACACTAAATACATTAGCCTCAGAGTCTATCATAGCGCATGGCGGGGCAGCCATGCGAACCTTTTATAGCCGTGCTCTTCCGGGACCTTCCTGATCCTCCTGATGGACCAATCAGAACTGGAGAAGGACCTGAGCATGTGATTCCCGATCCCCAATGGGAAATCGTCTAATGATCATGCTCAGTGGACCGAAAGAAAGACTTAGACTCTGGAGTCTTTTACTGCTGGCCAGGCAGCATTGCCATAACTGGACCAGAGGTGGCAGCAGCAACCGAACCCACAATGCTGGTGTGGACAGAACGCCGGGATCGTGGAGTCCGCCGAGCAGCCTCCACTACAGCCGGAGGGGAAAGGGAGACCGCTGATGGCAAGGCTCTGGATTCTCGCTGTGCAGCGCCCGGAACCCGACGGCTAACAGTAGGGGCTGAGACCCTGACTCCAGTGATGTGTCACTTACTGGTTTGTGTGCCGATATTTCAATAGAACAAATATTTTATCAGCAGGAGATAATCACTAAAGACCCAGATGTCTTGTGCCTCCTAGTCAACTGCTCTGTGTAACCCCTCCCAACAACAGAAGATTGCGAATCAATGGTCTAGACAGGGTTTTACAAGGCTCAGAATTCTGAGCGCTGCTAGTTCTGCTGCTGAGTAAACAGAGATTGTATCAGAATGACAGCAAGTAACCAGTAAGTGATACATTGCTGAAATCCTGTTCTCGGTACAAATATTTTAGAATAAATAGCAGAAACCTATTGACAATTTTCCTTTAACCTATTCCTGACATATGCCATATAAATATGGCACAGCTGGACTGTGTCTCTGCAAACCGCTATACATATACGGCACCGTGATCACACAGGCTCATGCTGAGCACCATCATGATTGAGTGTGAGTTTCAGCCCAATGTGAGTGCTGACACCCTACAGCGAAACCCAAGAATGATGCTAGCGATGCCCAAAATCAAAAAATGTCATGTGCCCAAAAATGGTAACAATAAAAATGTCAACTTGTCCTGCAAAAAATAAGCTATCACATGACTGTCAGCCAAAATATGGAAAAATTATAGCTGTCAAAATATTACGATGCAAAAACTAGTTTTTTTGCAATAAAAAGCACCTGTGACAGCAGCCAAGGATAAAGAACAGCTATAAATCTGGTATTACTGTAATCGCACAAACCCGAAGAATAAAGTTGCTTAATCGCTTATATTGCAAACTCTCCCCCCTCCAATCTGTCTTGAATGCTGCAGCCAGGATCATATTCCTCGCCAATCATTACACTGATGCCTCTACCTTGTGCCAGTCATTACACTGGCTACCCATCCACTCCAGAATCCAGTACAAACTTATTACCCTCACCCACAAAGCTCTCCATGGCTCAGCACCACCCTACATCTCTCTCGTTTCAGTCTACCACCCTACCCATGCCCTCTGTTCTGCTGATGACCTGAGGATAGCATCCTCAATAATTAGAACCTCCCACTCCCGTCTTCAAGACTTTACACGTGCTGCGCCAATTCTTTGGAATGCACTTCCCAGGTCAATACGATTAGTCCCCAATCCCCACAATTTTAAGTGTGCCCTGAAACCGCATTTATTCAGACTGGCCTACTGCCCCAACACATTAATCTAACTATCCCTGTGTGGCATAGCCAAAACTTTTACCATAACCAGGTTCCCCACATCATGTTCCCACAATCTTTATGCATCCATTAGCCCTCTGTGTCCGTACTGTTACACACTTAACATTATGGCTGGTCCATACAATCAGGGCAATTGTTACCACCCACCTTTCATGTCTACCTTTTTCCTCATAGATTGTAAGCTTGCGAGCAGGGCCCTCATTCCTCTTGGTATCTGTTATGATCTATGTGATTATTGTTATGCTGTAATGTCTATTGTCTGTAGAAGTCCCCTCTGAAATGTAAAGTGCTGCGGAATATGTCGGCGCTATAGAAATAAAATTTATTATTATTATTCCAAGAGAAATGGCATAAAAAATAAACAAACCAATTCTTCACCTGCTGTTGATTTTTTCATTCTGCCTCCCAAAGATAGTAGTAAGGCTTGGTTCACATTTATCCTGCGCTCCATGCTGAGCGCTTACACTGGAGTTTCCATGTAAATCTTGGAAAAAGATGATTCAGATGGAAGATTACGTCTATTGAGGCAGATGGAGTCACTGTGTATGCTGTATGGCTGCTTATGATCCGATGGTGTTCGTGTTTTTAGGCGTGCATAAAAGAGCGGTCTGCTACAGTTTTGTTCACCTCTGAAAAGAAGGATATCGCTGAACAGAGACCAGACAGAGTCCAGAGTAACTCTGCTGCCACATTATAGTGAATAGTTCCTTCAGGGGTCTCATCTGAATCATGTCATTTGGAGATTTAGATGTAAACCACAATGTAAGTGTTCAGTGTAGATCGTCGGACTAATGTGATCACAAATGTTATATAATATGTTCCCTACAAAAGCTTCAAATAAATCTCCCCAAAAAAAGCAAGTCCCCAATCATCTCCATAATCTGTTAACGCAAATATAGCCGTCTTCCACGTTACTGGTAGTAGAAAGGCTCTGGAAAAGCATTATAGCTGCTTGACTCCTAAAAGAAATTCATCAAATTCTGCACTTCCAAGTCCAAATGCCCCCTGCCTTCTGATCACCAGTGTGCCTAAATCACATTTAGCGTCCACATATTTGGCACTTCAGTAGCGATGACAGCCCTCCTAATTTACAGGTGCATGTCTCCAAAAGCATGGTCACTACCACATACTGGTGACTACAATGAACTGGGAACTACAATGTGTGGTCACCACAATGGCAGTTAGCAATTTTTACTCTGCAACATCCTTCTGCTTGTTTCTGAAAAACACCCTTGGAGTCAAAATCATCACTACACCTGTAGATGAATTCCGAAAGGGGCAACATTTCCAAAATAGAGCAACTTGAGGGGAATTCTGCTCTCCTAGCACTTAGGGGCTCTATATGCTTCAGAAGGAAAACAGCACTCCGTCCCTCCTGAGTCTCGCTATATGGCTAAGCAGTACTGTATAGCCACATGTGGGATATTTTCACATTTAGTAGAAATTACGGGACAAGTTTTGTTGCCATTTTTACTTATTTCTCAGTGAGAAAATGTAAAATCTGGGGCTAAAACAAAATTTTGGTGGTAAAAATGTAATTATTTTTTCTTCACTGCCCAAAGGTATAAAATTCTGTGACACACTTATGGTCTCGATATGATCACTGCCCCCATATATTTATTCAAAGAGAGGTGTAGTTTGGAAAATAGGGCCATTTATGGGGGATTCTGCTGTTCTGGCACTTCAGGGGCTCTACCAATGTGACATAGCACCCTCAAAACAATCCAGCATCTCTTTCTTTCTTACCTGTGCCTCAAAAGAAGTTTTCAGACACATACTGTATGAGATATTCGTGTACTCAGTAGAAATTGCAAAACAAGTTTTGTGGTCCGCTTTTCTCTGTTATCCTTGTGAAAATAAAAAAATTGGTGCTAAAACAACATTTTTGCGTGAAAAATTAGATTTTTTTATATTCATGGCTCAACAGTGTTAACTTCTAGGGTTTCAAAGCGCTCACCACACATTTAGATAAATTTTTTGAGGGGTCTAGTTTCCAAAATAGGGTCACTTGTGGGTGAATTCCATTGTTTAGTCACATCAGTGGCTCTCCAAACGTGACATGACACCTGCAGAACATTCTATCAAAATCTGCGGTCCAAAACATTACTCCATCCTTTCTGAACCCTGCACATATCAGGCATCTGTGTACTCAGGAGAATTTGTGCAACAATTTTTGGGGTCTATTATTTAATGTTACCTTTTTGAAAATAAAATATTGGGGCTAAAACATTTATGTGTAAAAAAATGAAGCACCTGGAGGTTAAAGGTGTCATGGTCACGTGTGTCAGGACGCAGATGATGCCGCAAGGCGAACCCATAACACACGTGACCCTGGATACACCGCCTCCAGTGGGGCGCATTTAAATAATAAAAACGTGCAGGTGGATACGCCACCTCCACCTGGCGAATTTAGGTATTACACGTTATACATACAATATCTGGAAACACCGCCTCCAGTAAGGCGCATTTAAATAATAAAGGGGGGAACCTGGGTAACTTTAACAATGGTGGGCCCTGCAATAGGGAAAGGGAATTGGAGACCTCCTGAGCTCCCCTGAGCCAGTGTCCCTGCACTCCTAACGTTCCCTATGCCGGTTTCGCACCGGGCGCCGCACGCGTACCTCAACGCCCTAGCTCGCCCTGACCCTAAACCCTCACTAGGGAATAGGTCGGTGCGGAAACTAATCCCACCACTGCACTAATAACACACATGAGGAAAGAGACAATACAGGGGAAACACCACTTAGCTTTGCTCTGTTGCGTGCGCTCCTAGCAACAGAGCCCTCCACCTGAGTGCGTCTTCTCCTCCACCCGGATCCATCACAACAGGATCCTTCACCTTAGTGCAACCTTGGAGCAGAGTCCAACACCAGTTGCAGCTGCTTAGAACCAGAGTCCCAAGGATGAGTTCAGCTGCTGACACGAAGTCGAGCATGCTTGAGTCCAGCTCAGCGGCCAAGTCCCACATGGTGAGTGCCACTCTCCATAGTCGCCACTCCACCAGCCCATGCAGACACTTCCCGCTGACACCATCACTGCGACTCCACCACGCCATGCCAGCCCTTCGTCCAGACACCATAGCAGAAACACATCCCCCCTGGCTAAGCTGCGCAGGACTCCTCACAGCTCCATCCGTCCTCCAGGCTCTCCAAAAACAGTGAACACACTCTCACAATATCACAGGCAGTGAATGAACCCCCTGAGCACACCTTTATAGGGTGTCACACCTGATCCATAATTAAGTGCAAAAAACCCTAAAGTGCAATACCACTCACCACCACCGGGGACAGTCAAGACACCTTGGAACTTTCCAAAGTAAAAAAAGTTCACTTTGTGCTTTTAATACCGCCAGATCCAACACTGGATCATGACAAAAGGTACTCGCCACACATCTAGATAAGTTTTCCTTCTAGCTTCTAAAATGGGGTCATTTGTGGTGGGTTTCCACTCTTTATGCACATCAGGGCTCTCCAAACTTCACATGGCGTTCATTAATCATTCCAGCAAGTTTTACATTAAAAAAGTCAAATGACGCTCCTTTCATTCTGAGGCCTGCCGTGCGCACAGACAGTTCTTTTTGTCCACACTTTGGGTATCAACATACGCAAGAGAAATTGCACAATACATTTTATGGTGCATGGTCTAGTTTCCAAATTGGGGTTACTTGTGGGGGTACAACTGTTTAGTCATATGAGAGTGTCTCCAAACACGACATGGTGTTCACTAATAATTCAATAATTCCATCAAATTTTGCATTCAAAAAGTCAAATGGCGCTCCTTCCCTTCTGAGTCCTATTATGCTCCAAATCAGTAGTTTTCTCCCACATTTGGGTATTGGCGAACTCAGGAGCAATTGCACAACAAATTGTATGGTGCAATTTTTCCTGTTACCCTTGTAAAAATGCTAAATTTTGGACTTAATACAATACACGACATGGCATCCGCTTATTATTATTATGACCCTCTTTCCCTTCTGAGTTCCCTTCCGAGCTCTGCTGTTTGCTTAAACAGTGGTTTTCCCCCACATATAGGGAATCGCTCATGAGAAATTTTGCAACAAATTTTGGGGTCCATTTTTTCCAATTACCCTTGGAAAAATGAAAAGATTCCTGTGAAGCACCTGAAGGGTTAATAAACTTCTTGAAGGTGATTTTGAATACATTGAGGGGTGCAGTTTTTAAAATTGTTTCAAGTTTGAGTATTTTCTGACATATAGGCACCTGAAAATCTCTTCA
The DNA here is from genome assembly GCF_039654945.1 of Dendrobates tinctorius. Taxonomy (NCBI): domain Eukaryota; kingdom Metazoa; phylum Chordata; class Amphibia; order Anura; family Dendrobatidae; genus Dendrobates; species Dendrobates tinctorius. Next base: position 44,274,428 of record NW_027361688.1, on the reverse strand, counting down.
AATGTGATGTGGTCTTGAGAATAAATTTGCACTAAGGGTACCGTTACACTAAGCGATGCGCCACCGATCCCGACAACGATATGGATCGCTGGTGCATCGCTAAGTGGTCGCTAGTGAGCTGCCACACAGGCAGATCTCACCAGCGACATAGCAGCGGTCGGGGGTCACTACTTACCTTTCAGACGCGGCGATCCTGACGTCCTCCCGCCCGCATCCAGGCGTCGCTCGTCGGCGCAACAGGAAGCCCAGAAGGAAGTGCCCGACAAGAAATGATCCAGGACCTTCTCGCGCGATCAGCGATGACCAGCAGGGCAGCCGGTCGGAGGTAAGTATCAGACATAGCGATATAGCTAGCGATATCGCTGCTGCGTCACAAAACCAGTGACGTTTCAGCGATATTGCTAGCGATCTTGCTGTGTGTAATGGGGGCTTTACTCTATTAAGGAGGACCGGCCTTCTAATGGGTTTGGTACATCTTGCTCTAAATCACACCATGCGTGTTAATGTGCTGTTTTAAACTGTAATGACTCATACATCAGTGATTTTCTTTTGTGTTATATGAGTTCTATGAGTGTTTTTGTCAGAGTTTCATCAGAGTTTGGTCAGTATCAGTTTTACCATTCAGGTTTGGTCTGAGTTTCATCAGTTTTCCTCAAATGAGAATTGTCTCTTCAGAGAGGAAGCGGAATAGAATTCTAGTGCCACCTATATGAAGTAAAAATCCCAAAAGTCAATATCGACTCCCTAACAAGCCTTATCACATGGCTTAGGATAAAAGCCAAAACCCGAATCTCAATTTGCAGACAGTGTATTGACTTTTAGGATTGCTACTTCCTATAGGTGGCACTAGAGTTCTAGTCCTCTTCTTCTCTGAAGAGACAATTTGCATATTTCCCACAGGAGAACTGTAACTTAAAAGTCTCCTAACCTTGCATATCAAGCTAGATATATCACTCTTTGCAAGGAGAAACATTACCCCTTGGATCTCAAATGAGAAACATGCAAAGAAAAAGTTTATCTATATTTTCCTATCTAGTCGTCCATGAAAAATGGACAGCATCAGAGTCTTTTTCATGAACACACAGACTTGCATTCCTTGGATCAATGTTGAATATTTCTTTGAGATTGTGTTCTGAATTCTTGATGACATCACTTGTGGTGGGCGGGGCTGTTCTCTGCTCACCGAGTAATCTACTTACAATGTGCACTGACAGTGCGCTTGCTTATGGGCTCATCACTTATCATCTGATCTGGAGAGGGAGCGCACTGTCATTAAAAAGATTATTGCACAGTGACAAGATCCTACTGAGCACATATCGGAAATTGATGACCAACGGAGGACCTAAAATGGACATCACTAATGATGCTGTTTTTCAGGACGGGGACAGAGGCTGTGGCATTGACTGATCACGTCTGGTGCGAGGATCCCAGCACACCCTGGGGGTTCCCAAACAAAACATTGGTGAAGTAAATTAAAAAAAGCCCATAGCTACAGTAGAGAAGGAACAATAGGGTTTTTCTTTTTATTAAAATATATCAGAAAAGAGATTAAATTATTGAACTAAATAGATATTTAGGATTACAATAAATATTAGTTTCGGACTCTCACATTAATAGTGCAGCACCAGAAGTAAAGATTATTTTTGACCACTATGATAATGGGGCCGGTATGCATGCATAACTAATGCGATAGAATAAAATAATAGGAAGAATTGCATGCAAATGGCTGTAATTTAAGGACTTTGAGCAATCTGTTTCATTAAATCTAATTAGGTTAAGTAAAATGTTCTTTACCGTACAGCAGACTAGCTCCAGTTCATTTCAGTACAATCCAGCCAATAACCGATGTCATGTTCAGTTTCAAATAATGCAGAAAGCGTATTATTCTGTCTCCGAAAACCTTGGTGTGAACCACCCCTCCTTCAGATGTTTCACATTCTTCAGCATTTCATTGTATATCTGTAAGCAAAGACATTTTGTCTGCACCTTTTGTGCGCTTAATGGCATTTCTTTTTTTATTTTGCGAAATCATTACTGATTTCATTCTGACATTACCACCGTGATGATTGTCAGGCGCTTGCATTGGAATGTACCGACATATGCTGATAATTGCAGCAGGCATACAGTTCTGGCATAGAATTAGAAATTGTATGATCCCTATTGAAACTTTCTATGTTTACGGTAGATATAAATATCTAATATATCTGTCATATTGTGTGCGACATTCCTGTAATATTCCACTGTCTTGATGATGCGTCCAATAATATTCCTCTAAAGTCATACTTACCAACTTTTGATTCCCAAATACCAGCACGTTTTAGGACTCATTGCCTAAAAATCACCACGAAAAGTGCAGAGTATGATTTCATCTTCAGTGATCGTTACGTATGACAGGATAATATTTCTTGCCTTCTTCAGTTCATTTTTTAGCTTTGCCTTATAGACAGGTAAAGAGTCAGCAGAGCCATCTCATAAATAGAGAGATGAGGTATGGACTCATTCAGACCCCCGTTTTTTGCTTACAAGTGCTATCCCTGGTTTTAACAGAGAGCTCTCGTACCAAACATAGTAAATGGGGGTCATTTATATGCTTATGACTAGAGTTGAGCCAAACGGGTCGGTCATATTCAAAAGTCGGCGACTTTCGCTGAAGTCGGGTTTCATGAAACAAAACCCGACCATAGCGTGAGGTCGGCCACGAGGTCGGCGAACAGAGCGCCAAAGTCGCGTTTCAAAAGATGCTTCCAGCGCACTTTTTCAGCCAATGATGGAGGAGGCACACTGTGGGCAACGCGATGACATGGGCATTGGTCACCACCAGCTTTGAGAAGGGCATGCAAGTGATTGGCTGGCTTTGTATGGTGTCACAGGGGCTATAAAAGGGCGTGCAAGCCGACCGCCATCTTCTGCCGATGTTAGCATAGGGAGAGCTGCTGCTGCTGCTGATTCTGAATAAGGGAGAGCGTTAGGCAGGGAAGAAGAACCCAAAAACTGCTTCTGCTGCTAGCGATTTCCACTTACAACACACAACACTTTGTGTGCAGTGACAGGGGAGGATATATTTTTGTGCATCAGCTCTGTTGGTTATTAGGCTGCCTTATAAGGCTCCCTGATAGCTGCATTGCTGTTTTCACACTGCTGTGCAAAGTGCTTTTTTAAAAGCAAAAATACTTTTCTTCCTCTTTTCTGCACAGTTAGCAAGCGTTCATTTTTCCACTTTTTGTGTGTGCAGCAGTCCTGCTTATTAGGCTGCCTGCGTCCATACTTGGACTGAGAGCATCATTATCAGCCTCTTAATATCTCTTGTGAGATCCAAATTCTCACCAATACTACAGACACCCTCCACCTTGTCATACACCATCCAATTTCAGCCTGTTGCATTGAGGTGTAATCTCTCCTGGTCCTGAGACAATAGTTCAGCGTCCTCAAATCTATAGTGAGATTCAAATTCTCATCAATACTATAGACACCCTCCTCCTTTTCATACACCATCCAATTTCAGCCTGTTACATTGAGGTGTAATCTCTCCTGTGCCTGAGACAATAGTTCAGCATCCTCAAATCTCTAGTGAGATCCACATTCTTACCAATCCTATAGACACCCTCCACCTTGTCATACACCATCCAATTTCAGCCTGTTACATTGAGGTGTAATCTCTCCTGTGTCTGAGACAATAGTACAGCGTCTTCAAATCTCTAGTGAGATCCAAATTCTCACCAATCCTATAGACACCCTCCTCCTTTTCATACACCATCCAATTTCAGCCTTTTACATTGAGGTGTAATCTCTCCTGTGCCTGAGACAATAGTTCAGCGTCCTCAAATCTATAGTGAGATTCAAATTCTCACCAATACTATATACACCCTGCATCTTGTCATACACCATCCAAGTTCAGCCTGTTACATTGAGGTGTAATCTCTACTGGGCCAGAGACAATAGTTCAGCGTCCTCAAATCTATAGTGAGATTCAAATTCTCACCAATACTATAGACACCCTCCTCCTTTTCATACACCATCTAATTTCAGCCTTTTACATTGAGGTGTAATCTCTCCTGGGTTTGAGACAATAGTTCAGCGTCCTCAAATCTCTAGTGAGATCCAAATTCTCGCCAATCCTATAGAGACCCTCCACCTTGTCATACACCATCCAATTTCAGCCTGTTACATTGAGGTGTAATCTCTACTGGGCCTGAGACAATAGTTCAGCGTCCTCAAATCTATAGTGAGATTCAAATTCTCACCAATACTATAGACACCCTCCTCCTTTTCATACACCATCCAATTTCAGCCTTTTACATTGAGGTGTAATCTCTCCTGGGCCTGAGACAATAGTTCAGCGTCCTCAAATCTCTAGTGATATCCAAATTCTCACCAATCCTATAGACACCCTTCACCTTGTCATACACCATCCAATTTCAGCCTGTTACATTGAGGTGTAATCTCTCCTGGGCCTGAGACAATAGTTCAGCGTCCTCAAATCTCTAGTGAGATCCAAATTCTCACCAATCCTATAGATTGAATCCTATTGAGCCAATAGCTTGAAACACCGTGCCTGCAAATTGAGATTCTGATTTCGCTTTTATCCTAAGTCATATTACAAGACTCGTTAAAGGGTTTATTGTGACTTTTAGGATTTCTACTACCAACAGGTGGCGCTATAGAGTTCAAGTCCTCTTTCTCTGAAGAGGCAATTTGCATATTGTTTTCCCAGAGGAGCATTGCACGGCGAATAAGCCTCCTTACCTTGACAAGCCAGAGCTGGTATGTCACTCCACAAGGAGAAACCTTACCCCTTAGACCTCAGTCCAGAGCCTCTCACCTAGCCAAATCAGTTCTCATACTTTGCACTGATGACAGCCAATAGCTCGAAACACCGTGTCTGCAAATTGAGATTCTGATTTGGCTTTTATTCTAAGCCATATTACAAGACTCGTTAAAGGGTTGATTGTGACTTGTAGGATCGCTACTACCAACAGGTGGCGCTATAGAGTTCAAGTTCTCTTTCTCTGAAGAGGCAATTTGCATACTGTTTTCCCAGAGGAGAATTGCACTGCGAATTAGCCTCCTTACCTTGACAAGCCAGAGCTGTTATGTCACTCTCCACAAGGAGAAATCTTACCCCTTAGACCTCAGTCCAGAGCCTCTCATCTAGCCAAATCAGTTGTCATACTTTGCAATAACGAGAGCCAATAGCTCGAAACACCATGTCTGCAAATTGAGATTCTGATTTGGCTTTTATCCAAAGTCATATTACAAGACTCGTTAAAGGGTTGATTGTGTCTTGTAGGATCGCTACTACCAACAGGTGGCGCTATAGAGTTCAAGTCCTCTTTCTCTGAAGAGGCAATTTGCACACCAATCCTATAGACACCCTCCACCTTGTCATACACCATCCAAGTTCAGCCTGTTACATTGAGGTGCAATCTCTCCTGTGCCTGAGACAATAGTTCTGCGTCCTCAAATCTCTAGTGAGATTCAAATACTCACCAATACTATAGACACCCTCCACCTTGTCATACACCATCCAATTTCAGCCTGTTACATTGAGGTGTAATCTCTCCTGTGTCTGAGACAATAGTTCTGCGTCCTCAAATCTATAGTGAGATTCAAATTCTCACCAATCCTATAGACACCCTCCACCTTGGCATACACCATCCAATTTCAGCCTGTTACATTGAGGTGGAATCTCTACTGGGCCTGAGACAATAGGTCAGCGTCCTCAAATCTATAGTGAGATTCAAATTCTCACCAATAGTAGATACACCTTCTACCTTGTTTTATGGTACCATATAGCTGGTGGTATTTTGGGTATGTTTTCACAAAAATGAGGAAGTATGGTGGAAGACGCCATGGAAGTGGGCGGGGGTTGCCAGCTGGTCCCGATGGTGGTGGTGGCATTGCATCTGTTGGTAGTGGCAAAAGCATAATAGCACCTAAGGCAGGAGGTGTTGAGCCTGTGTCATTGTCTGGCTCCACAAGGCCTCAAAGGCTCTCTTTTCTGGGAGTAGGTAAACCACTTTTAAAGCCGGAGCTTCAGGAACAAGTTTTGGCTTTCATTGCTGACACAGCCTCCAGCTCTCTCACCTCCTCTTCTGAAGTTTCAAAAAATAAATGCACTGAGTCATCAGAGGAGGCTCCTGGTCAGGAACAACACCTTTCCTTGTGTCCTTTACCCCTACCACAAGTGAAGGATGTAGCAGGCCACACTACCAATTACTCCATGGAGCTCTTTTCACATACCATGCCTGGGTTAGCAAGTCAAATCGTGAATTCCCCAGTCCAAGATGAATCTGACATGGAGTGCACTGATGCACAGCCACTGCTAGATTTTTCTGCTGGTACATTCACTCAGAGCACTACATTGTCCTTGCAATGTACTGAGGCAGAATCAGACCCTGATGAAACTCAGGTGCCCCTTCCCACATACTATACCACCTTACACGGTGACACAGAGGAAGGTGCACATGAAACTGAAGAGGAGGTGATGGATGTCCCAGTTGTTGACCCAGATTGGCATCCATTGGGGGAAGAGGGTGCCGCTGCCAATAGCTCAGAAGAGGAGGAGGATCTGGCAGGACCGTAGCAGTCCAAAAACGTGTTACAAAAACCAAAAGAGTTGCTGGACAGCTTGGCCAGATGGTCAAATTAACACGGAGAGCAAGGTCTCAAAATGTCTTCCATAGTAGGAAGAGTGCAGTGTGACACTTTTTTGAACAATATCCTAATGATCAGGCAAAAGTTATCTGTAAGAAGTGCGCAAAGACCTTTAGCCGAGGGAAAAATCTGAGAAATTTGAATACCAGTTGCATGCTTAGACATTTAACCACCCTGCACTTGCAAGCATGGACGGACTACCAAACCTCACGTACCACATGTGCACCTGCTCCGAATGAAGGTAGTCAGCAACGCTACATCGCTTCCCCCACTGTAAGCCCACTGGTTAGCACACCGCCAGCAGCAAATGTCGAGGTGTCGTTGCAAGGGCAAAGCAGTCATGGATTCACAATGTTATTGCTACGAAAGACTGAATCTAAGCCATCAGCAACACCATCACATCACCAACCCTCTTTCAGTCCGCCATGTCCACCGCTAGCTCCACCATATGCAGCTCTCAAGTCCAGCTCACCCTACCAGAGACTCTGAGTAGGACAAGAAAGTACTCATCCTCTCATCCGCGTACACTGGCTTTGAATGCCCACATTGCCAAACTAATCTCGTTAGAGATGATGCCCTACCGGTTGGTTGAAAACAAAGCTTTCCGTGAGCTCATTGCAGTAACACGCTATGACTTACCCAGTCGGTACTTCTTTTCGCGAAAAGCCATCCCAGCCCTCCACGTGCATGTGAAAGACTGCATTGTCCATGCACTCAAGCAATCAGTTAGTGGAAAGGTGCCCCTCAAAACAGATGCATGGTCCAGTAGGCATGGCCAGGGCCATTACGTGTCCATCACTGTGCACTGGGTTAATGTGGTGGATGCAGGGTCCACAGGGGACAGCGGCGGTGGGACAGTGCTGCCTAGCCCACGGTATAGGAAACAGTTGGCTGTAGGCGTTCGACCCTCCTCCTCCTCCTCCAGAAGAGAAAGCTCGTCCACAGAGAGAAGTCGCACGAGCACTCCATGCGCAGATGCCAGTGTTGCACACGAGGTGTCCCACTATCGAACAGCTAGTGGTAAGCATCAGCAGGCTGTGTTGAAGATGATGTGTTTGGCGGAGGTACTGGCCGACTACTTGCAGCGACAAACTGAGTCATGGCTGGGCAGTCTACATCTTGAGGCAGGCAAGGTAGTTAGTGATAACGGCTGGAATTTTGTGGCAGCCATAGCCCTTTCAAAACTCAGACACATACCTTGCCTGGCTCACACCTTGAACCTGGTGGTGCAGTGCTTCCTCAATAATTATCCGGAGTTAACACCCCTGCTCCATAAGGTGTGAAGACTGTGCTCGCACATCCGCCGGTCGCCCCTACACTCCAGTCGTATGCAGACGCTGCAGCAATTGCTGCACCTTCCCAAGCACCGCCTAAATATCGACGTTGCAACAAGGTGGAACTCCACCCTGCACATGGTTCAGAGGCTGTGCGAACAGAGGCAGGCTGTAATTCATTTGTGGGAGGATACATGGGCAGACAGTTTGCAGGCAGACATGGAGTTGTCTGGTGTGCAGTGGTCGAAGCTGAAAGACCTCTGTAAAGTCCTTCAGTGTCTTGAGGAATGCACACAGCTCGTAAGCGCAGACGACGCCATCATAAGCATCCCACTTATGCATCTGCTCATGCAAACTTTGACGCACATTAAGGAGCAGGCGTCTGCAGCTGAGGAGGAAGAGGAGGAGGGAAGCCTTGATGAGAGTCAGCCATTGTCTGCTCAGGGAAGTCTTGTGGACGAGGTGGAGGAAGAAGAGGAAGAGGAGGATGATGGGGATGAGTATTTTGAGGAGGAGGATGCTTCTCAGGGGGCAAGAAAAAATATTGACATGGCAAGGTCAGGTACAGGGTTTGTGCGTGACTGGAGGGATGTTGATTTGCCAGAAAGTGCTCCTCCACCCAGCACTCGCAGTGCATCATTGACACCTGGAACATTGGCCCACATGTCTGATTATGCCTTGCAGATCCTAAAAAGGGACCCCCGCATTGCCAAAATGATGAACGATGACGACTACTGGTTGGCCAGCATCCTGGATCCATGCTATAAAGGCAAATTCCAAAACATCAAGCCACAGGAGAAGCTAGAGCTAATATTGGCTAACATACAAGCAACTCTGGTAAACCGTTTGTTTGAGGCACTCCCAGCACACAGCGGCGGTGATGTTTTTCCAACGAGCCGTAGGGGGCAACATGGAAGAGGTGTTTGTGGTGCACACAGCCGAAGTGGCATTGGACACAGGGGTTTCATGGCCATGTTGTGGACTGATTTTTCAAGTACCGCTCACACGACTGGTAATACTGCATCGATCAAAAGTGACAGGAGACAGCAGTTGTCAACTATGGTAACAAACTACTTCTCCCATATCGATGTTCTCCCTCACCGGTCATTCCCCTTTGACTATTGGGCCAGTAAACTTGACACCTGGCCTGAATTGGCACAATATGCCTTAGAGGAGCTCGCTTGCCCTGCTGCTAGTGTGTTATCTGAACGAGTCTTCAGTGCTGCTGGATCAATCCTGACAGAAAAAAGGACCCATCTGTCGGCCCAAAATGTTGATGATCTAACCTTCATTAAAATGAACCATGCATGGGTTTCAAAGGATTTTGTCCCACCCTCCCCTGCTGACACGTAGGTTGCCAGAAAAATGGCTTGCTTTTGTCCTCCTCTTCCACGGACTTCTCCAATTACTCTATTTGCAGCTGCTGAATGTCCAACATCAACATATGCCATTTTTTCCACCTCCCTAACTGGGCTGCCTCCCACCACAGGGCTGGGGTCATCACCTGGCGCACGCACCCGTGCAAGTGCCTTTGCCCTGGACAGGTGGGTGGGCACACTCTTTGGCAACGGCACTGGCACAAGGTCCCTCATAGTAGAATCAAGTGTCTCTGACGGTGGGGGTGCACCGGCGTACTATCATATCAGGGGCCCTATGCCAGTATCGCCGCCCACGAGTGTGTCCCCCCTGCTTGCTCAAGGCTCCAGCACTTGCAATATTTACCTCTCCCTGCTCCACCACTGTGTAGTCTGGCCTGTTAAATACTTCACTGGGACTGCGAATACAAATTTGGTGAAATGATGATGGTTAAGACGTAGCTATGCCCTGTCCTGCTGGGCTCTATCTTCAGATGATCAATGGCTTCCATTTGTTATGGACGTTGACTCACAATGAGATGCAGTGGTGGTTTATCATCAGCTTTCACGGTTTTTCGACTCACAGACGTGTGACATTCCTGCCCACATTTTTAAATGTGTCCTCTCATGCCAATCCAATAGAATCGCCTACGGCCTGTGGCTTGTGTCTTTTGCACTCCAAAGTTACCTGACAGATCATGATAGGCAGTAAGGACAACGTCTACATCTGCCCCTGTGATCACAATTTGATGCAGATGAGTAACGGTGATGGGTTACACGGTACTGCGATACAGCAAACCTTTCTTCACAAGAACTGTTTTCGCTGTCTCCACAAAGTAATTGAGGATCAGCATCACCTCTAAGAATTCTCCCTGGAGTTTTTACCGTGATTAGTAATTCCAAAATTTCTGCAATCAGTCGACTTTCCAGCTGTACTTGTATCCATCTTGTTTCCTCTTGCGGAGAGTCTGGACTGTCTTACTGAGACTGAAATATATATGAAGATTTAAAAATACCCCAACGGTGTACACTGGTGTACGCTTCGAATACATAACCCTTTTTCTACTTTTTAGATTCTTGTCTAATCCATACTGAGGCTGTGAGTGTCTTTATCGGACTCCAGAAATATACACGCAGATTTTTATGCTTAAACTATGCTATATATACCTGCTATCCAGTGATACTGTACCCTTTCTCAACTCTCTACAATCACGTTGAATCCATACTGGGCCTGAGACCCTCTGAGTCTGCCTCCGGATATATAGACCTAGGTTTTTAATGTTTAAACTATGCTATATATACCTGTTATCCGGTGATACTGTACCCTTTCTCAACTTTGTACAATTACGTCAAATCCATACTGGGCTTGAGACCCTCTGAGTCTGCCTCCTGATATAAAGACATAGGTTTTTCATGTGTAAACTATGCTACATATATACCTGTTATCCGGTGATACTGTACCCTTTCTCAACTTTCTACAATCTTGTCGAATCCATACTGGGCCTGAGAACGTCTGAGTCTGCCTCCTGATTAGAGATGAGTGGTGTTCGAGTCGACCTGTTCGCCAAGTTAAAATTCCAGCTGTTTTGGACGGTGTTCGAGTCGTTCGTCGAACTTGAACACTTTGCTCAAAATTCAGTTGTTCGAGGTTCCGTTCGAGAACGGTTCGTTCACCAAAAGCGTAACTTCATTTTCACATTAAAAATGGTTTTCAATGTTAATAGACTGTTGCATGGCATAGTAGTGGTATGTGGTAGCAAGCAGTGTAGTACAGCTGTCAAGGAGCTACACCGTGTGTGTTTCTAATTATTTTTTACCGCATCTTGTCCAGAAAATCCTTTTGGGCCTTGTAGCACTGTCTGCTACTCAGCAGAGGAGCCCACCAGTGAACCTAGCTATGCCGCCTGTTTATGAAAGAACCAGTTTTTGACTGCATTTAGCCCAGTTAATACTTTGGGCCTAGTAACTGTGTCTGCTACTTATCAGAGGAGGCCACCCGTGAACCAAGCTGTGCCGCCTGTTTATGTAAGAACCATTTTTTAACTCCATTTAGCCCAGTCAATACTTTGGGACTAGTACCGGTGTCTACTGCTCAGCAGAGGAGCCCACCTGTGAAACTAGCTATGCCGCCTGTTTATGTAAGTACTGTCTGCTACTCATCAGAGTTGCCCACCCGTGAACCAAGATATGCCACCTGTTTATGTAATAACTGTGTGCTACTCAGCATAGGAGCCCAGCTGTTAAGCAACTACAGCACCTGTGGTTTGGACACTTCATTTTTTCATTTTTTCTGGAATGCCGGTTAGGCCTAATTCCGGAATTCCGGTTGACCTGCACTTACTGGGAAATCCTCGATCGCGGGGAAGAATTGGAATCCCAGATCCCCATCACTAACGGGGTTCAGTGGGTTATCTGCACCTGTAAGCGACACACGCTGGACCTTTCAGTGTAGCGAGCATGCAGCCACGGACATGTAAGGGCATGACAGACCTGTTATTGATCGATCTCGCGTGCCAGAGTCTCGCGTGTCCCTCTAGTAAGCTTGACGCGTACCGCGGGGGCATGCCGGAGTCTCGTTCGTTAACGGAATTAAGCTGACAAATCGCTAGCACAACTAAAAACAGACATCCACCACCACCCACAGAATCGACAAAGCTTGCAATCTGTCAATCTTTTCTGTAGCTGGCATGGTTGAGGTTTCCAGGGTGGAGTCGAATTAAGCCGCAGGCTTCACTCCTGGTGGTGCCCTTCAGGACATTCCTTTAAGGTTCAGCTTTGCAACCATACTGCCCCCGGAAACCAAACACTTTGCCTTCATGGACGCTGTTCGGAGGTTCGTGGGAATAACGCCGCCCGATCGGCAGTTGGCCTAATTTATGGTGGGAAGTCCGACGGTATATGATTGTCTTCGATTTCAGATTTTTACTGTTTTTTGGTATTTTACATTTTTATCCCAGCCTTTCTTGACTTCATAAGGGCATGACATGCCTATATCTGTGTCTCTTCCTCCTCCTTTTACTCCTCCACCTCATTTCTATATGTAGTTGCCGTTTTCCATATGTTATTTTTGTATTCTGAGCATTTTGTCTGCTTTGGGACACCTTTTAAGGTGTTTTGTAATTGTTTTCTATGTGTTTGTATGTGTTTGTGTTTGCCTGCCATTGTTTTCAATGGTGTTCGACGTTGTTCGTCGAATGTTCGCCAAACATTCTACGAACTTGCCTCGTGCTCGGCGAACCAAAACGAACTGGAACACTAGCGGGGTGACTCAACACTACTCCTGAATATATAGACGTATATTTTTAATGTTTAAACTATGCTATATATACCTGGTATCTGGTGATACTGTACCCTTTCTGCCAGGAAGTCCTCCTCCACCCACCACTCTAAGTCTATCATTGACACCTGGAACATTGTCCCACATGTGTGATTATTTCTTGCGGATCTTCTTGTTATATTGAGGTGTGATCCATCCTGAGCATGTGACAGTCTGTGGGTTACTCCTGCAAATTAGATGTACATTTAAAAGTTACCCCAACACTAGTGTATACAGCTCTACGCTTATGATACATTACCCATTTACTGCTTTTTCTATTCTGGTCTAATCCAAACTGACCAAGTGAGAGTTATTTTCTGACTGTGGAAATAAATACTGAGATTGACAATAATGACTGTGTACAGCTGTACTCTTCAGATCCATTTCCGTTTTACGGCTTTTTATATTGTGTTGTAATCCATACTGAGCCTGAGAGCGTCTGTGTCTGCCTCTGAAATATCTACGAAGATTTAGAATGTTTAAACTATACTATATATACCTGCTATCTGATGATACTGTACACTTTTTCTACTTTTTAGATTCTTGTCTAATCCATACTGAGCCTGTGAGTGTCTCTGTGTGACGGATAGTATATATAGGGAGATTGACAATCATCCTTTGACTGTGTAGAGCTATACGCTTTTGATACAGTAACATATATCTGATGTTATTTTGGGTTCATTTTCTACAACATTTTGAAGTTTGATGGAAGAGGCCGCGGACGAGGGTGTGGGGGGGGTCAGCTGGTGCTGATGGTGGTGGCGCATCTGCTGGTAGTGGCAAAAGCACAATAGCAGCTAAGGCAGGAGGTGTTGAGCCTGCATCATGGTCTTGCTCCGGAACGCCTGGAAGGCTACCTTTTCTGGGAGTAGGTTAACTGCTTTTAAAGCCGGAGCATCAGGAACTGGTTTTGGCTTACATTGCCGAAACAGACTCCAGCAAATATGCCCTCCTCCTCTGAAGTTTCAAAAAATGCAAGCGCTGAGTCGTCAAGTGCTGGCTCCTGGTCAGGAAGAACCCCTTTCCTTGTGTCCTTCACCCCCACCAAAAGTGAATAATGCAGCAGGCCACACTTCACATTAGTCCATGTAGCTCTTTCTCACATACCATGCCTGGGTTATCAAGTCAAATTGTGAATTCCCCAGTCCAAGATGAATCTGACATGCGTGTGTAGGTGGCCAGCCAGGGCAGTGGGATTAATCGGTACCGGGCCGGTGTTTCAGAGGGATGTGTCACGTTGGTGGTGATGATGACCCGTTCCGTGGCCCTGGGCGTCCATGCAAAGGGGTGAATAACGTTTATAGGTGAATGATACGTGATGCCACCTGTGGTTTCTGATTAGATTGACCCGCGCTGCAGTGTTGCTTCTCTGGGACAGATGTTGTGGTGCAGCTAAGATGTAGAAGCCCTGCACAGATATGGCTGTAGTCGCAGGGTAGATGAAAGAGTTGGTAGATGGTGTGCAGCGCAGGATGTAGCAGAGCCGTGCGCCAGGCGCAGGAGAAAGATGACAGACACAGTCGTGCAGCTCCTTTACCTGTACTTGGTAAGTGCCATCCAGGACCCAGAGTACAGATGGAGAAGGAGTTGGTTAGCCTGGAAGCAAATTTGGAATTCTCTCTCTGCAGATAGGTAGTGTGGCCTCCGTTCTAGCGCTTATCTGAGGTACTCGCAGTACTGAGTTCACTGAAGTTCCTTCTGTTGACTCTCTTTTGGAACTTTCTCATATGGCAGGCAGCCATAGCCTTTTCCTTCTGGCTCACACACGTCGCTGCTGGGGCCTCCGAGCCTTAGTTGAGAACAGGGCATTTACAGCTGCTACTTCCTCCGATTTCTGCTGCAGGACCGTCAGTGTCCCTACAAAGTCAGAGACCGGAATCCCAACCATGCGCTCCAGCTAGGAGTGAGCCTTAACTCTGCTCATCCTCCAGCTCCCCTTCCCTTCACAGACTGCCCTAACTTACCTCCTCCCGACCACAGAGAGCAGCTCCTCAGCAGTCAGGTTCAGAGGTCTCCCTGCTGGCCTGGAGTGGGAACTGTGTTGTGTGTTGGTTTAACTGCTAGAGAGATCCTTCGTTGCTCCCAAGCATGACATCACACTCCCTAGGAGGAAGGTAATGCCACTGTGGTGACCGTACTCCTGGGGGCTCCACAAGTGCACTGATGCCCAGCCACTGCTAGATGATTCTGCTGGTACATTGACCCAGACCACTACATTCCCCTCGCACTCTACACAGCCAGAATCTGACCCTAAAGAAACTCAGGTTCCCCTTCCCGCATACTATACCACCTTACATGGTGGCAAAGAGGAAGGTGCAGATGAAAGTGCAGGTTCCTTGAGCAGGTGGGGGGGGCATACTCATGGGCGACGGCACTGGCACAGGGCCCCTCATAGTACGCAAATGTGTCTCTGCCGGTGGGAGGGCTTGCCGTCAGACACACCGCTGTACTATGAGGGGCCCTGTGCCAGTGCCGTCGTCAACGAGTGGGCCCCCCTGCTTGCTCAGGATCACAGCACTTGCAAAGTTGAAATACTTACCTCTCCCTGCTCCACCGCCGTGACATCTTCCGCGTTTCCTGACAGTGACATTCTGGTCAGAGAGCGCGATAACATCACGTATGTACGCCCTCTGCCTAAACAGTCCAAGTGCAGTGAGATGGAAGATGGGGACGACGAGGAGTCCAGACTAGTACAGGGATTCCCTAGCGAGGAGACTTATTTAATTGTTTTCAATGTTGGGACAGCTATTTTTGGGGAGCACTATACTCTGAAGAATGATATATGAGGCCACCATACACTGGAGCATTCCAAAGGTGGACATCAGACACTGGAGCAGCATTTACAGGGCCCATTATGCACTGGAGCATTAGAAATGGGGCCCATTATATATGGAGCATTATTTGGGCCCATAACACAGTGGAGCTTCATCCATGGGGACCAACATATACTGTAGCATTATGTGGAGCTCATCATATACTGTTCCAAATATTATATTGGACCAATGATTCTGTATGGAGAAATATATGGGCCTTTTTACTCTGTATAGCGCACTATGCGGTGGCCATAATACTGTATGGAGTAATACACTGTCCGTTTTTGGAGCTATTGGAGAATTTAAAATGGATATCAGTCATGAGATGTAAGAAGTGAAGTATTTTTCATTGTACTATACCGCTATTTTTCTGCCATATCAGAGGATCATGAATTGTGGCATGTGTTAAAGGAACCCATTGACACTCTTTGGCCCTGGGCCCACGAAAATCTTGAGCCAGCCCTACCCCCCCACAACTTTAGCCAAATAACCCCCAGTTTTCAATGCCTAACTATTATTATAAAGTAAATTAAAGTTGATAAGCTTAAGTAATAAGAATTGATGTTTTTGGCATTAAAATGGGCACTGTAGGTGTGTTTCCTGTCCTCCACTCCCTGCCGACCTTGGTTCCCCATTGACTTGCATTGGGTTTCGTGCTTCAGTCGGCCGTCGACTTTTCACGATAATCGGCCGATTTCGTTCGACCCGACTTTTGAGAAAGTCGGGTTTCATGAAACCCGACTCGACCCAAAAAATGGCAAAGTCGCTCATCTCTACTTATGACATCACACTCAGGCCAATCTTATTCTATGGACCCATGTACGGTACATGTCCAAGTTTGATCCAATATTGGGATCGCACTTGGCCATGCAAGTCAGTGAGTGTGTGGGAAACATTGGACTGCAGTTCGATGAAATTTTTTCTCCATTTTTTCATCTGCTAGAGTGATAAGATTATGATTTACATAATCGAGGGTGGTGTGAACCTTACCTAATAATGTCAAACTAGGGCTTATAGTGCCTGAAAGTTAAAGGGGTTGCCATACGTTAGCTGATTAGGGGTACACAGTGGTTAACAGTTCAGGCAAGTAGTATGGTCTCTCTGCCTGCTGCCTGAATTCTACTCTCTTGGTTGCTGCAAACACAGGCAAGATTTTTTGCTTCCTTTAGCAAGCCCCTTGCAATTTTACCCATGTAAGTATTTGAGAATAACTTTTTAAAGGACTTGTGACTTGGTGTAATGGGATGCCTCAGTGTCAGGCATGTGAATAGAGTCTTAATGCCTTCATACAGGTGCCTCTCATAAAATTAGAATATTATCAAAAAGTTAATTTATTTCAGCTCTTCAATACAAAAAGTGAAGCTTATATATTATATAGAGTCATTACAAACAGAGTGATCTATTTCACATGGTTATTTCTGTTAATGTTGATGACTATGGCTTACAGCCAATGAAAACCCAAAAGTGATTATCTCAGTAAATTAGAATACTTTAAAACACCAGCTTGAAAAATTATTTTAAAATTCGAAATGATGGCCTACTGAAATATATGTTCAGTAAATGCACTCAATACTTGATTGGGGCACATTTTGCATCAATTACTGCATCTATGCTGGCTGGCATGGAGGCGATCAGCCTGTGGCACTGCTGAAGTGTTATGGAAGCCCAGGTTGCTTTGATAGCAGTTTCCGCTCATCTGCATTGTTGGGTCTGGTGTCTCTCACCTTCTTCTTGACAATATCCCATAGATTCTCTATGGGGTTAAGGTCAGGTGAGTTTGCTGGCCAATCAAGCACAGCGATACTGTTGTTTTTAAACCAGGTATTGGTGCTATTGGCAGTGTGGACAGGTGCTAAGTCCTGCTGGAGAATGAAATTTCCATCTCCAATAAGCTTGTCGGCAGAGGGAAGCATGAAGTGCTCTAAAATTTCCTGGTAGACGGCTGCGCTGACTTTGGGCTTGATAAAACACAGTGGACCTACACCAGCACATGACATGGCTCCCCAAACCATCACTGATTGTGGAAACCACTCTAGACCTCCAGCTGCTTGGATTGTGGCCTCTCCACTCTTCCTTCAGACTCTGGGACCTTAATTTCCAAATGAAATGTAAAATTTACTTTCATCTGAAAACAACACCTTGGACCACTGAGCAACTGTCATGGAATAACTGCTTCTTCTGGATGCTAAGCTAATGTGATGCTTTGCTGAGGGGATACGCGTGCAAGCACCCCACACTGCGTGCATCCCTTAGAATGCTACTAAATATATAGGCCACGCTACAGGTTCAAGAGAGATGGATTGTGGGAGCTGGTTTGGGAGGATTTGGCAGCTGGAGCCAGCACACCAGGGGGTGGTTAGATGATCAAAGACACTAGACCTGGCCACATTTATATGCTATAGCACCTTCCACTAAATAACTTCTAGAGTGATCCCAGTCATGAATATAAAGCAGTAAGTATTAAATACAATGCAACAAATGAATTATACCAAAGATTTAGCAGGCACATTAAAATGTGTTACAACATGGTAAAGCAGCAGATGACAGGCAGCAAGCAGAGGTGGGGAGTTGTACCAGGTTCACTTATCATTACTTCTGAACTATTTATAACCCTGCCCACACCACTGATTGTCAGCTTCCTGTGTACACTGACAAGATGCCAATCAGTACTGGGGGCAGGATTACAAGGATTAGCTGGACTGCATAGCACATGACACCTAGTCCTGCAATGATAATGTTCTACTGATAAATAACTGATTGTATTGAAACTGCAGCAAACTATGGAGCTAGAGACACTTCCATGGAATCAGGATCTAGATTATGCTGGTGTTCTCAGACTGGTAAGGGGCCTTGGATATTGGCCTCTCCAGCTTAAAAATAGCAGCCCGCAGCTGCCCAGAAAAGGCATATCTATTAGATGCTCCAATTCTTGTGCTATGCCCAGCTCTTCCCATGTAACCTGTGGTGATGGGAAGGAGGTAATACTTGTCAGGTTCACAATTTATGGGCAGCTGCAGGCTGCTACTTTTAGGCTGGGGGGGCCATTTGTTTAAATAATTAAAAACAGCATGGGGACCCCGTGATTCTTGATAACCAGCCTTGCTAAAACCAACAGCTGTCAGTTTTGCCTGGCTGGTTATCAAAAATACAGGAAAACCCATGCTGTTTTTTTTATTATTTATTTAGAGCACAGTTGCCGGATGATGAATACTCACATCAGCCAGCACCTGCTCACGCTGTTATTAGCAGTAGCAGGCATAGGCTGATGGTAGTAGTAGTACCATCTACCAATACTAGTAATATTTTTATGTCCGTCCAGTCACAACTGCAGGCTCACGCTGTCATCTGACAGCGTGGGATCAGTGGCTCTCTGACCTGTGGTAATGATTTTACTGCTGAACAGAGGCAGTGTTTGCCCTGCTGTCATGGACTTCACAACAAGGCAAACACTGGATGATCGGGTCCCCCATTTAAGTGAATTGGGTCTGGATTTGGGTTATGTTCGGGTAACCTAACCTGCCAGACGCAAACATCCAGAGGTTTGCCCATGACTGCTAATAAAGTCCCATGGCTTCCAGTAACACTTCTGTGCTAATGACACTCAGATCTACCTCTCTGGCTTAGACATTACCTCTCTGCTGTCTAGAATTTCAGAGTGTCTATCAGCCATATCCATTCTTTCCATCACGCTTCCTTAAACTTACTGTGGACAAAACTAAACTAATCATTTTTCCTCCATCCCCTTAACTCTCCCATCAGACCTATCTATCTCTAAAAACAACATCATGATTTCCCCCATACCGGACATTCACTGCCTTGGAGTAACCCTTGTCTCTTCCCTTTCAAACCACACAAAAATATTTTCAGAATTCATTCCTTCCTCCACCCTCATACTGTTAAGATGTTAATGCATGCCTTCATCAGCTCCCGCCTCGACTACTGCAATAATCTTCTATGGAGCCTCCCAGCTAACAACCTCATGCCTTTCCAGTCCATCCTTAACTCTGCTGACCTATGAATTTACCTCTCCCCATGCTTCTCCTCTACTTCTCCCCTCGGCAAATCCTCCATAGGCTCCCAAAGTCCCAACTGATACAGTTTAAACTACTAACACTAATCAACAAGGCTATCCACAAATCTGTCTCCTCCACATCTCCAAACTCCTCCATATCTTTCCACACTTAATCTCCCATGCTCACATGATCTCCTTATCTCCTCCATTTTGATAAGTTCCTCACCAAATGGCCTCCAAGATTTCTTCCAAGCATCCTTTAACATCTGGAATTACATGCCACATCATGTCCAATTGTCTCCAACATTTGGAACTTTCAGAAAGAACATGAAAGCCCATGACTTCAAGAAAGTTCACAAGTTGAAATGAATCACGTTACATTTTGATGAATTTGGTGCTAAAAAAGTCCACAAATATCGTCAGTCAAAAAAGAGGACTCCTCCTTTGTAAACAATGTTTTCATACAGTTAGAAATGTTACAGCTGAATAAAATGTATTTTCTTGAGGGGTGCACTTTTAATACTACTTTTAGGACACTTTAAAAAGAACTCTGACTTTACTTTTATTAAAAGTTTTGCAATCTGGAGAGGTTAGTTGGGAAACTGCTTTGACAAAGCACTGCAGATCACAAGATGATATTAGTAATGCGGCAGAAATGTACTTTTTGTACAAAATGACTTAATTACTTTCATAACAATAATCAGGACTTGTAGTTTGGATTTCATTAAACAGAAATGAAAATTTTCATTGTGATCATAAATATTGTAGAGTTTGGAAATAGCACTATCAGCACATTTTCACCCATGAAAAAGCTACTTTTTCCTTTTATTACCCAGTTTTGCAGAGTGACATTTTCCAAAAATGCACCTTTCAATCAAACCGAAATATTGATCAAAGTAAATGTCATTAACCTTAAATAGAGAAATGGAATCCACTTCAACACATATCTATCTTTTTCTCTCCATAAATATAACAATTTGAAAAATGATTTTGTCATTGAGTTTCCTGATGCAACGATACAAATAAGAGGAATCCTATCAAGATACCAAATATCTAATATCTGGGAGATCTCAGGTTTAGACATTTCATATATACTTTCACTATGTCTTTATACAGAATCATTCTTACGTTCACCAAAAGAATATTTTTACTTCCAATTAAGCCAATTTTTAGTTTTGGAAGAGAAAGAGACTTGAGTGAGCACGTCCGCACCTTCATCTCAGGCTATCAAAATATCTGAAGAGTCTATGTGTTAGGGACGGCGGAACGCACTAAATAATAAATAATAAAAAGTGCGCTCGCTGCCCGGGGTCCACCGTGCAGAGGTGTTACGCTGCTGCTACGTAATGGCAGATGCCCAATATGGTGGTATAATGCACGCGGGTTGAACGTCACCCGGTGTGCACTGGGCGCACACTGTTACTTCACAGAGGCGCCGTAGCGTTAAACACAAATGCCGAGCCTGTTGAACTCACAGGTCTCAGCGGATTGCACGCACTATATATGGTCACAGGACTCGGGCCCAAGACACAGGGTCAGTGTCCCTTTAGACCTACCGTGCGTGCGGCATCGCAACAGTGGACACCAATAAGTACTGCTGACTGCAGTGCGGCGACAGACACTGCCGCTGTACAACAATGCCCAGTAGCAGGCTCACTGTCAGATGCTAGTACTGTGGATGGTATGCACTGTGCCCTGTAACTTGCCACTGACTGGTGCTGACTCTATCACTAGTTCCCTATCAGAGGGAGGGGAATCTTAATGGGTCATTTGCAAGTCCATACATCCGTCATCATTCACACAGTTAGCAACCTAGCGTCTATACTAGCGCATAGCTGAGCGGCCATGCAAACCTTTTATAGCTGGGACCTTCCAGAAGCTTCCAGATCCCTGAGATGAACCAATCAGATCTAGAGAAGGACCTGTGCATGTGACTCCCGATCTCCAATGGGAGATTGTCTCGTGAGCATGCTCAGTGGAGCGACAGAAGGACTTAGCCTCTGGAGTGGCTTGCTGCTGAGCTGCCTGCATTGCTATTGTTGGCCCAGAGGTGGCAGCAACAGCCAGACCCACAGAGCTGGTCTGAGCAAAGCATCGGGAACGATAGGGCTGCTGAGCAAGCTCCTCTGCGGTCAATGGAGAATGGGAGACTGCTGAATGCAAGGCTCTGGATTCCTGCTGTGCTGCTACAGGAATCCGACACCTAACATTATTTGACTGATTTTCTGCTATGGATTGCTTGCAGGAAATCGCTGTGCATTAAAGTAGCAGTCTTGTGAAATATTCACAGCAGTGAAAATCCGATAATTGAAACGCACTGAACCATGCAAGTCAAAGAATGCGTGGAAAACATCGAATGGCACTTGGATGACATCGGAGTGTGGTTGGATTTCCGCATCCTCACAGTATGGAGAAGACGGAGACTTTTTCTCTGTAGCTTCTCCTCATCCGAGAGAATCGGAGCACACTGTGATCAAACTCCAATCAGAGTGTCATTTGCATATTCAACCCGATTCTATGAGATGAGTAAATCTACGGCCTTAGAGAACATCTGTCATTTTAACCACTGATGTGGTTGGAGTAGATAACGCCATTATGAGGAGATGCAATTTAAGAAAAAAATAAATATGTGCATATATGAAGTAGAGGGGCCAGATGGCTATTCTTCAAGAACCATGACCGTGTGTGGAATAGAATAATAATAAAAGAGTGATGTAAGCTTTCTAAATTGGAATTATATGGTAAGACTATGCAATTGAATTAATGATTCTTCATAGAATAAAAATTTTGCCAAGCTTCAGGATGAAGTAGTGGCATTATAAGCTAAAAACTTTCCTTGTCTATTTAGCTTTCCACAGGCTGGGGTAAAACAGTCACGGTCTAGGTCCTGCTCTGCTCCTTTCTATTTTGAGACCTACTGACACATAGCGAGGTAAATAATAGCATTAGCCACCATCTTGATTGGGTGCACTTTGTCACAGTGGGATGACATTTACAGTAGTTCTTTTGAACAAAATAGGATCAACTAAGTACCCTATATTATTAACATGTACTTGCACTACTATTAGTGATGAGCAAACATGCTCGGATATGGTGTTAACTGAGCACACTCGGATGCTCATCGAGTGTCAGAAGCATGCTCGAAAAATATGCTCGAGTCTACGAGACTGTATGTCTCGCGGCTGTTCGACAGCCACATCACATGCTGGGATTGCCTAACAGATTCACTAGAAACATTTGAGGATTGAAATCTTCGTCAGTGTCAGCATCAAATTGATTTTCCTCTGTTTCGCATTCCAATTCATCCTCCGGTATAGAATGCAAAATAGCAAGAATATCATCAAGCTTTAGCGCACTTCTTCTAGCCATATTAGCAAATAGCAAAACTGCAGGCCGTATTCTACAGAAATTATATAATCCACTCGAGAGTTCACTGGTTCACTGATTGATGTCCTGTATATGTCCTGTGTATGTCAAGTATATTTGCCAAAATGCTAATTATTCTAAGTCTAAGCCAACATTTATTCTAAACTTATTCTAAACATGCAAGTAAATTAAAACTAAAAGAAATAATAACATTTAGGAACAAAGACTAGCAAAATATAGTAGGGAGTCAAAATGACTCCCTTTGGTAATTAAAGGCAAATTTTGAAAAAAGGTACTCTTTTTTTTTAAAAAATTATTGTCACAAAAACTTTTTTTTTTCGCATCCTAAATGAGTAAAAGTCACAGAGTCTCAAGCCGGAATTCAGAAAAAATGTAGTCACAGAAGAGACATTAAAATTGCGAGAAGACAAAATGACTCCATTGGTAGTTCTAGTTAATCGATGTAACAGCGCCAACTTGACAATGCCTGGCTCACTTTAAGCTTATTTATACAGCTACAATTAATGCCACTCTAAATTAGACCTTCTCTACAATTCCTAACTAAATGGTATTACACTCCCACAAGGTTGAAATCTACTTTCTCAAAGAGAAAATCTGTATTATGCCTCAATGAGCAAGACTTACAAAAAGAAGAAATGAAGCCAAGACTTACAGAAAAGAGTACAGAAATGGAAGAAAAGGAGGCAAGAGCTGCTTCCTCAAGGGCCACTGAAACATCTCAGCAGAGACTGCTCCTCCACCATGTACAGACGGGAGGGAATCTGCTAGACGTACAGATTTACAGCTCTGGCAAAAATTAAGAGACCACTGCACAGATTTATAAAAATCAGTCTTTCTACATGTCTGACAGTCATTCCATTCCAGTGTCAGTTGAATTCCAAGCAGAGTACACCTCATTCTACTTAATGTGCTTCTGATTAGGTGATCACCTGAACCAAATCCTATTTAATGAAGGAAAGTATAAAAATCCCTGCTGTGGTGCTCACAATCCTCTTGCAATAGGACAAGCTGGATGGCAAAACAAGTGCTAGTAATATCCCAAAAGTAATAGGAATTAAAAAAAAACTTTTACCATGCCAAAGGAGATGAAAAGAAAAGTCTTGAGTGAGGAAAAGAAGTTCTCAATTCTGGCTTTACAGTGAGTGTCATGTTGCCTCCATTCTTAAAATTTCTAAGATGGCAGTCCATTACAACAAGGTCAAGCAGCAGACATTGGAGACAACAAAGCAACAGACCGGCAGAGGGTGATAACAACTCTCCACTGACCGGGATGACCATCATCTTATTCAAATGTTGCCGACACTTGGATTGGAGCATTCAGCTGCATGTATTTCTATACAGCTGAATGCTCCAATCCAAGTGCCGGCGACAGTACCGAGTATTGACATGCGATACTCGTCTGAGTTTCTCGCATGTGTGATCAGGGCCTTAGAGCTAGAAGGGACTTTTAGGGTCGCTGTGCCCAACCCCTGCTCAATAGAGGATTCACTATACCATCTCAAACAGATGTCTGTCCAACCTCTGTTCCCTTTTTGCCCGACTAAAAATAAAACCATAAAAAATGCAAAATTTGGTATATGTCATACCTCACAAAATATAAAATAAATTAATCCGATCGATAAATAATGTGAAAAAAATGGCCCGAGGATGAAGGGTTTAACCCCTTTCTGACATCTGATGTACTATCCCGTACATGGGACCCGGGCCCCTATGCCCATGGACGGGATAGTACATCATAGCGATCAGCGGCGCTCACGTGGTGAGCGCCGCTGATCGCGGCCGGGTGTCAGCTGATTATCACAGTTGACACCCGGCACTATGTGTCAGGGGGTGACCGCCCCCAATATGTTAACCCCTGGCACACTGCGATCAAACATGATCGCAGTGTACCGGGGGTTTAGGGAAGCATCGACAAGGAGGGGGCTCCCTCTGTGTTTCCCTGAGCCCCCGGAGCAGTGCGATGTGCTGCGCTGCTCCGGGGGCCTCCTTCCCTACAGGTCCCTGGATCCAAAATGGCGGCGGGGACCTTCGGGGGCCTGCAGGGAGCCGGCTTCCTCATGCCTGCAAAGCGCCGGCATGAGGAAGCCTCCAGCACTGCCTGTGACAGATCGCTGATCTGTCACAGCGATCTGTGATGTGACAGATCAGCGATCTGTCACATGACAGTTATGTCCCCCCTGGGACAATGTAATAAAGTTAAAAAAAAGTGTAAAAAATAATTTATAAAAAATCGCTAAATTAAAAAAAAAAAATATTCCTTAATAAATTCATTTTTTGGAAATAAAAAACCCCAAAACAATAAAAGTACACATATTTAGTATCTCCATGTCCGTAACAACCCGCCCTATAAAACTGTCCCATTAGTTAACCCCTTTATTGAACCCCTTAAAAATAAAAATAAAAAACAAAGCAAAAAATAATGCCTTAATTTCATACCACCGAACAAAAAGTGCTATAACGCGCGATCAAAAAGACGGATTTAAATAACCATGGTACCATTGAAAACGTCATCTTGTCCCGCAAAAAACGAGCTGTGATACAGCGTCATCAGTTTAAAAATAAAAAAGTTATAGCTCGCAGAATAAAGCGATGCAAAAATAATTATTTTTTAAATAAAATTGTTTTTATTGCATAAAAGCGCCCAAACATTAAAAAACTACATAAATGAGGTATCGCTGTAATCGTACTGACCCGAAGAATAAAACCGCCTTATCAATTTTACCGCACGCAGAAGGGTGTAAATGCATCCCCCAAAAGAAATTCTTGAAATGCTGGTTTTTGTTCATTCTGCATCCCAAAAATTGGAATAAAAAAGCGATCAAAAAATGTCACATGCCCAAAAATTGTACCAATAGAAACGTCAACTCGTTCCGCAAAAAATAAGATCTCACATGACTCGATGGGTCAAAATATGGAAAAATTATAGCTCTCAAAATGTGGTGATGCAAAAACTATTTTTACAATAAAATGCGTCTTTTAGCATATGACAGCTGCCAAACATAAAAACCGCCATAAATAGTAAATCAAACCCCCCTTTATCACCCCTTTAGTTAGGGAAAAATAATAAAATTTAAAAAATATATTTATTTCCATTTTCCCATTAGGGTTAGGGCTAGGGTTAGGGCTAGGGTTAGGGCTAGGGTTAGGGCTAGGGTTAGGGCTAGGGTTAGGGTTAGGGCTAGGGTTAGGGCTAGGGTTAGGGCTAGGGTTAGGGGTGTGTTGGAGTTAGGGTTGGAGTTAGATTTGGGGGGTTTCCACTGTTTGGGTACATCAGGTGCTCTCCAAACGCAACACTGTGTCTGATCTCAATTCCAGCCAATTCTGCGTTGAAAAAGTCAAACAGTGCTCCTTCCCTTCCAAGCTCTGCCATGCACCCAAATAGTGTTTTACCCCCACATATGTGGTATCAGCCTACTCAAGACAAATAACAAAACAACTTTTGGGGTCCAATTTCTCCTGTTACCCCTAGGAAAATGAAAAATTGGGGGCAAAAATAACATTTTTGTGGAAAAAAAATATGATTTTTTTTATTTTCACGCCCGGGCCTTATAAACTTCTGTGGAGCACTGGGGGGTTCAAAGTGCTCACCACACATCTAGATAGGTTCCTTAGGGAGTCTAGTTTCCAAAATGGGGTCACTTCTGGGGGGTTTCCACTGTTTAGTTACATCAGGGGCTCTCCAAAGGCAACATGATTCCCGCAGACCATTCCATCAAAGTCTGCATTCCAAAACGTCACTACTTCCCTTCCGAGCCCAGATGTGTGCCCATACAGTAGTTTTATCCTACACATGGGGTATCAGCGTACTCAAAACAAATTGGACAACAACTTTTGGGGTCCAAATTCTCCTGTTACCCTTGTGAAATTAAAAAAATTGGGGACTAAAAGATCATGCTTGTGGAAAAAATATGATTTTTTTTACTTTCATATCCAGGCGTTATAAACTTCTGTGAAGCTCTTGGGGGCTCAAAGTGCTCACCACACATCTAGATAAGTTCCTTGGGGGGTCTAGCTTCCAAAATGGTGTGATTTGTGGGGGTTTCCACTGTT
This sequence comes from Dendrobates tinctorius, assembly GCF_039654945.1. Classification (NCBI taxonomy): domain Eukaryota; kingdom Metazoa; phylum Chordata; class Amphibia; order Anura; family Dendrobatidae; genus Dendrobates; species Dendrobates tinctorius. The sequence goes on along the minus strand of NW_027361688.1, from coordinate 44,247,567 downwards.
TAGGCACATCAGGGGCTTTCCAAACGCGGCATGGCGTCCAATCCCAATTCCAGCCAAAAAAGTCAAATGGCGCTGCTTCCCTTCCGAGCTCTGCCGTGCGCCCAAATAATGGTTTACCTCCACATGTGAGGTATCAGCGTACTCAGGACAAATTGCACAATAAATTGTAGTGTCCTGGTACCCTTGGGAAAATAAAAATTGGGGGTGAAAAGATCTTTTTTGTGGAAAAAATATGATTTTTTAATTGTATGGCTGTACATTATAAACTTCTGTGAAGCCCTTGGGGGTTCAAAGTTCTCACCACACATCTAGATAAGTTCCTTGGGGGGGTCTAGTTTCCAAAACGGTGTCATTTGTGGGGGGTTTTTAATGTTTTGGCACATCAGGGGCTTTCCAAACGCGACATGGTGTCCGATCTGAATTCCAGCCAAAAAAGTCAAATGGTGGTGCTTCCCTTCCGAGCCCTGCCATGCGCCCAAATAGTCATTTACACCCACATATGGGGTATCAGCATACTCAGGACAAATTGCACAATAGCTTTTAAGGTCCTGTTACCCTTGGGAAAATAAAAATTGGGGGTGAAAAGATCATTTTTGTGGAAAAAATATGATTTTTTTATTTGTGCGGCTGTACGTTATAAACTTCTGTGAAGCCCTTGTGGGTTCAAAGTTCTCAACACATATCTAGATAAGTTCCTTGGGGGTCTAGTTTCCAAAATGGAGTCACTTGTGGGGGGTTTCCACTGTTTAGGCACATTAGGGGCTCTCCAAACGTGACATGGGGTCCGATCTGAATTCCAGACATTGAAAAAGTCAAACGGAGGTCCTTCCCTTCTGAGCTCTGCCATTCGCTGAAGCAGTGGTTCCCCCCACATGTCAGGTGTCAACATACTCAAGAGAAATTGCGCAATAACTTTTGCCATCCAATTTCTCCTGTTACTCTTGGCAAAATAAAAAAAAATTGGACCTGAAGTAATTTTTTTGTGAAAAAAGTTAAATATTTTTTTTTTTTTTAAACATTCAAAAAATTCCTGTGAAGCACCTGAAGGGTTAATAAACTTCTTGAATCTGGTTTTGAGCACCTTGAGGGGTGCAGTTTTTAGAATGGTGTCACTTTTGGGTATTTTCTATCATATAGAACCCTCAAAGTGACTTCAAATGTGATGTGGTCCGTAAAAATAAAATGGGGTTGCAAAAATGAGAAATCGCTGGTCAAATTTTAACCTTTATAACTTCCTAACAAAAAAAATTTTGGTTCCAAAATTGTGCTGAGGTAAAGTAAACATGTGGGAAATGTTACTTATTAAGTTTTTTTGTGTGCCATATCTCTGTGATTTAAGGGCATAAAAATTCAAAGTTGGAAAATTGTGAAATTTTCAAAATTTTTGCCAAATTTCCGCTTTTCTCACAAATAAACGCAAACTATATCAATGAAATTTTACCACTAACATGAAGTACAATATGTCACGAGAAAACAGTCAGAACCACTGGGATCCATGGAAGCGTTTCTGAGTTATTACCTCATAAAGGGACAGTGGTCAGAATTGTAAAAATTGGTCCGGTCATGAACGTGCAAACCACCATTGGAGGTAAAGGGGTTAAAATGTAAATGAGCTGTTAAGGTCTATAGGAGAGGCAAAAATCGCATCAAAAATATGCCTCCAGAGCTTATTTTCAAATTAAAATGAGCCTTACCTGTGTGAGACACGTAGACAAGGAGAGCAGACTATATGCTATAGAGGCAGACTCTACTGGAGATCTATGATCGGACCATAGATCTTAACAGCTCATTTGCATATTAAGAAAATGTGGATTTTTCTGGAATAAGACATCAGATCGCAGATAACAAGGCATCATTTTATTCAGCATCCTATGACCTACATGCCCATATAAGAGAAATGATCTTACTGATAGAATTCTCTTTAAAACACTAAGGGTATGCGCACACGCTGCAGATTCTGCTGCAGATCTGCAGCGGATTTGGCCGCTGCGGATCTGCAGCAGTTTCTGCTGCATTGTACAGTACCTTTATACCCTATGGGAAAAGCAAACTGCTGTGCAGACGCTGCGGAATTTTCCGTGCGGATTTGCTGCGGTTTCAAAACCGCAGAAAGAATTGACATGTCAATTCTTTCTGCGGATTCCGCTGCGGTTTGCCATCTCCTCCATTGGGGAGATGAAAAACCGCAGGGCAAAACCGCAGGCCAATCCGCAGGTAAAACCGCAGGTCTTTTGACCTGCAGATTTACCTGCGGATTTTACAAAATCCGCGTGGCCAAATCCGCAGAGCATTCCGCAGCGTGTGCACGTACCCTTAAGCATTTATTGTGCTGCTGTAATACTACACAGAATTTCCATCTCGGCACAGTAATAATATTGGGCATTTTTGGTCTTTTATTCTCTGTGCTTTCGGTATAGGCTTCCCTTAAGCTGTGGACGTTGACCAGGTAAATTTGCATTCACTTTCCTGTTGTAATTAGAAAAAAACAGTTCAGTAATACAGGGATGAATGTGAAGTATACAGATGAGCTTATTAGGCTGCATGAAAAGGCTGCATTTCATAAACAAGCTGGAGGCGACTTTTCTGCACCTTTGGCTGCTAATGCTATTATGATGTAAAGGTTATTAATATAGCGAATGGGTGAAGACATCAAACAGAAGGGACGTGATTTCTAAGGTACATAGGAAAGGGAGGCCACTCTACTGCACAACAAGTTACGGAACCTTCCAGTTACAGACTGTTAGGCTACGTTCACACCGGGCGTTTTTGCTGCATTTTATTTATCCATTTTTTATGCCAATTTTCAGCTGTAATTTTTACAGTACCGTCACAGCCTATGACATTTCAGAAATCTCATGTATTTTGTGCTTTGCATGGTTTTTTGGACATAGAGCATGTCACGTCTTTCAGCGTTTTTTTCAGCGTTTTTCACCCATTGACACGAATAGGTGGTGAACAAACAATGAAAAAACGCACCAAAAACTCAGGTATCGTGTTTTGCTGCATTTTTTGCGCCAAAACCTGATTCTATGGAATACAACTTTTTTTTCAACACTAAACTTTACCAGCATGCACAGGAGACAAAACCGCCGCAAAAGAACGCATAAAAAATGCCGCAAGAAATGCAAGAAAAGCCAAGGAAAGCATGCCTTTTTCTACAGCTTCTTTCCTGTGAACAGATCAGGCTTTGTTGCAGAAAAAAACGCTGAAAAAACACCAAGTGTGAGCTTACCCTTAAGATAGTTTCACATGTCCAACTTTCATGGTCTGAATCCCCTGACTCGCACTCAAAAGCTTCATTGGTATGTATGAGGCTTTTATTGTTGGATGTGTTGAAGGGGTTGTCCACTACTGACACAACCCCGTCTCAATCAGTATGTTTACCTTCAGTACAATATGAACATTTATGCTCACCTCCAGTGTCTGCGCTGTTCCAGCGGTGTTGGCACTCACTCTCCCAGGACTCACGTCACATTGTCATATCCCTGCACCCAATCAGTGCTAGCTACACTCTCCCATTCCTTCGGATGAATCAGACGGTCAAGAAGAGGTGGCTGCTCACTTCCTGATATGTTCGAAGGCAGAGGGTGAAGCCAGCACTGACTGAGCGCAGGGTTCAAGTGACATAACGTGATGTAAACCCTGGGGGGGTGTGAGTGCTGGAAATGCTGGAACAGTGCTGGCACCAGAGGTGAGTGTAAGTGCTACTATTTTTTCTGAGGACAAACATGCTGATTGAGATGGGATTGTCCAAACAGTAGACAACCCCTTTAAGCCACCTTTATCCATACCCATAAAAAAGGGGAACTACAGTGTTCAGTTGTTGAGTTATTCACTAATTTCCAGAAGCAACAAAAATAAAAACAGCTGAAACGAAAGAGTAGGATGAAACCTGAGTATTCAGGTAGTTGCTATCCTTGCCACTTCCAAGGGTTACTTCCCTGTGCTAGGTCTCCTTGTAACTCTTAAAACACTCAGCACTTCTACATCACTGGGTAGACTACCATATTACTGACTAGTTCTACCTTGATATTTGAGAAAAATCCAGGTAACTGTGTAACTGTTATATCGCTGACCAATTCTTGCTAGGACCCTTTAACAAACCCAGCTTTATTACATCGCCAGATAACTTCGCTATGCCATTGTTACGGCGGCGGAACACGCTTAAAAAATATAAATAAACGTGTTCGCCGCCCGGGGTCCACCGTGCGGCAGATGTAATAACCGCTGCTGAAAAGGCAGAGCACAGGACGATAATGTGCACAGGAAGAACTGAACCTGGTGCACAAAAGCAAACTCTGTTAAAACTCACAGAGCTGTACCCAAAACACAAATGCAAAAAACGCTGAGTCTGTATTAGCCTCACAGACACTCAGCGGCACACGTGCTGTAGCCAAAGCCGGAGTAGTTAAGAACAGCACTACACCCGAATGGACTTACCGTAAGTAGGCGTGTGCACGGCGTCGCAACTGGGTTGCAAGCGCGCTATAGCAGGCGCGAAGCAGGACGCTGGCTGCTGCAACTGGCGGAGCTTGAGCGCGCTGGCGCTAGCGCGCACACTGGCTGTATCCCAATCACTCACGCATTCGTATTATCAGAGGGAAGGGGTTTCTTAATAAGTCATTCACCAGTCCAAGCGTCCGTCACCAAACACACAGCAGCAAGTATGGAAAATAATAGCGCATGGCATAGCGGCCATGCGCACTTTTTATAGCGTACGGGACCTGCCGGAAACGTCCAGAGGCCAGATCATTACCAATCAAATCAGGAGAAGGACCTGAGCACCTGACTCCTGAACTCCAATGAGAGCTAGTCCCGTGAGCATGCTCAGAAGCAGGGAAAAAGGACTTGGCCTCAGGAGACAAATGTGAGAATCTGGGTTGCTGCATATGCATAGAATGACCAAGATTCCTAACATTACCCCCCCTCCTAGGGCCCCCTCCTCCCTGAACCCTCCGTTCCCCCAGCCTGTGCCCGACAGCAGCACAGGTCTCAGACTCGTCAAAAGGTGAGCCTGATCTCCCGGTAGGTGAAACCGAAAACCAGGAGATGCGGACGGTATCGGGGGAGACCAGATCACCAGGTCTCAGGAGGGACACCTGGGAAACAATGGGAATTTTAGGAGAAGGCCGCCGTGTATCGGCGGGCGTAGCCACTCTCCGTTCGGGAAGGCTATCCCGAGCACATAGGGTGCATGCCCGAATGAATTTCTTTACATCCTGAGCACTGTGCGGCCACCAATACGAACCGGCCAGTGACTTCGTGGTCTGCATATAGCCACGGTGGCCGTTCGCATTGGGCGCGTGTGCCCACGCGAGAATTTTAGGCCGCTGGCGAGGAGGGACAAAAGTCTTGCCTACCGACTCGCAATCAGACCATTGCGGGGCGCTGTCTTCCTGAGAAGCAGCAGGCAGATGGTGACAACCGCACATGGTCTCTTGCGCTGGACATGTCTCCGAAATGGTGTGAGACACCTCCATGGGCTCGGGGGGGTAGAACCTCTGGCTCGGGCAGATCCAAAGGCTCAAAAAATTTGGGAGCCGGAGTACCTCTACGTTTGGTGTGAGCACGCTCCAAACCACGCTCCCAAAAATGGAGTTCAATATGGGAGGATATGGAGATTAGCTCCTCCAGAGTGGTAGGGATCTCTCTAGTGGAGAGAGCATCCTTCACATGCTCGGCTAGTCCTCTCCAAAAAACTGGGATGAGTGCCTTGTCAGACCACTCTAACTCAGTCGCCAGTGTCCGAAAAAGGATGGCGTATTGGCTTACTGAGAGTGATCCTTGAGACAAGGCAAGCAATTGGAGAGAGGTATCATGGGTAACCCGTGGATCAAGAAACACCTACTTGAGAGCGGTAAGCAGATTAGCCGCGGTCCGAACATCCGGGTCACCACGCTCCCAAAGTGGCGTTGCCCATTCCAGCACCTTGCCCGACAGTAGGGATATAATAAAGGCCACCTTGGCCCGTTCTGTAGGGAATTGCGCAGCCAGCAGCTCCAGATGGATCGAGCACTGGCTGATAAAACCCCTGCAGGAGGCGCCATCCCTAGAATATTTCTCAGGTAACGGGAGGCGGGTAACTGTCGGCACAAGGGCGGACATGGACATACTTCCCACTGCGTCCGTAAGTGCCTGGACAGCAGCATCCGTGGCCTGCGAAGCTGCGAGGGCCCTCTCAAGGGTGGTCAAGTGAGCCTCGAGCTGTCACACGCATTGCAACAGTTGCTGCTGATCTGCCATTTTTAGCCAGACCCTGGCACTAGTATTATGTTACGGCGGCGGAACACGCTTAAAAAAATATAAATAAACGTGTTCGCCGCCCGGGGTCCACCGTGCGGCAGGTGTAATAATCGCTGCTGAAAAGGCAGAGCACCAGGACGATAATGTGCACAGGAAGAACTGAACCTGGTGCACAAAAGCAAACTCTGTTAAAACTCACAGAGCTGTACCCAAAACACAAATGCAAAAAACGCTGAGTCTGTATTAGCCTCACAGACACTCAGCGGCACACGTGCTGTAGCCAAAGCCGGAATGGTTAAGAACAGCACTACACCCGAATGGACTTACCGTAAGTAGGCGTGTGCACGGCGTCGCAACCGCGAACGCCAAAAGCGGGCTGCAAGCGCGATATAGCAGGCGCAAAGCAGGACGCTGGCTGCTGCAACTGGCGGAGCTTGAGCGCGCAGGCGCTAGCGGACACTGGTTGTATGCCAATCACTCACGCATTCGTATTATCAGAGGGAAGGGGTGTCTTAATATGTCATTCACCAGTCCAAGCGTCCGTCACCAAACCCACAGCAGCAAGCATGGAAAATACTAGCGCATGGCATAGCGGCCATGCGCACTTTTTATAGCGTACGGGACCTGCCGGAAACCTCCAGAGGCCCAAGCATAACCAATCAAATCAGGAGCAGGACCTGAGCACCTGACTCCTGAACTCCAATGAGAGCTAGTCCTGTTGTGAGTTCATTTTCCCCTTCACTACTGAGGCCCGAGGAACTCCCTCTTCTGGTAAAGAAAGGTAGTGAGCCTGATTATCAAACACCTGAGTCTGATGATGATGACTGGCTGAGTGGAGTTACTGACTAGATATAAGGCTGCCGACGCCCTTCTGCCCTGCGGGTGATTTCTCTGTGGGATCCTTGGAGACCAGTCTGAATTCCTGCTCCTCTAAAGCTGTTTTCTGCTCGGCTTTTTGCATTTGTGCTTAGACTTTGTTTTGCTTTGTTTTTCTGGATTTCTGCCATTCCCTGCTGGGGTGTGCTGAATTCCTTTAGCTCTGTCTTCTGAAAATACCTGAGTGCTGATTTAGTTTTTGAAGCCTAGCTGCTTCAGGGTCATTTTCATATCAGCTTGTTGGCTTATGTCTTTGATAGGGTTTTGGCAGATTGCAGACAGCAACCTTCCTTTCCTGTTCTGTTTAGCTAGCTTGGGCCCCATCGTAGGCTCAGCCTATCTTTCTATCTGTGTGAGTGTTTTTTCATCTTGCTTCACCGTCATTATATGTTGGGGGCTGCCTTTTACTTTGGGGTCTGCTCTGGGGCAGTTTAGATTTCCTTTTCTGTCTTTAGGCTATTTAGCGCTCCGGCTGTGATCGAGGGGTCTAGGGCATCGTAGGAACCCCCCACGGCTACTGCTAGTTGTGTTGATAGGTTCAGGGGTCTGCAATCTGATAGTTGCCAACTTCTCTGGTTTTCTGGACGTAGCTTCTATTTTTGTGTCTGCCCCCTACAGTGACTCAATCATAACATAGTCCCGTGAGCATGCTCAGAAGCAGGGAAAAAGGACTTGGCCTCAGGAGACAAACGTGAGAATCTGGGTTGCTGCATATGCATAGAATGACCCAGATTCCTAACAGTCATTGACTAGAGATGAGCGACTTTGCCTTTTTTCGGGTCGAGTCGGGTTTCATGAAACCCGACTTTCTCAAAAGTCGGGTCGAACGAAATGGGCCGATTATGGTGAAAAGTCGAAGGCCGACTGAAGCACGAAACCCAATGCAAGTCAAAGGGCAAGAAAAGTCGGCAGTGAATGGAGGACAGGAAACACACCTACAGTGCCCATTTTAATGCATAAAACATCAAATCTTATTACTTAAGCTTGTCAACCTTAATTTTCGTGGGCCCAGGGCCAAAGAGTGTCAAAGGGCTCCTTTAACACATGCCACAATTCATAATCCTCTAATATGGCAGAGAAATAGCGGTATAGTACAATGAAAAATACTTCACTTCTTACATCTCATGACTGATATCCATTTTAAATTCTCCAATAGCTCCAAAAACGGACAGTATCTTACTCCATACAGTATTATGGCCACCGCATAGTGCGATATACGGAGTAAGGAGGCCCATATATTTCTCCATACAGAATCATTGGTCCCATATAATGTTTGAAACAGTATATGATGAGCTCCACATAATGCTACGGTATATGTTGATCCCCATGGATGAAGCTCCACTGTGTTATGGGCCCAAATAATGCTCCATATATAATGGGCCCCATTTCTTATGCTCTAGTGCATAATGGGCCCTGTAAATGCTGCTCCAGGGTCTGATGTCCACCTTTGGAATGCTCCAGTGTATGGTGGGCCTCATATATCATTCTCCAGAGTATAGTGCTCCCCAAAAATAGCTGTCCCAACATTGAAAACAATTAAATAAGTCTCCCTGTACTAGTCTGGACTACTCCTCGTCCCCATCTTCCATCTCACTGCACTTGGACTGTTTAGGCAGAGGGCATGCAGACAAGATATCACCGCACTCTCTGACCAGAATGTCACTTTCAGGAAACGCGGAAGACGTCACGTCGGTGGAGCAGGGAGAGTTAAGTATTTCAACTTTGCAAGTGCTGTGATCCTGAGCAAGCAGGAGGGGCCCACTCGTTGGCGACGGCACTGGCACAGGGCCCCTCATAGTATGCTGGTGTGTCTGACGGCGGGTGTGCACCCCACCGTCAGAGACACTTGATTCTACTATGAGGGACCTTGTGCCAGTGCCGTTGCCAAACAGTGTGCCCACCCACCTGTCCAGGACAACGGCACTCGCACGGGTGCGTGTGCCAGGTGGTGACCCCTGCCCTGTGGGGGGAGGCAGCCCAGTTAGGGAGGTGGCAAAATTGGCATATGTTGATGTTGGACATTCAGTAGCTGCAAATGGAGTAATTGGAGAAGTCCGCGGAAGAGGAGGACAAAAGCAAGCCATTTTTCTGGCAACCCACGTGTCAGCAGGCGAGGGTGGGACAAAATCCTTTGAAACCCATGCATGGTTCTTTATAATGAAGGTTAGATCATCAACATTTTGGGTCAACAGATGGGTCCTTTTTTCTGTCAGGATTGATCCAGCAGCACTGAAGACTCGTTCAGATAACACACTAGCAGCAGGCAAGCGAGCACCTGTAAGGCATATTGTGCCAATTCAGGCCAGTTGTCAAGTTTACTGGCCCAATAGTCAAAGGGGAATGACCGGTGAGGGAGAACATCGATATGGGAGGAGAAGTAGTTTGTTACCATACTTGACAACTGCTGTCTCCAGTCACTTTCGATCAATGCAGTATTACCAGTCGTGTAAGCGGTACTTGAAAAATCAGTCCACAACATGGTCATGAAACCCCTGTGTCCAACGCGACTTCGGCTGTGTGCACCACAAACACCTCTTTCATATTGCCACCTACGGCTTGTTGGAAAAACATCTCCGCCGCTGTGTGCTGGGAATGCCTCAAACAAACGGTTTACCAGAGTTGCTTGTTTGTTAGCCAATATTAGCTTTAGGTTCTCCTGTGGCATGATGTTTTGGAATTTGCTTTTATAGCGTGGATCCAGGATGCTGGCCAACCAGTAGTCGTCATCGTTCATCATTTTGGCAATGCAGGGGTTCCTTTTTAGGATCTGCAAGGCATAATCAGACATGTGGGCCAATGTTCCAGGTGTCAATGATGCACTGCGAGTGCTGGGTGGAGGAGCACTTTCTGGCAAATCCACATCCCTCCAGTCACGCACAAACCCTGTACCTGACCTTGCCACACCAACATTTTTTCTTGCCCCCTGAGAAGCATCCTCCTCCCCCAAATAATCATCCTCATCATCCTCCTCCTCCTCTTCCTCCACCTCGTCCACGAGACTTCCCTGACCAGAAAATGGCTGACTGTCATCAATGCTTCCCTCCTCCTCTTCCTCTTTGTCTGCAGATGCCTGCTCCTTAATGTGCGTCAAAGTTTGCATGAGCAGACGCATAAGTGGGATGCTCATGCTTATGATGGCGTCGTCTGCGCTTACCAGCCGTGTGCATTCCTCAAAACACTGAAAGGACTTTACAGAGGTCTTTCAGCTTCAACCAGTGCACACCAGACAACTCCATGTCTGCCTGCAAACTGCCTGCCCGTGTATCCTCCCACAAATGAATTACAGCATGCCTCTGTTCGCACAGCCTCTGAACCATGTGCAGGGTGGAGTTCCACCTTGTTGCAACGTCGATAATTAGGCGGTGCTTGGGAAGGTGGAGCAATCGCTGCAGCTGCTGCATACGACTGGAGTGTACGGCCGATCGTGGGATGTGCGAGCACAGTCTTCGCACCTTATGGAGCAGGGGTGTTAACTCCGGATAATTATTGAGGAAGCACTGCACCACCAGGTTCAAGGTGTGAGCCAGGCAAGGTATGTGTCTGAGTTTTGAAAGGGCTATGACTGCCACAAAATTCTGGCTGTTATCACTAACTACCTTGCCTGCTTCAAGATGTAGACTGCCCAGCCATGACTCAGTTTGTCGCTGTAAGTAGTCGGCCAGTACCTCCGCGGTGTGTCTTTTGTCTCCCAAACACATCATCTTCAATACAGCCTGCTGACGCTTGCCACTAGCTGTTCGATAGTGGGACACCTCCTGTGCAACATTGGCAGCTGCGGATGGAGTGCTTGTGCGACTGCGCTCTGTGGATGAGCTTTTGCTTCTGGAGGAGGAGGAGGGTCGAACACCTACAGCCAACTGTTTCCTATACCGTGGGCTAGGCAGCACTCTCCCATCGCCGCTGTCCCCTGTGGACCCTGCATCCACCACATTAACCCAGTACTGGACCATGCATCTGTTGTGAAGTGCACCTTTCCACTCACTGATTGCTTGAGTGCATGGACAATGCGGTCTTTCACATGCACGTGGAGGGCTGGGATGGCTTTTCGCGAAAAGAAGTGCCGACTGGGTAGGTCATAGCGTGCTACTGCGTAGGCAATGAGCTCGCGGAAAGCTTTGCTTTCAACCAACCGGTAGGGCAGCATCTCTAACAAGATTAGTTTGGCAATGTGGGCATTCAAAGCCAGTGTATGCGGATGACAGGCTGAGTACTTTCTTTTCCTACTCAAAGTCTCTGGTAGGGTGAGCTGGACTTGAGAGCTGCATATGGTGGAACTAGCGGTGGACATGGCGGACTGAGAGAGGGTTGGTGATGGTGATGATGTTGGTGGTGTTGCTGATGGTGTAGATTCAGTCTTTCGTAGCAATAACATTGTGATTCCATGACTGCTTTGCCCTTGCAACGACACCTCGACATTTGCTGCTGGTGGTGTGCTAACCGGTGGGAAGCGATGTAGCGTTGCTTCATTCGGAGCAGGTGCACATGTGGTACGTGAGGTTTGGTAGTCTGTCCATGCTTGCAAGTGCATGGTGGTTAAATGTCTAAGCATGCAACTGGTATTCAAATTTCTCAGATTTTTCCCTCGGCTAAAGGTCTTTGCGCACTTCTTACAGATAACTTTTGCCTGATCATTAGGATTTTGTTCAAAGAAGGGCCACACTGCACTCTTCCTACTATGGAAGACATATTTGAGACCTCCCCCTTTTGCTAATTTGACCGTCTGGCCAAGCTGTCCTGCAACTCTTTTGTTTTTTGTAACACATTTTTGGACTGCTACGGTCCTGCCAGATAACAGCTGTTGTGATGTCGTTTCCTGCTGCGGATCCTCCTCCTCCTCTTCTGAGTTACTGGCAGCGGCACCCTCTTCCCCCAATGGATGCCAATCTGGGTCAACAACTGGGTCATCCATCACCTCCTCTTCAATTTCATGTGCACCTTCCTCTGTGTCACTGTGTAAGGTGGTATAGTATGCGGGAAGGGGCACCTGAGTTTCATCAGGGTCTGATTCTGCCTCAGTACATGCAAGGACAATGTAGTGCTCTGAGTGAATGTACCAGCAGAAAAATCTAGCAGTGGCTGTGCATCAGTGCACTCCATGTCAGATTCATCTTGGACTGGGGAATTCATGATTTGACTTGCTAACCCAGGCATGATATGTGAAAAGAGCTCCATGGAGTAATCGGTAGTGTGGCCTGCCACATCCTTCACTTTTGGTAGGGGTGAAGGACACAAGGAAAGGTGTTGTTCCTGACCAGGAGCCTCCAATGATGACTCAGTGCTTTTATTTTTTGAAACTTCACAAGAGGAGGCGAGAGAGCTGGAGGCTGTGTCAGCAATGTAAGCCAAAACTTGTTCCTGAAGCTCCGGCTTTAAAAGTGGTTTACCTACTCCCAGAAAAGAGAGCCTTCGAGGCTTTGTGGAGCCAGACGATGACGCAGGCTCAACACCTCCTGCCTTAGGTGCTATTGTGCTTTTGCCACTGCCAACAGATGCAACACCACCAACACCACCATCAGGACCAGCTGGCAACCCTCGCCCACTTCCATGGCGTCTTCCACCATACTTGCTCATTTTTGTGAAAATGTACCCAAAATACCACCAGATATATGGTACTGTAAAAAAAAAGTAGAAGGTGTATCTACTATTGGTGGGAATTTGAATCTCACTATAGAGTTGAGGATGCAGAACTATTGTCTCTGGCCCAGTAGAGATTACACCTCAATATAACAGGCTGAAATTGGATGGTGAATGACAAGGTGGAGGGTGTCTATAGGATTGGTGAGATTTTGAATCTCACTATAGATTTGAGGACTCTGAACTATTGTCTCAGGCCCAGTAGAGATTACACCTCAATGTAACAGGCTGAAATTGGATGGTGAATGACAAGTTGGAGGGTGTCTATAGGATTGGTGAGATTTTGAATCTCACTATAGAGTTGAGGATGCAGAACTATTGTCTCTGGCCCAGTAGAGATTACACCTCAATATAACAGGCTGAAATTGGATGGTGAATGACAAGGTGGAGGGTGTCTATAGGATTGGTGAGATTTTGAATCTCACTATAGAGTTGAGGATGCAGAACTATTGTCTCTGGCCCAGTAGAGATTACACCTCAATATAACAGGCTGAAATTGGATGGTGTATGACAAGGTGTAGGGTGTCTATAGGATTGGTGAGAATTTGAATCTCACTATAGATTTGAGGAAGCAGAACTATTGTCTCTGGCCCAGTAGGGATTACACCTCAATGTAACAGGCTGAAATTGGATGGTAAACAAAAGACAAAATGAAAAAAACCCTGCTATAATTAAATAAGTAAAAAGCAAAAGTGCATTTAAATCATACAGAGTTCTTAGTAATACTGTATTTGATCAAACATAGCATAAAAGCCGTCCCACCATCAACAAGGTGACTCTGTAGTTGGGGCGGTCCTACACTGTCTAGTATTAATAACCTTATACACTGACACATGATAAGGTTATTAATACTAGACAGTGTAGGACCGCCCTGACCACAAAGTCACCTTGTCGATGGTGGGATGGCTTTTATGCTATGTTTGATCAAATACAGTATTACTAAGAACTCTGTATGATTTAAATGCACTTTTGCTTTGTACTTATTTAATTATAGCAGGGTTTTTTTCATTTTGTCTTTTGTAGGTTTTATATGCTTTTTTGGCCATGTGAACATGCATTTATTTGCTGCATGTGTACCAACTCAAACCAAGCTCAATTTTTGTGTTTTTTTTAAATTGGATGGTGTATGACAAGGTGGAGGGTGTCTATAGGATTGGTGAGAATTTGGATCTCACTATAGATTTGAGGACACAGAACTATTGTCTCTGGCCTAGGAGAGATTACACCTCAATGTAACAGGCTGAAATTGGATGGTGTATGACAAGGTGGAGGGTGTCCATAGGATTGGTGAGATTTTAGATCTCACTAGAGATTTGAGGACGCTGACAATGATGCTCTCAGGGTGGAAAAATGAACCCTTGGTAACTGCAGAAAAGAGGAAGAAAGTATTTTTGCTTTTAAAAAAGCAGTGTGCAAACAGCAATACAGCTATCAGGGAGCCTTATAAGGCAGTCTAATAACCAACAGAGCTGATGCACAAAAATATATCCTCCCCTGTCACTGCACACAAACTGTTGTGTTGTAAGTGAAAATCGCTAACAGCAGAAGCAGTTTCTTTGTTCTTCTTCCCTGCCTAACGCTCTCCCTACAGATTCAGCAGCAGCAGCTCTTCCTATGCTAAGATCGCCATAAGAAAAATGGCGGTCGGCTTTCACGCCCTTTTATAGCCCCTGTGACGCCACACAAAGCAAGCCAATCACTTGCATGCCCTTCTCCTAGATGGTGGTAACCAATGCCTATGTCATCGCATTGCCCACAGTGTGCGTCCTCCATCATTAGCTGAAAAAGGATGCTGGAAGCATCTTTTGAAACGCGACTTTGGCGCTCTGGTCGTCGACCTTGTGGCCGACCTCACGCTATGGTCGGGTTTCGTTTCATGGAACCCAACTTCAGCGAAAGCCGGCGACTTTTGAATATGACCGACCCGTTTCACTCAACTCTACTTTGTAATGTTGTTTTGATATTTTTAATTTTACATGAACCTATTTATTCTTAAATCTTTTCACCCCTTCACAACATTTGACATACATGTACATCAAATGTCATATCCCGGCTTGCCGTGTCTTTCTTGGCTGATTTAATCAGAAAAAATGTGCCATTAACAGCTGTCGGTGGAGTAGACCTGTCAATCTCTGACAGTGGTACTTAACATGCGACCGTGGCCATCAGTCCGTGATGTGATTGCAGGGTACGGATGGGTTTGTTTAAATAAAAAAAAACAATTGGGGAATTATACTTTTTCGTAACTTCAATGCACTTGGAATTTTTTTTTTGTTTTCCAGTACACACTGGGGTAGAATGAATGGTATCATTCAAAAGTGAAACTCGTCAAACAAAAAAGAAGCCTGAATGTGGCTATATTGACTAAAAAATAAAAGAGTTTTGGCTCTTGGAAGAAAAAAATGGAAAATCACAATGTCATGAAGGGGCTAAATCAATATGTAAATCAATGGTCTAAGAAGAAAAGGGGGCTTTAGCTTAGATTTTGACTATTCTTATAAGTAGTGAAAATGTGTTTTAGGTCCCCTATCTGCTTTAGAGAAGGCAACTTGGCTTGGAGCTACCAGTGGTGATGCTGTGGAGAATAAACAACAAACTTTGGAAGGAAACCACAGCATAAATAGTAGCCAAAATTTGTCAAAGATTCTGAGCCTCAATGGCAGTGGCTTAATGTGAAACTCTTTGGCCTCAGTGCAAGATCTCCAACGGGGCCCCCTACTATCACAGGTCTTTAATAATATTGAACTTCTTATATGGGCAAGAGGGACCTTTTGGGTCCCCTAGGCTCCAGGGGAACTACTATAGTTACGCCCTCGCTCAGAGGCCTTTACTTCCTTCAGGTGCCAGGATCTTGGTACATCTTCTATCTGTCATGATCCAGTCCAGAGTTTGTCTTCTACTGTCTTCTCTTTGGACTGGTCATGCGGGGGTTAATCCCCTTTGCCTCGCTTTGGAGCTGCCTGGGCTATTTCAGTCCTCTGCGGGCCAGCATAAGCTATACTGCAAGCTTCCAAGCTAGTGGCTGTGACCTGTATTCCTTTAGTGTTCCTTCTGCCCCTGATTACCTGGACTTGTATGACTCGGTTTGATCTCTGGACTCTGCTTCTGGTTTTTCCGTTTCTGATACCACGCTTTACGACTGACTTTTGACCCTCTGGCTTGTACCCTAACAACGGCTTATGTCTTACGCTTCTGATACGACGTTTCTGGTAGGTCCTGACTTCTCACTCGTCCCTGATTACGCACTTGCTGTCTCCCTTGGGACTTCTGCTCCTGACAGTTGCTGACTTCGACTAGTCTGACCACTCTTTCATTACCTGTGACACCTGTGCTGTTGCTCTGTGTTACTACGCTGTGTGTGTGCACCTCTCTTCCCTCACCATCACCCCCTGGTGGAGGTTGCGCTGTATTGCACCGCAGCAGCAGGCTACACTATCTTTACACCCCCGGTGGTTACACCCGTGATGCCTGCCGCAGTTAACAGTAAGTACAAAGCTTTCTGTATGCCATACATCTCACAGCTTTCTGAAATGTGCAACTACTATATAGAATTCACTGTTTTACCCTTCATACAAGAGAAATACTTCCCAAAGATCGCAAAATATACACAGTTGAATTGTCATATTTCATGTTTTCATCACTTCGATGGAAGTTTTACAATTCTACTTTGTAAGCAGTTTTAGAGGATGAAACAGATCAGAACATATTTTACGGACAGTATCTCAATCATGACATATGCCTAGCATGAAACATGCTGAATGTGACATGAATCATTTTGGATTGCTATTCTCAGATTATCTCCAAGAACATATGTATAAAGTTTCTGCTGATGAGACATTAGCTGGTATATATCTACCTAGCTCAGGTTTCACACTGAAACTCAGATTTATTTTATGTTTTAGCTGGTACGGCCGAGACCGTGTCATGATGATTACACAAGGACTTGCCCTTTACGTTCTAAATCTTAGTGATATATATAAGGGGGATCCCGTAGAATAAAAAAAAAAGCAAAGTTGACCTTATGATGCACCATTCATCTTTACGATGCACCATCCATCTTCATGATCCACTATTTAAAAACAAAATGTCATGGAGTTTTAAAAAGATCCCTCATATCCAGTATGGCTTGATTCAATTTTTTCTGGCTAGTATGATAAGAGGTGAACGAATAGGCTTGCTTGTGTCTCTTCACTAAATGTACTCACCACTGTCTTGTATTATTCATCCATGAACAGTTTTATAACAGTATATTAGACTTCATTGTCATAAATGGGTTAATGCACTGGCAAATCATATCCCAATTCCTCAATTTTACATTTTTCGAGTTATGTGGTGTGCGATGAAGGAAGCTCTGCATAGATTCCTGTTACCTAGATGGGAAAGGATAGCCAATCTAAGCTGGTGCTCTGTTAGTCAAGAGGTCAATAGCAACTTTTTGGACCTGAAGCGACAGGAGGAGTTCTGCTAGTACCAAGGCAGGAGTTTTAGGTTGCACCTCACCACCCTCTGTCCTTAAAAGTAACATATCACCTTGGAAAAAGCTATTTACATACAGATATGGAATCAATCTACAGGTAAGTAGTGGCTACAGGGAGAAAATTAACTTATTTCTTCCCAGAAGCTGATAGTTCAGTTGAGCAGATCAGGCAAAATTTGAATTCACCCGTTTGCATATTCTTTTCCTGGGAAATGTAATTCCTGGAGAAGTCATTATTCATGAATTTAATGTCCTTTATTATGCTTTAGGGTCTCTCCAGACCCCAGTGCATAATCAATGAAATATGTAAAATATTTAAAAAAAATTGCTGTATTCAGTCTCCGCTCACCTCTCCACTTTCTGTCCTGTTTTCACTGTATCTTCTGATCCCCCGACATTGACATTGCAATTTTTGGGCCTCCTCCACTCTTCTGAACTTCCCTATGTCATGGGGCCCATTTTGGTGAATGAGGATTTTGTTAAATTCGAGTAGAATTGAATTCCACTTGAAATTATTCATTTACCTCTAGGTGCTGACTTTCAGTCATAAAGGCATGTGCACATCACTCTGAGTGATGGCTGTAAGGACGTCCCTGCATTTTGATTGACAGCTTACTTTGCACACACATACATGCTGCAAATTAGGGTTCATACTCACTTGCGAGAGACTCACATGATTCTCCTGTGAGTCTCTCGCATGAAAACATGGCAATGCCGCCGGCAGTCGGACCGGAGCGTGCGGCTACATGTATGTATTGTCGGCGGCAGTGCCGGGTTTTCATGCGAGAGACTCGCACGAGAATGGTGTGAGTCTCTCGCAAGTGAGTATGAGCCCTTAGGCTGAGAATTAAATAATCAGGGTTATGAGTGGTGAAGGCTGCATGCACCTTGCTAAGTTAATTTTCTCCCGATAGCTACACTTTCAGTAAGGAGGCTGGTCAATATCGCAATGCTATTTAACTGCAAAAGTACATAAGAAACCAACCAGCACCTCCTTAGAATGAAGCAACGGTGAAAAGCTGCGTGATTATGCTATATGCAAACCAAAGAGTCCAGCAGCAGCTTCACACAGTTTGCACCAAGACATATGCAGACAATAAATATGTTGATTATGCTTATAAAATGAAGGTACTTAGTGTACACATTGACCAATTTGTGTGTGCCCACCAGACACATCAAACTGAACCTGCCTGTAGAATGACTCTAACTTTTCAGATATGCCTCTCCTGGGTCAAAATCCTACAAATTACAACGTGTAGTGGCTGGTCTACTGTATCATGGGTCTTTAATGTTATTGGTCTCAACATTTGTGCCCTCTAGGCTTCAAGACATGAGTGCAACTGCAGAGCCCCTGCATTTACTATAGTTACACCCTTGACCATACCATTTATCTGCTGCTTATATATACTGTATATACACATTCTACCACTGCCACCACCATCTTCTGACCAATTTTAATGACTTTCTATTCATTGATTACCCCAATGATATGCGAGGCTTACGCATATACCAATTATCTCTGGCTCCTCCATCCCTATCCTGATGACTGTCTCTATATTCTGCACAGACCCATAGGAGTTGCTACAGCATTTTCATGAATTTCTTATTTCCTTTTTATTCTACTTTTGTAACTGAAAACTGAGGCCACCATCAGCTTCAAAGATAAGTGGTGTCCCTCATTGTTAACAAAGTGACACGTGCCGACACACTGTATCTATCAGTCTACTTCACTCACTAACATTAATTAGTTTGATAGTGTCTTTCCTCTCCTTCGGGATCTTCCTATTGGTGTTTGCTGGTATTCTATTTATGCCGGAGATCTGATGTGCTTACAAGGACACATGCTTTGACTTCTTTTTCATCTATTTTCTGCTTAAATTGCGATGTAGTTTGCTTCGAAGCAATAGGAGATTGTTGAAGGTATGATATCACTTTTATCATCATCTTCGAGAATTACACTCTTTAAGATAAAATGCTGAGTCAGTGTTTTTAAAGAAATACAGCAAATTCAATACAGGCATGTGATCATCTAAATACAGTATGATTAAAGTATATTGAATGATAGAGATATCAAACCTTGGATCAGAAATCCAGAGTCTGTAAGGATCAGATGTGAACCTGCTACTATGTGTCTCAGGAAGTAAGAAAAAATGTGCTTTGCCGACGATTCCAAATCATACCAAAGGACCTAGTGAGCAAAAAAAAAGTTTTATCTGGTTTTAACAATGTATTAATGCAGACTACTTGCTTACCTTATGAAGTTGTGGATACACCACAATCTCAAGGCATCAATACCAGTTCACGAGTCACAAGACCAGGAGAAATGCTGTTGTCAAAATTGAGTGGTTTTCCTGCACTGATGGTGACGTTCCATGGAGAGGACACAGGACACACAGGATGAAAAAATTCTGATTTTATTATCTAGGCTTTTTGAAGTTATCCAGCTTTATCCTCAGGATACAACCACTCTGACCACAGTGGTTCACCAGTAGCGCAGAAAAAACACTCATTTTTCTACAACAGCAGATGATCCCAAGTTAGAAGTGATATAAAGGTGAAAAATATGAGTGAGAAAGGAGCTGTCCAATGTAGTTTAGCATAAATTATCAGCACAATCCGCATACAATTCACACATACTTAACTACTGGGCCTCCTTAATGATGATAGTGTAACAAGGTAGCACGGGATGGTAATCTAATCCCAGTCCCAGGTCACAATTGGTTACCTACATCACACGGCGGCTCTCCATGCTGGAACAGCATCCTCCGGATGTACCACATGTCACACTTTTTAGAGCCCAACAGTGGCAACTTGCTTAATAAAGTTGAAGTAGAGAAGAAGATAACAATTCATGAGCTGTGCCTATTCCCAGATGCTGCTCCTTTGACAACAGCTGCAGCAGCAGAGGCAACAGCTCCCACTCGGCTCTTTGAAGCCAAAAGTCCATAGGAGGGCACCTGTGAAATCCTTATTCCCGTTACTGCTGCCCGAAAAAAATGTGCTGGGGAGAGAAGAGGGTGTAAAAATAGGGTTTTATCCACATAGATGTAGGGCTATAAGCGTTATATTGTGCTAAGCTGATTAGACTTCTTTTTCGCTTGTAGTATGTTACAGCTGCTGCAGATCCACGGGTTACAATGTAACTTGAAAAACTCTTATCCAGAAGAATTGTGAAGTGGAAATCCTCTGTGCTGCTGAATGATTGAAGAGATGCCAGTCCATGTTTGGTTTAGTGATAAATAGTGGCTTTATTCTACGCGTTTCGAAGTTACAGGAACTTCTTCCTCAGGAAAATGTAGGACCACATGAACATAGTAGATACACTAGTGGATTCTTATAGGTGCACGTTTTAAATCTAGGCACCAAAAAGATACCACCTGACAGTTCAGGTTGTGTTAAAGTTCAATGTAAGCGTATCTAATCTTTTTGTGTCAAGTATGCAAGATTAATGTGTCAAATATAACAGTACCTGCCAAAAAGATACTGCTCCTTTGACAAAGGCTGCAGCAGCAGAGGCAACAGCTCCCACTTGGCTCTTTGGAGCTAAAAGTCCATAGGTGGGCACCCGTGAGTCCTTATGCCCGATACTGCTGCCCGGCAGTCATTTAGCAGCTGTTCCCCTCCAGGGGTATGGCATGCTCCCAGCAGAGAAGCAGGTCCTGCCACCAGCAATCCTGCCCGGGCTCTGCTCCTGAAGCAGGAACTTCCTGCTGCTGTTTGGGCTGCTAACCCATCCCGCCAGGTTAACCACTGCTCTCCCTGATTCTAGCATGCAGTACACACAAAATAAAGACATAAAACAATGAACATCACGCATTGCATTAATAACGCAGCAATACAATAGCAAAAACATAGACACATGGGTGACATAAAAATGTACAGGTAGACCACTTGAGGCCTAGGAGTGAGAGGAGGCAAATGAGGGTCCCCGCCACCTCCTTACAATAGGAGGAGGACAGTCTCAAAATGCGTTGTTTTATCTTAAGCCATCTGGATATCATCAAGCGATGAGGTGAAATGCATGTTTGTATATAGCTTAAGGAAAAAAAGTTAAGATTCTTTGTTTTCTTATATTTCTAAATGTACTGTCACACTTAGCGATGTACCAGCGATTCCGACCAGCGATATGACGCAGTCAGGATCGCTGGTACATCGCTAAGTGGTCGCTAGTGAGCTGCCACACAGGCAGATCTCACCAGTGACATCGCTGGGGACGGGGGTCGCTACTTACCTGTCACACTAGGCGATCCTGCGTCCTCCCGCCCGGCTCCACGCTCGTCGCTCGTCTCTCCACAGGAAGCGCCGCAGGAAGCTGACGACGAGAAACTGTCCAGGACGTTCTCGCGTGATCAGCGATTACCAGCGGGGGGAGCGGGTCGTAGGTAAGTATCAGACACAGCGATGTCGCTAGCAATATCACAAGTTATAGCGATATTGCTAGAGATATCGCTTAGTGTGACAGTACCTTTAGTCAAATACGCTCTTAAGAAGTGTTTTATCTTCTCTAAGCTGGTGTTGATTAGTTATATGCCAAAGAAACAAGTTATTATCTTGGGTAGGGTACAGCCACTTGTTATCAGAATTAGAAGACAACTTGAAGACATCCATGCACCCCATAATTTATGGGTGGCCAGAAAAATGTTCCTCAGAAGTTTTGCCATACCGGATGTGCATATTACATTACACAAACCATTCATTAATTTGTGGTCTTCCATTGACCACCAAATGGCCAGTGATATCACAAAGGGTAATCTGAATGTATTGAAATCTATCCAATCACAACAAGTCCAGTTTTTATACTTACTGAATAGCTACATAAGAACCCTTTACTATGCTTGGGGACATTTCATGTACCGTATATTGAAGTAAGCCATCCTTCCAATTAATTGCAACAGCAAATATAATAGCTAAATTCCTACTAGTAATGTTGATTATAATGAAAAATATGTTGTCCCTTAAAATGTTGCTTGAAGAAGTACCCAAAATTTGTGTATTTCCTAAGCTGTCCTAATTACCTATGTATTTATATGGAAGTGTATTAATATACTTACTTATTGTGGTCTTCCCCGATTTCCAGCATTGTTCCGATCCTCTTCTTGCCTGTGTGACCTGCAAACAGACTAAGCAGCTCGCACAGGGGATTATGTGTGAACCTTAAGTCACTTTCTCTGTAAAAGTCTATGAAGATTTACCTTGACAGTGTAGAGGTTGTCAGGTAAGCAGGATGAGATTAGAGCTAAAGTGAAAGAGTCTTCAGATCTACCATGGTATTTCAGCCTAATTTACATATCTATTCAATCACTGAATTCTCAATAATGGAGGAACAGACTGGTCATGCAAAGGTATTGCTGGACTTGTATTTGAAAGAGCTACATGCACATGGAAATAGTTTGGGGGATAAAATCCTGCTGACAGATTCCTCTTAAAGAGATTGAGAGTGGTTGGGTACAGTCCTAAGAGACCTCAGAGTGTTATATGCTTCTTTTCAGAGCATTTGGTAAATACTCTGTGAAACTGGCCAACTTAAATCTCAAAAGTGTTGCTCATCTCTAATATCTAGTAAAGTTTAATTTCTCCTTGCAGAGAGTGACATCTTAAGCATGCCGAGATGAGGAGACTTAAAGCCGCAATGCTCATCTGGGAAATATTCAAATTGCCCCTTCAGAGAGAAAGAGGACTAGAACTCTAGTGCTATTTATTGGAAGTAGCAATCCTAAAAGTCAATGTCGACCCTTGTCACATAACTTAGGATAAACGCCAAACCAAAATCTCAATTTGCAGACACTTTGTTTCGGAGTACTGCCCCTCATCAGTGCAAAGTGTGAGATCTGGTTTGGCTGTGTGAGAGGCTTCTGACCGGGATCCAAGAAGTGACCAGGATCCAAGAAGTATCATTTCTCCTTTTAGTCCATGAGCCGGGCCAGATATCGGTACCACCCGGAGTGACTAATTCTCTTTGGTGTTTTTAGGTAGATGCATGTCTGTAGTTTATGTTTTGATATGATAGCCCTTGCACATCAGTAGCTTAACCCCTTCAGGCCTATTTGTACCCAAATGCCTAGGCCATTTTTTGTAAATCTGACCTGTCACTTCATGCGGTAATAACTTTGGGACGCTATCACCTACCCACGCCATTCTGAGATTGTTTTCTCATGACATATTGTACTTCATGGTAGTGCTAATTGTGAGTCAATAGATTTTACCTTTCTGCATAAAAATTTACAAAATACACGAAAATTTGGGAAAAATTCGCTATTTTTGAACTTTGAAATTCTCTACTTTTTACAAAAATGCTGATACCCCCCATAACAGTTATTAGTTTACATTCTCCACATGTCTACTTCACATTGGCATCATTTTGGAAATTAAATTTTATATTTTTCGGATGTGATAAGGCTCATAGTTTTATACGCAATTTTTAAAGTTTACGACTAAATTTCCAAAACCCATTTTTCCAAGGACCAAGTCAGTTCGGACGTCACTTTATGGGTCTTGTATAACAGAACCCACCCATACATTACCCCATTTTGCAAACTACACCCCTCAAGGTGTCCAAAACGGATTTTCAAAACTTTGTTAACCCCTTAGGTGTTGCACAGGAATTCAAGCAAAATGACAGTGAAATATCAAAATTTTAATTTTTTGGCAGATATTCCATTCTAATCCAAATTTACCTGCAACCCAGCAAGGGTTAACAGCAAACCCAAACCCAAATTTGGTTACCCCAATTCCGCAGTTTATAGAAACACCCCACATGTACACGTAAACTAAATTATGGGCGCGCAAGAGGGCTCAGCACAGAAGGAGAGCTAGGCGGTTTTTGGGATAATAGATTACACTGGAAGAAATCCAGTGGGCCATGTCGTATTGGAGAGACCCTGAGGTACCCCCAGAGTGGAAACCCCCAAAAGGTTACTGCATTTTGGAAACTACACCCCCTAAGGAATGTTTTAGGGGGTATAGTAACCACTTTGACCCAACAAGCGCTCCATTGGAGTTTCATGCACTTGGTTGAGGAAATTGAAAAGTACGTTTTTTACCAAAAAATGTCGCTTTAGGCCCACATTTTTCATTTTGAAAAGGGGGACCAGGAAAAAGTACACCCCACTTTTTATTCCCTATTGTCTCTCGAACACGGCAATACCACAAGTGTTGTCTAAAAGCACAGTATTGGAGCACGGCAGGCTTTGTAAGCGAAGCTGCGGCAAAATTCACTGTAAGAAATCTATGGGGCCATGTCACATTTGGAGACACACTGAGGTCCCGCACAGTGGAAACCCCAAAAAAGTGACCCCATTTTTGAAACTACACCCCCTAAGGAATGTTTTAGGAGATACAGTAACCACTTTGCACCGGGAACCGGCTCCCGACCCACGGCGATCGCCCGGCATATGATCCGGGTACGATTCGCCGTACTGCTACGGCGGCCGGCGCGAAGGGGTTAATGGTATTTTTCACCTTTTGAATAGATCCTACCTATATTTCCAAAAAATAATGATTAAAGGTCGATTTAGGGGAAATGCCAAAATGTCAATACAATGCATGTAGTATTTGTAACAAAATTTAATCCAAGTTATGTAAATACACACTGAACATGTCATGGGCTTGTCCATACTAATGTGTGTGTGTGTGTAGGTGTGTGTGTGTGTATATATATATATATATATATATATATTGTGTGTATATGTATAATTATATAACGTTACTCCATAATATCTTCAACATCAGACTCTGAATCTGACTGTTGTTCTACTGGCTCGTCTTCAATACCCTTGTTCTGGCATGTCTGTAACCTGCACATGTCCGTGCACTTCAGGCCATTGCTGAGGCAAGTACACTGAGGAAGTTCGCATGACCGCACACACTTGCAGGACAGTAGCTGGATAATAGCTTCTGGTGCTGGTGCCCCTTGCATCCACTTGACAACAAGCTTTCCGTCATTATCTATCATCCAACCGCAGCCTGTTGGGTTTGCAACAAATGGCTGGCTCTGCAGACTTCTCCTCCAGATCGCAGCCTGGTAGTTTGCACGCAGTGCATGCATGAAAAGGCAGTCTTGGCAAGGAGGGAGTTGACTTGACTCTACCACTCCACGTCTGGCACAGAACAGCTGATACCGGAGCCTGTTTACCTCAGTTGTTTGGGTAGTTGGCAGGTACATGTGGTAGGTGATTTCCTGTAACTTCTCAAAGAGTTCGGGAGACTTCCCATGAACGACCAACTTCCTGAAAGGCATCCTGGTACTGTATGTCTTGTTCATCTTCAACTGCTTGAGTGTCGTCATCTTCCCACGGCCAGCGAATGCACTGACTGTGTCACAGCCTGTAAATGCATGCATACCAATCAATGAATCACACACGCTGCCTCCCAATGTTCTGCTCAGAGTGGTGATATCCAGGAATCTTGTCCGGTTCTGTGTACCGCATTTCTGGAACAGGTGGGATGGGATTTTGTGGCACATGCCCAGACACAGGACCATGACATCAGTATCCTCTGAAGTGATGATGACAGACTTGTAACCAGATTCTGCTGCATGAAGAGCATGGAGAAGGAGGCGTGTGTCTGCTTCTTCTTGACTTGACTTAAGGTCAGCAGCCTCTTCCCACTGTTCTTTGGTGATCTTAAAGCAGAGCTGCTCACATGTGACATACATCTCCTTCTCCTCAAGCTTCTCCCTGTGGTGTTTCGCCTTCCATTCTTCTACCAGAAACTTTATGAGACTTGCCTTGTTGGTGGAATTACTTAGTAGCTTTCTCCACTGCTGGATGTTGTGCCCATGTTGAATGTTCTTGAAATGGATCCCTGTGCCTTCATATCTGTTGACTCTTTCTGTATCTTTGATGGATGTCTCCTTGTAGACGTCAAAGACAATATCAATGCGCTTGCTCTTAGCACCCTCATGGATAGCGCGACTCATTGCTGTGCCTGCTAGCTGGGCAAATGTTGCATCGTTTCCCTTCAGTTTCTGAACCAGGCTCATCCCATCAATGATGGTTGCAGAGGGCTCAGGGATCACCTCTGCAGGAGGAGCATTCCTCTCCAACTCCCTTGCTAGGGCAGCCTTGTTGGTCTTGCGGATAGACCCATCACCGTTGGCAAGTGCCCATGGCAATGGCCCCAGGGGATGAGTCAAGACATCACTCATTTGTAGCTTTCTGTTCTCAGCTACAAGTATCATCTGGTCAAATAGGTTCCTGTCAGCCTTCAAAATTACCTCCTTGCCAAGGCCTTGTCTGTGTGTCTTCATTCTGATGTTAGAGAACGTTTTAAGATTGTTCTTTGTCATCTTGTCATGAAACAATGTAGTTGGCGTATCGGTACCCAAACGCTCATCCTTGAATGTGTGATATGCATCCTCTCCTATACTGTATGCCCCTAGAAGGTCTTTGGCTACATCTGGTGGTGCTGCAGTCGCTGTTGATAAACTGATAAGTTCACCATTATGCTCTTTGTTGAAGTGGTTCAACCAACCAGTCTCCAGCAGTTCAACAAAAGATCGGACATCGGCTTCATCTTTTCTAATCCTGGACACCTGTAGGTCTGAATGACTGAAGTCAGTATATTGTTGGCCTACTAGGGCCCTCAGCTGCCTCAAGTACATGCTGCGGTACTCAGATGTCAGGTAGAATCTGGCGACAGCTCCAACTTTGAGGCTGAAGCCTTTTGTGCCCCCTGGTGTCTGGGTGTCTTTGTTGATTGTTTCTTTCGATGGTCTGGTCCACAGGAATCCGTCCAAAAGGATTCTTGCTACCGATCTGGACCGAAAAGCCACCTTTCATGAAGTATTCATGGACCTCTGGGTGGTCTATGGGCAGCCGAGACATCGTAGCATAGTAATAGGTTAGGTATCGGGCATAGTTGACCTTCTCATAGGCAAAACACCACGGTATCATCTGTCGGATTGCTCCTAGGTGAAGCATCCAGTTGCCTTCTCTTGAAGCTCGAACCAGGGCCAGCATGGTCTCGACCATGTCCAAGTATGACATCCAGAATGCTGAGAGTTGTTCATTTCTGAAGGTCTCAAGATAAACTTGAAAGAGCTTCAGGGTAAGTGTGCAAGATTCATTATCCAAGAACTTTTCGAAGGATCCCTGCGACACACTGATGCGAAAGTTTGTGATGTTCTTCAGTGTTTCATCCAGATGGTGAAGGTCCCTTGCATGGTTTTCTTCTAGCCATGGAAGGATGTTTTTCCATGCAAGCCTCATAAGTGCTTCATAGACCAGCTTGTGTAGTCTCACTGCTCTGTTGTACCTCCAGCTGTCCATCACTCCAGACACTGATCCTTCAGCGATGACACCAGATTCAACACACAAATCTCTAAGGCCTGCATCCTGAAATCTCTTACCTATGATGGAGAGGAGATTACAGATTGTGTGGAAGACACCTATTCTAATTATAATGTTCTTGAACTTCTCCTGTTTCCAGATAACCTCGGCAGCTTTGGCATAGAGCGCTTGATCAAACACGCACACAATTCTGTTAAGCTTCAGGGTCTGCATGATGGCATGTGTTTGCTCCAAGACTTCATTCACAGTGGACATGGCTGTTGCAGGAGCATTGATAGTGGGCAGGTAGCTTACAGTGTCCTGGGCCACTACAATGTCGCTGCGGATTTGGATGTTGAACCCAGTCCAACTGCTAATGGTCTGATCCTCATGGTCTGACATTCTAGCCAGAAGCCAGATATGGTTCTTGGTTTTTGAATCCTGGACCTCCTCGGTAGTGTTAACATTCGCAGTCTCAATCCTGGGTGGCCCTCCCCGCCGCCCAACATTGTATATTGGTAGCATTAATTCTGTCGGAATTATGCTTCTTTTCTTCGACTTGGTTACATCTGGCAGGACTTTTGTCACAGAGCATGCAACATTGGACTGAACAGCGATGCCATTAACTCTATGAGATGTACCTGCTCCACTTAGTGTCTCCTCAAGTCTGTCAATGTTATCCCAGGCCAAGGTTGTGAACACACCAGGGTAGATATTTGCTGGCATTGGGATGTCATCCGTTGAACATTCCAACTTCTGGATACAAAGGGCCTTATCGATCTCTTCAGCCGTTGAATATGACACACAGTGGCCAAGACGATTCAGAGTTCGAACCAGTTCTGTATTGCCGGTCAAAGACTTAATTGCAAAGGACAGCAGTACGTGCTTGGGTGGCTTTGTCTTTCCATTGGTAACAGCAAAAAGCAAGTCACTGCCGAAGGATGTGGCAAGACGTTGAGCTCTTTCAGAGGGAGTTTGGCACTCACAATCTCCTGTAAGCAGGGTTTGCAGGAATTGAGTGACTAATGCAGGAACGACATTCTGATCTGTATCGGGAGGCCATGGCTGACTCACATCTTGCTTCTTGATCTCATTCCTCAGCTGCATTGCTGCTTTGGTTACGACATCTCCAGAGTTAGCGGCTCTTGCTTCTTGCAGATCTTTTGTCATGCTGTGTGCTTGCCGGGCAAGGTCGTCCATTGATAGGCTATATGGATAGACTAGAAGCTTACCTTTCTCATCGGAGAGAAAGCGGAGTGATTCACCAAACTCTGTTTCAAGTTTTCGGCGAACATGTTTCTTTGTCGATGGTTTCAGTTTGATGATACCACGGGACATCATGCATCTCTGAAGCCTAGATGTGAGGTTTATCATAGGCAGTACTTCTGGGTTTGGGAACAATTCAGTCCTTATATACAAGAAGAGTTCCTCAAGGGCTTCTCTCTCTGCCTCTCCGTAGCGTACTTCCTTGCTTTCTTCCTGATTTTCTGCTGCACCAGACCTACAGGCCACTTGGGAATCATCTTTTGTGAATAGTTTGTAGCACGACTTGTGGTAGTGCACCTCTGAAGCAACAAGGTCTCTGCTAAGTAAACCAAGGATTCTCTGTGTGCCTTTCCTTATCGCTGCTCTGCGGATCGTCTCATCTGCTCGTAGCTCAACACACTGGACGATTGGCTCCCTTGTTTTTTCTCCTTTGAGATACTTGTTTGACTTCTTGCAGAACATACATACTTTGGCATACACCCTGCTATCACTGGGGGTACCCCTCGGTAGCCTCCTCCTGGGGATTTCGCTTGCTGTTTCGACATTGACACCCTTGGCAAGGATAGAATCCAGTGACTTCTTCATTGTAAAGAGACTACGACATTTACGGTGATATTGTATGTGTGGTATTTCTCGTTCTTCAAGGCCCTTAGCTGCTTCCAGGACAGATTCATGCTGTCTGATCTCTGCAGCCCTAAGCAATGTTTTCCAGGAGTCCAAATCCTGTAGGGACGCCAGATCATCACTGTCATCATTAGAGCAGTGTATGATACAGTCGATCCGTGATTTCTTCCTCTCTGGTACTTCCATCATGCCATTAGATATGTCAGTAAACACCTGCAAACACAAAGAAAAACATTAAAACCCTTGGCACCGAGCGCCGTACGAGTACTGCTCTCTCTTCCTGGACCAAAGGACAAGAGCAGTACTAGTACGGCACAACCCCTTTAGCGTCCCCGCCGCTAATCGCGCGGGGATCGGGGGTAGATGGCCGCACTTACCGGCAGCAGGGCTTGTCCCCTCGCCGTGTGTGGCCATTGCGCCGACCCCCTGCAGCTAGAATCACTGTGATTCGCTGGGCTATATAGCCCAGTGAATCGCAGCATGCCTTGTAAAACATGGCGTGATTCGTTGCAGGGGTTCGTGCCTGTGGAGCGATTGGTGCATTTACCAGTCACTCAACAGGCCAGGGGGAGGATGACAGTGTCTGATCTCCTCCCCCTGTGCTGTGATTGGCTAGAACATCGTTCTAGCCATAGCAGCGATGTAGCAGGGCCGACACAGTGTCGCCTCTGCCTGTATGAGATCCTGTCAGCACAGGGTCTCATACAGGGACGATCGCTGCACTGTGCAGGCTGGCCGGACCTGCCTGCACTCGCTGGAACTTGTGGTACCACAAGTCCCAGCAAGTCTGGGCAGGCAGGCAAAAAGTGTAAAAGAAAGTTAAAAAAAACAAAAACACTACACTACACATCCCCCCTCCCCCTCCCATATGCGCCAATACTGTGGTTTTAGACAACGCTTGTGGTATTGCCGTGTTCGGGAGACAATGGGGAATAAAAAGTGGGGTGTACTTTTTCCTGGTCCCTCTTTTCAAAATGAAAAATGTGGGACTAAAGCGACTTTTTCCGGTAAAAAAACGTACTTTTCAATTTCCTCAACCAAGTGCATGAAACTCCAATGGAGCGCTTGTTGGGTCAAAGTGGTTACTATACCCCCTAAAACATTCCTTAGGGGGTGTAGTTTCCAAAATGCAGTAACCTTTTGGGGGTTTCCACTCTGGGGGTACCTCAGGGTCTCTCCAATACGACATGGCCCACTGGATTTCTTCCAGTGTAATCTATTATCCCAAAAACCGCCTAGCTCTCCTTCTGT
The DNA here is from genome assembly GCF_039654945.1 of Dendrobates tinctorius. NCBI lineage: Eukaryota > Metazoa > Chordata > Amphibia > Anura > Dendrobatidae > Dendrobates > Dendrobates tinctorius. The sequence goes on along the minus strand of NW_027361688.1, from coordinate 44,216,928 downwards.
GCTGAGCCCTCTTGCGCGCCCATAATTTAGTTTACGTGTACATGTGGGGTGTTTCTATAAACTGCGGAATTGGGGTAACCAACTTTGGGTTTGGGTTTGCTGTTAACCCTTGCTGGGTTGCAGGTAAAATTGGATTAGAATGGAATATCTGCCAAAAAATTGAAATTTTGATATTTCATTGTCATTTTGCTTGAATTCCTGTGCAACACCTAAGGGGTTAACAAAGTTTTGAAAATCCGTTTTGGACACCTTGAGGAGTGTAGTTTGCAAAATGGGGTAATGTATGGGTGGGTTCTGTTATACAAGAACCATAAAGTGACGTCCGAACTGACTTGGTCCTTGGAAAAATGGGTTTTGGAAATTTAGTCGTAAACTTTAAAAATTGCGTATAAAACTATGAGCCTTATCACATCCGAAAAATATAAAATTTCATTTCCAAAATGATGCCAATGTGAAGTAGACATGTGGAGAATGTAAGCTAATAACTGTTATGGGGGTATCAGCATTTTTGTAAAAAGTAGAGAATTTCAAAGTTCAAAAATAGCGAATTTTTCCCAAATTTTCGTGTATTTTGTAAATTTTTATGCAGAAAGGTAAAATCTATTGACTCACAATTAGCACTACCATGAAGTACAATATGTCATGAGAAAACAATCTCAGAATGGCATGGGTAGGTGATAGCGTCCCAAAGTTATTACCGCATGAAGTGACAGGTCAGATTTACAAAAAATGGCCTAGGCATTTGGGTACAAATAGGCCTGAAGGGGTTAAGCTACTGATGTGCAAGGGCTATCATATCAAACCATAAACTACAGACATGCATCTACCTAAAAACACCAAAGAGAATTAGTCACTCCGGGTGGTACCGATATCGTCAAAATTGGCTCATGGACTATTTACGGAGAGTGACATGTTAAGCACCTCTCACACAGCCAAACCAGATTCACACTTTGCACCGATGAGGGGCAGTAACCCGAAATGCATTTCTGAAAAAACAATTTGCACATCTAGTAAAGTAAAATAATAATAGTAGTATTTCACCATTCTCAAGATACAGGACAGAACTTGTAAATCCCCAACAGAGTATATATATGCTGTATAGAATGCTCGATAGGTCTGTAGACAATGCCGAAGTTTGTTTTGTCTAATAAAATATATTGGTTGTAATTGATCCCAGTGGCAATATTTCCATTCTAGTCTAAGTCTAGATCTTGTCTCATTACTGCCAATTCCGTGGTTTGCGCCAGAACCTCTGTTTCTCTTCTTACTTCTAAGTCTACAATAATCCTCTTTATGTTCCTGTCAATCTTACCACCAGTGAGTCAGATTTTATCTCTAGGTCCTGTCTCATTGTAGTACCTCATGATGTGTGACATTTCCTGCTCCTGCTTTCATGACTATTCCCTTAAAACTTGAATGCTTCCTGGCACAAGAAACACAGTGGGGATTGCTGGCAATCAACTTTCCGAGCAACATAGTTATTTCTGTGCATATAGAGATACAAGACATATAATGAGCCATTACTGAATCCATACCTATTAACATGCCGTATATAACTGCACTGGCAAAGAAGTCGATTGTGTTCTTTATATTATGTGCCACATGCACTAAACAAATGTGGATGGCGAGCTAAAAAATGAGATTTTATGTTACTGTACATTCTTTTATGTGTCTTGATTGTACATTTTTATTTTTGAACACTTATATTCTTAGCATGTTATCATGATTCAATATTTAGTATTATAGCAGTTGGGTACCCAATTTAATTTTTCATAATATTATGAAATATTGCAGTAAAAGGTACAGTACCTCGGATCCTCCACTGCTCACATTCTGATGCTTCCAAGGATCTCCACCAGATTGTCCTTCCCGCTCCAGCGATGTTGCAACACAAGCATGTGACTTCTGTAGCAGTGATCTAGGGAACACAATAATCACCAAAATAGAAGTGGAATAGGTGAGTATTATTTATTTGTGTTTTATATCATTTCACGTGATTTATGAAAAATTGTAGGTGTCTCAACAATATTAGATTCATTCTGCTGAAACCATAAGCAACAAGTCAAGCTCTACGGGAGAAACAGGGTAAGACCTTACCAGTGAAATGTGGTCCCTGGCCAGCTTCTCTCCATCCTGATCCAGATGACTGACAGGTCTCTCCTTACATGAACACATGGGAAAGACCTGTCAATCAACAGGAGCAAGCTGGCTAGGGGAGGCGCTGTACTATTCAGATCTTGCCCTAAAGTCCCCAAATGGCTTCTCAAAGTGGCCACAGTCATACATACTAGGCTCTGATTCATGGTACTCATGGTTATGGGCAGGATTAATCTAATAACAAATTCCCTTTTAAAGGGGTCGTCCCATGAACAAAGAATATTGTAATGAATAGAACTCAAAATAATAATACGCTCCAAAATTGGTTCTGTTAAAAATAAATGCTCCTCTACTGCAATAATCATATTAAAGTCACCATGCTATATGCTGTGTAATGACTGCACATGAGTCAACAGTAAATTACCTATACGATGGACTACTTGCTAGAGATGGGGTGCACCTTACGAAGACTGGAAAACATATATTTGGAAGTCGCCTTGCTACACTTATCAGGAGAGCTTTAAACTAGAACAACGTGGGAAGGGAAGCAAAAGGCTAGAAAAAGCCATACACCTGACAAATGCTATTGAGGATTCTGCTATTAGAAGTGGAAGGAAAGAACAAAGACAAAAGAATCTAAATAATAAAAATATTGGAGAAAGAGAAACCAATCACAAACTAAAATGTTTCTATACTAATGCACAAAGCATGGGCAACAAACAAGGAGAATTGGAACTACTAACGCAGGAAAAGAAATATGATGTGATTGGAATCACTGAAACTTGGTGGGACGATACACATGATTGGAATACAAGACTAGAAGCATACAATTTATTTGCAAGAAACAGACTTGATAAACGAGGAGGAGGTGTCGCATTGTATGTTAGAAACGCGTATATTTGCACAGAGATGGAAGCTTCAGAGACTGGAAGTTCTGTGGAAACTGTTTGGGTAAGAATACAAGGACAGAACAATGGAAAGGACACCATTGTAGGCATTTACTACAGGCCGCCTGTGCAAGCTGAAGAAATGGATGAACTGTTTATGCATCAAATGGCCAAGTTCTCTAAAAAATATGACATAGTTGTCATTGGAGATTTCAACTATCCAGACATTTTTTGGGAATCTCTCTCAGGCAAAACTAACAGGTCAAGGAAATTCTTATCCTCTCTTGTTGACAACTTTATCTTCCAAAAGGTAGGGGAGAAAACAAGGGGAACTGCTACCTTGGATCTAATCCTTATAAATAGGGAGGGTTGAGGAAGTAAAAGTGGCTGGGACCCTAGGAGGTAGCGACCATGCTAAATTAGAATTTTGGATAACTAGAGGAGGAAGACTTGTGAAGACTCAGACGTCAAGGCTAAATTTCAGAAAGGCAGATTTTAAGGGACTCAGAAAGAGAATTGGAGGGATCCAATGACTGGATATCCTTAAAGACAAAAATGTCCAGGAAGGATGGGAAATCTTGAAAAATGAAATTCTCAAAGCACAATTATTAACAATTCCGAAAACAGGGAAGAATAGGAAGCATTTAAGGAATTCAGGATGGATGAACACAGAACTTAAGCACATGCTAAAAATGAAGAAAGAAATGTTTATAAAATGGAAAGAGAGAGGCATGTCTAAAGAAGAATATTATCTTGTCTGCAGAACCTGCAGAGCACAAATCAGATTACTTAAGCTGACAATGAATTGAGGCTTGCAAGAGATGTCAAAAGCAATAATAAAGGATTTTGGGGATATGTCAAAAGTAAAAGAAAAGTCAAAGATACTATAGGATTTTTACAGGATGAAAATGATGAAATGGTAAGTGTTATGAGCTCATTTTCTCCTTCACCTTTGATGTCCGATGAACTCCCTCTGCTGGTGAAAGGAGGTAGTGAAATTGATTTGGATGGTAAAAACCTGTAATCTGAACAGGTGGAGTGTGATTGGACATCCGGAATCTCTGAGTGGATATAAGGCCGCCGACGCCCTGCTGGGTTGCTGGTGATCCTCTCTGCTCAGAGCTCTGGCCTCCAATTTAGTCCTGTCTACTAAAGCTAAGTTTTTGCTCTGCTATTGTTCCATGAGATTTTGTCTGGTTTACTTAGTGTTTGTGTTCAGCCAGCCCTGGTTGGGACTGGCTGAACTCCATTTTTGTCTCTGATCAGTTGATCTCTTTGCTCTATTTTCAGAATATACCTGAGTGCTGATATAGTGATTTTGAAGTCTACTGACTTCAGGGCCTTTTCTATCAGACGTTTTGGACATTATTTTTGGCAGGGTTTTTGCGTGATTGCAGACAGTTGCTTTTCTTTCCTGTCCTATCTAGTTAGTGAGGGCCCCATCGTTTGCTCAGCCTGTCTTTCTGTCTGTGTTTGTGTTTTCATCTGTTTTCACTGTCAATACATGTTGGGGGCTGTCTATTGCTTTGGGGTCTGCTCTGGGGCAGTTTAGATTTCCCCTTTCTTTCTTTAGGTTTATTTAGTTCTCCGGCTGTGACCGAGGTGTCTAGGACCACCGTAGGAACACCCAACGGCTACTGTTAGTTGTTGTGAAAAGGATCAGGGGTCTGCAATCCGCTAGCTACCAACCTCTCCGGTTTACTGGACTTAGCTTGTATTTTTGTTTTCTCCTCCTCCGGTGACTCATTCATAACAGAATCACCAGCCATACCGCAGATTCTAGGGTACTCAATAGCAGGAAAGAATTGTTATAAAAAAAAAAAGTGTCAGAATTTTTTTTTATGTATATTTTTTCCTCTTTTTCTCTGGGGCCGTAGGAGGAATTTTCTTAATGGAGATTAAGCAATTGTCTGATTGTGTGGAGCAGCTGGCTGCTGAAGTGTGGGGAATTTCCGCCTATCTTGCTTATTCACATGCTGCTAAACCAAAGATTCCTACTCCTGATGTGTTTTTTGGGGATCGGTCTAAATTTTTGAATTTTAAGAATAATTGTAAATTATTTCTTGTCTTGAAGCCTAACTCATCGGGGAACTCTGCGCAACAGGTTAAAATTGTCATCTCTTTGCTGCGCAGCGATCCCCAGGATTGGGCGTTTTCTTTGACACCTGATGATCCTATTCTAACTAATGTGGACGCATTTTTTCAAGACTTGGGGTTGTTGTATGATGAACCTAATGCTATTGATCAAGCTGAGAAAGCCCTGTTGGCATTGAGCCAGGGTCAGGATTCTGCAGAGTTATACTGTCAAAAATTCCAAAAGTGGGCGGTCCTTACTACCTGGAATGATGGTGCCTTGGCAGCTCTCTTTCGGAAGGGTTTGTCAGAAACCGTAAAAGATACTATAGTGGGATTTCATTAGCCATTCAGGTTGATCGGCGTTTACGTGAACTTAAAAGTACACGAGAAATGTTGCCACCTGTTGAACAAATGTCTGAACCTATGCAATGTGATAGAGTTTTGTCTAGGGCGCAACATCAGGAGTTCAGAAGGCGTAATAAGCTGTGTTTTTTCTGTGGAGATGCCTCTCATATGATTTCTGTCTGCCCTAAACGAGAGAAACATTTTGCACACACATTTGCTGTGGGTGGTGTTCAACCAATGTTTCTTCTGGCAATTACTCTGATCTGCTCCCTGTCCACATTTTCCGCTAAGGCTTTTGTGGATTCGGGAGCGGCTCTGAACCTGATGGACTTGGATTTTGCTAAACATTGTGGATTTCCTATGACACCTCTGCGGACGCCTATCCCTTTGAGGGGTATTGATGCTACTCCTTTGGCGAAGAATAAACCTCAGTTTTGGACCCAGGTGGTAATGCGGGTCGCCCCAGACCATCAAGAAAATTGCAGATTTTTGGTGTTGCATAATTTGCATGATACCATTGTTCTGGGGTTTCCCTGGTTGCAAATCCATAATCCACTTTTGGATTGGAAATCTGTGTCTGTGGTGAGTTGGGGTTGTCGGTGTGCTCTTGGTGACGCTCCTGTTTTCTCCACCTCTCCCCAGTCGCATGATGTTCCTGACTATTTGGCTGATTTTTATGATGTATTTAGTGAGAATAAGTCTGCGTCTTTGCCTCCTCATAGGAGTTATGACTGTGCAATTGAGTTGAGCCCTGGGTGTAAATTTCCCAAGGGTCGACTTTTCCTATTTATCTGTACCCGAGCATGAGGCTATGCGATCTTATATTAAGGAGTCGTTGGAGAAGGGTCATATTAGACTATCCTCTTCACCCTTGGGTGCTGGGTTTTTTTTCGTGGCCAAGAAAGATGGTTCATTAAGGCCTTGTATTGACTATCGTTCCCTCAACAAAATTACTGTTAAATATCAGTATCCGTTACCCCTGATTTCTGATCTATTCTCCAGAGTTAAAGGTGCTTGTTGGTTTACCAAGCTTGACCTCAGGGGGGCGTATTATCTTATTCGCATTAAGCATGGGGATAAATGGAAGACGGCGTTTAATACTCCGGAGGGACATTTTGAGTACCTGGTGATGCCTTTTGGGCTCACTAATGCCCCTTCTGTCTTCCAGTGCTTCATGAATGATATTTTCCTGGACTTTGTGGATACATTTTTGATCATCTATCTGGATGATATTTTGATCTTTTCCAGGGATTGGGACTCTCATTTGGAACATGTTCGGACTGTGCTCCGGATTTTGAGGGAGAATTCCCTGTATGTTAAGGGATCGAAATGCCTTTTTGGTGTACAGAGGATTTCATTTTTGGGATTTATTTTGTCTCCGTCAACTATTGAAATGGACCCGGCCAAGGTACAGGCCATTTATGATTGGGTTCAGCCCACTTCTTTGAAGGCCCTCCAGAAGTTTTTGGGTTTTGCTAATTTTTGTCGTAAATTTATAGCTAATTTTTCTGGTATTGCCAAATCATTGACTGATTTGACTAAGAAGGGTGCTGATGTGCTGAATTGGTCTCCAGAGGCTGTTTCTTCCTTTCAGGAGCTGAAGCGGAGGTTCACTATTGCTCCGATTTTGCGGCAACCTGATGTCTCACTCCCGATTCAGGTAGAGGTGGACGCTTCTGAGATTGGTACAGGAGCTGTTTTGTCCCAAAAATATCCGGTAACATCTAAGATGAATCCCTGTGCTTTCTTTTCCCGAAAGTTCTCCCCATCCGAACGCAACTATGATGTGGGGAATCGGGAACTGTTAGCCACGAAATGGGCATTTGAGGAGTGGAGACATTGGTTGGAGGGAGCTAAACATCAAGTCGTGGTCCTTACTGACCACAAGAATTTGATTTACCTTGAGTCGGCCAAACGCTTGAATCCTAGACAGGCTAGGTGGGCCTTGTTTTTCACACGTTTTGATTTTGTGGTCTCTTTTCTTCCGGGCACTAAGAATGTCAAGGCAGACGCCCTCTCTAGGAGTTTCTTTGCTGATTCTCCTATTGTGACCAAGCCTGCTACCATCTTAGGTGAGGGGGTAGTTCTTTCTGCCATCTCGCCCGATTTGAGACGTGCTCTGGAAGAGTTTCAGGAGGACAAACCTGAGCGTTGTCCCATTGGAAAATTGTATGTCCCTGACCAGTGGAGGAAGAGAGTAATGTCTGAAGTTCATTGCTCCGCATTGGCTGGTCATCCAGGTATTTTTGGTACTAGAGATTTGGTGAGTCGGTCTTTTTGGTGGCCCGCCTTGTCTTGTGATGTCAGGAATTTTGAGCAGTCCAGTGGGACTTGCTCTCGGTCTAAACCTTGTTCTCGCTCTAGTGGGTTGTTGATGCCTTTGCCGGTGCCCAGGAGGCCATGGACCCATATTTCAATGGATTTTATTTCTGATATGCCTGTCTCTCAGAGAATGACTGTTATTTGGGTGATTTGTGATAGATTCTCTAAGATGGTCCATCTTGTACCACTCCCTAAGTTGCCATCTACCTCAGAGTTGGTGCCCTTGTTTTTGCAACAGGTGGTTCGCTTGCATGGGATTCCTGAGAATATTGTGTCTGACAGAGGAGTTCAGCTTGTTTCTAGATTTTGGAGGACTTTTTGTTCCAAGCTGGGAATTCAGTTGTCCTTCTCCTCTGCGTTTCACCCTCAGACCAATGGGCAGACGGAGAGAACAAACCAGACTTTGGAGTCTTATTTGAGATGTTTTATTTCTGCTGATCAGGATGATTGGATTTCATTTTTGCCCTTGGCCAAATTTGCTTTAAATAATAGAGCTAGTTCTGCCACTTTGATGTCACCTTTTTTTTGTAACTTTGGGTTTCATCCTCAAATCTCTTCAGGGCAGGTGGAGTCTTCTGCCTGCCCTGGTGTTGACACTGTGGTGGAGAGAATGCACCAGATCTGGGACCAAGTGGTGGATAAGTTGTCTCTCTCCCAGGAAAAAGGCCCAGCGGTTTTCCAACCAGCATAGGACGATTGGTCCCCGATTTAATTTGGGTGATATGGTTTGGTTGTCATCAAAGAATATCTCTATGAAGGTGGCTTCTCCAAAGTTTAAACCTAGATTTATTGGACCTTACAAGATTTTGGAGATTCTTAATCCGGTCTCTTTTCGATTGGCTCTTCCTGTTACATTCAAGATCCATAACGTGTTTCATAAGTGTCTGTTAACCCCTTCACCCCCCAAGGGTGGTTTACACGTTCATGACCGGGCCAATTTTTACAATTCTGACCACTGTACCTTTATGAGGTCATAACTCTGGAACTCTTCCATGGATCCTGGTGATTCTGGCATTGTTTTCTCGTGACATATTGTACTTCATGTTAGTGGTAAAATTTCATTCAAATAACTTGCGTTTATTTGTGAGAAAAACGGAAATTTGGCGAAAATTTTGAAAATTTCGCAATTTTCCAACTTTGAATTTTTATGCCCTTAAATCACAGAGATACAGCACACAAAAAACTTAATAACTAACATTTCCCACATGTTTACTTTACATCAGCACAATTTTGGAACCAAAATTTTTTTTTGTTAGGAAGTTATAAGGGTTAAAAGTTGACCAGCGATTTCTCATTTTTACAACACCATTTTATTTTTAGGACCACATCACATTTGAGGTCACTTTGAGGGGTCTATATGATAGAAAATACTCAAAAGTGACACCATTCTAAAAACTGCACCCCTTAAGGTGCTCAAAACCACATTCAAGAAGTTTATTAACCCTTTAAGTGCGTCACAGGAATTTTTTTGAATATTTAAAAAAAAATGAACATCTAACTTTTTTTCACAAAAAAAATAATTCAGGTTCAATTTTTTTATTTTACCAAGGGTAACAGGAGAAATTGGACTGCAAAAGTTATTGTGCAATTTGTCCTGAGTACGCTGATACCTGATATGTGGGGGGGAACGACTGTTTCGGCGCATGGCAGAGCTCAGAATGGAAGGAGCGCCGTTTGACTTTTTCAATGCAAAATTGGCTGGAATTCAGATCGGACACCATGTCACGTTTGGAGAGTCCCTGATGTACCTAAACAGTGGAAACCCCCTATAAGTGACCCCATTTTGGAAACTAGACCCCCCAAGGAACTTATCTAGATATGTGGTGAGAACTTTGAACCCACAAGGGATTTACAGAAGTTTATAACGTACAGCGGTACAATTAAAAAATCATATTTTTTCCACAAAAATGATCTTTTCACCCCAATTTTTATTTTTCCAAGGGTAACAGGACCCTAAAAGTTATTGTGCAATTTGTCCTGAGTACGCTGATACCCCACATGTGGGGGTAAACCACTATTTGGGCGCATGGCAGAGCTCGGAAGGGAAGCAGCGCCATTTGACGTTTTTGGCTGGAATTGAGATCGGACACCATGTCGCGATTGGAAAACCCCTGATGTACCTAAACAGTGGAAAACCCCACAAATGACACCCCCCAAGGAACTTATCTAGATGTGTGGTGAGCACTTTGAACCCCCCCAGTGCTTCACAGAAGTTTATAACGCCCGGGCGTGAAAATAAAAAATTTGTATTTTTTCCACAAACATGATCTTTTAGTCACCATTTTTTTATTTTCCCAAGGATACCAGGAGAAATTGGACCCCAAAAGTTGTTGTCCAATTTGTCCCAAGTATGCTGATACCCCATATGTGGGAGAAAACTACTGTATGGGCACACGTCGGGGCTCGGAAGGGAAGTAGTGACGTTTTGGAATGCAGACTTTGATGGAATGGTCTGCGGGTGTCATGTTGCCTTTGGAGAGCCCCTAATGTACCTAAACAAATCAGATTATCTAAAGCTGAAAATGAATTGAGGCTTGCAAGAGATGTCAAAAGCAATAATAAAGGATTTTGGGGATATGTCAAAAGTAAAAGAAAAGTCAAAGATGCTATAGGATTTTTACAGGATGAAAATGATGAAATGGTAAGACAGGATGTTGAGAAGGCTGAACTTTTAAATTCCTATTTTGCATCTGTTTTCTCTCAGAAAGGAAATGTAACATCAACTGTTATTCACTGTCCTATTAAGGGAATAGAAGAATCCAGGATATCTATAAACAGAAAGATAGTGAGGAAACACTTAGCTAGCCTAAATGAATTCAAGTCTCCAGGTCCAGATGAATTACACCCCAGAGTACTGAAGGAGATAGCAGAAGAAATTTTTGAACCCCTCTCTATAATCTTTGAAAATTCTTGGAGAACAGGAGAAGTGCCAGAAGACTGGAGAAGAGCAAATGTTGTTCCTATCTTCAAAAAGGGGAAGAAGGTGGACCCAGGTAACTATAGGCCGGTGAGTCTGACTTCTATACCAGGAAAGATCTTTGAACAAATTATTAAACAACATGTATGTCAATACCTGGATAAGAATGAAGTGATTAAACAGTGTCAGCATGGGTTTGTAACTAATAAGTCATGTCAGACTAACTTAATTTCCTTCTATGACGGTATCACTGATTGGTTGGATCAAGGAAATGCTGTAGATATAGTATATCTTGACTTCAGCAAAGCATTTGACAAAGTCTCTCATACAATCCTTATTGAAAAAATGATTAAGTATGGAATGGACAAGGCAACTGTTAGGTGGATTCATAACTGGCTTAGTGATCGGACCCAAAGAGTGGTCGTAAATGGCTGCACATCCAGTTGGAAGAATGTCTCAAGTGGGGTACCACAGGGCTCTGTCCTGGGCCCTGTATTGTTCAACATCTTTATCAACGATTTAGATGAAGGAATTGAGGGTAAACTGATTAAATTTGCTGATGACACAAAGCTAGGAGGGATAGCTAATACTAGAGAAGAGAGAGAGAGGATTCAAAAAGATTTAAATAAACTGGAGAAGTGGGCAGCAACTAACAGAATGGTTTTTAACAGGGAGAAATGCAAAGTACTACATCTGGGCAATAAAAATGGAAAAAGCATATATAGAATGGGAGGAATAGGGCTAAGTGACAGCACATGTGAAAAAGACTTGGGTATACTAATAGATCACAGACTGAATATGAGTCAACAGTGTGATGCAGCAGCAAAAAAGGCAAATGCAATTCTAGGATGTATTAACAGAAGCATACAGTCTAGATCACGTGAAGTCATTATTTCCCTCTACTCCTCTTTGGTCAGACCTCATCTGGAATATTGTGTCCAGTTTTGGGCACCACATTTTAAAAAAGACATCAACAAACTGGAGCAAGTTCAGAAAAGAGCGACCAGAATGGTGACCGGTCTGCAAACCCTGTCTTATGAGGAAAGGTTGCAGGATTTGGGAATGTTTAGTTTGCAAAAGAGAAGACTGAGAGGAGACTTAATAGCTGTCTACAAATATCTAAAGGGCTGTCACATTGTAGAAGGATCAACTTTATTCTCATTTGCACAAGGAAAGACTAGAAGCAATGGGATGAAACTGAATGGGAGGAGACACAGATTAGATATTAGAAAAAACTTTTTGACAGTTAGAGTGATCAATGAGTGGAACAGGCTGCCACGAGAAGTGGTGAGTTCTCCTTCAATGGAAGTCTTCAAACAGAGGCTGGACAGACATCTGACTGGGATGATTTAGCGAATCCTGCTTTGAGCAGGGGGTTGGACCAGATGGCCCAGGAGGTCCCTTCCAACTCTACGATTCTATGATTCTATGATTCTATAAACAGTGGAAACCCCCCACAAATGACCCCATTTTGAAAACTAGACCCCCTAAGGAACTTATCTAGATGTGAGGTGAGCACTTTGAACCCCCAAAGGCTTCACAGAAGTTTATAATGCCAGGGCATGAAAATAAAAAAATCGTATTTTTTCCACAAACATGATCAATTAGTCGCCAATTTTTTTATTTTCCCAAGGGTAACAGGAGAAATTGGACCCCAAAAGTTGTTGTCCAATTTGTCATGAGTACGCTGACACCCCATATGTGTGACGGTCTCAGCTCCTGCTGAGCCCATTTTTTGAGTGGACCCTCTGGGTCGTGGCACCCACCCACCGAGGGCGAGCTGACCTTGTGAGAATCCACCCCCTATACAGGGAGTGTCAGGGGCAAGACCAAGGGGGTGAGCCACCACGACTGCTGGGACCAGACGGCCGGCTCAGGGGACACTAGACGAGTGTCTGACGACAAGGACGAGCAGGAAGCAAGACGAGACTAGACGTAGGTGCAAGGTATCTTCATTAGAATAACACAAGATCACATACAGAGAAAACAAGCAAAACGTGCAAGGTGCGCGCGTGGGCACGCCAAGGTCCATAACATGGTACGTGCCAGATGGCACGCCTAGGCACAGGTAATGGCATGATGGCATCGGACTCCGGACTGCTGGCAAACCGACAGGGTCCAGGGATCAGGCTGCGGACGTCAGCTCCGGACATCAGGCCGTAGTCATCTGGTTCCGGACCTCTGGCAACGGTCGGCAGGTTCCGGGCATCCGGCAGGCAAACCAGGGTTCAGGCAAGGAGGCACGACAGATATCCAAGCAGGGTGCGTGTTTAGGGAACACGCCAAGGTCCAAGGCTAGGTGCGTGTGTAGGGGACACGCCAGGGTCCAAGGCTAGGTGCGTGTGTAGGGGACACACCAGGGTTCAAGACTAGGTGCGTGTGTAGGGGACACGCCAGGGTTCAAAGCGAGGTGCGTGTGTAGGGGACACGCCAAGGTTCGCAAACGAGACAGGGTGCGTGTGTAGCCACGCCAAAGCATAGAATAAGACAGTGCGTGTAGAGACGCCAAGGTACAAGGTATAAGACAGAGTGCATGTAGAGACACGCCAAGGTTCAAGGTACAAGACAGAGTGCGTGTAGAGACACGCCAAGGTACAAGACAGAGTGCGTGTAGAGACACGCCAAGGTACAAGACAGAGTGCGTGTAGAGACACGCCAAGGCACAAGACAGAGTGCGTGTAGAGACACGCCAAGGCACAAGACAGAGTGCGTGTAGAGACACGCCAAGGCACAAGACAGGGTGCGTGTAGAGACACGCCAGGGTTCAGAGCAGGGTGCGTGCTAGGAGCCACGCCAGGGCACAAGGAAGGGCTGCGTGCTAGGAGCCACGCAGGGACGCACACCTCACTGGCCAATGCACACGGCTGTAACGCCAGCACGAGGCACGACTAAGGCACAGGAGGGGGCAAAGGAACCTTCGTGCTAGGAGCCACGCCAGGTTCAGGGCAGGGTGCGTGCTAGTAGCCACGCCAGGGTTCAAGGCAGGGTGCGTGCTAGGAGCCACGCCAGGGCTCAAGGAAGGGCTGCATGCTAGGAGCCACGCAGGGGGCACGCCACACTGGCCAGTACACAAACACGTGGCACTTACCACGGCACAGGAGACGGCCAAGGGGAACCCACGCCGGGGTTCAATGCAAGGACAAGGCAGGGAACAAGGCAAGGAATGCAGGGAACAAGGCAAGGAATACAGGCAGAAACAGAGCCAGGTCAGAGAGAGGACAGAGTCTAGCAGCGGAGCGTAGGCAGAAGCCCAGAGCCGGGCCAAGGGAAGACCTTGGGACTAGACAAAGAAACGAGCACTAAGGAGAGGAGAAATGGTGCGTGTGCCAGGGAGCACTACAGAGCACCATAGGAGAGAGCGAGGCAGAGCAAGCAAAGACTGAGACCATAGGGAGGAACACAAAGCAAGGAATAGCAAGGCAGAGAACACAGGGAGGACTACAAGTCAAAGCATAGCAAAAGCAAGACATGGCAAAACAGGCGAGGCAGAGAACAAAGGAAGGACTACAAGTCAAAGCATAGCTAAGGCGAGACATAGCAAAACAGACTAAGACAAAGAACAGCAGAAGGACTACAAGGCAAAGCAAGGCAAAGACAAACATGGCACAAGAGACAACACAAGATAAGAGGCGGAATACGAGCACGGAGCGTGTGCAGAGACGCACTACAGAGCAAAGTGCAAGGGCACAGAATAGAGGGAGCAACCCCACAGACCCAGAGCCTTGCAGGGAAGCAACACAATAATCAGGCCCTGAGCATAGGAAGAGGCGGCCTGATATAGGGCATAGCACCTCCTCCTCCAGGTCAGGACCAGGGGAGCACTTCCGGGATTCTAGACATGACGAGATGATAGCAGAACCAGACAGTGCAGGATCTTAGGAAACGTCACATGATCAGGGTTTCAGATATGACGAGATGATCACCGAACCAACCAGTGCAGGATCCTAGGAAGAACACATGATCCGGGATTCTAGACATGACGAGATGATTGCAGAACCAGACAGTGCAGGATCTTAAGAAACATCACATGATCAAGGACTCCAGACATGACGAGAAGATCACAGAAGGCAGAGCAGAAACGCAGGGATCCTGCAGCTCAGACATGAGGTGAGTCTGCACACAGCTCTAGCGAACATGCAGGACAGCAGACAAAACATGCGCATGCACATCGCTCCAGGAGTTCTTGAGACAAACAGACATGGCAGATGTGACAATATGTGGGAGAAAACTACTGTATGGACACACGTCGGGGCTCGGAAGGGAAGCAGTGACATTTTGGAATGCAGACTTTGATGGAATGGTCTGCGGGTGTCATGTGCGTTTGGAGAGCCCCTGATGTACCTAAACTATTGAAACTTCCCACAAGTGACCCCATTTTCGACACTAGGCCCCCCACGGAACTTATCTAGATGTGTGGTGAGCACTTTGAACCCCCAAGTGCTTCACAGAAGTTTATAACGCTCGGGCGTGAAAATAAAAAAATCATTTTTTTCCACAAAAATTATATTTTTGCCCCCAATTTTTTATTTTCCTAAGGGTAACAGGAGAAATTGGACCCCAAAAATTGTTTTGCAATTTGACCTGAGTAGGCTGATACCCTACATGTGGGGGTAAAACACTGTTTGGGCGCATAGCAGAGCTTGGAAGGGAAAGAGCACCATTTGACTTTTTCGACTCAGAATTGGCTGGAATTGAGATCAGACGCCATGTTGCATTTGGAGAGCCCCTGATGTGCCCAAACAGTGGAAACCCCCAATTCTAACTCCAACCCGAACCCCAACACACCCCTAACCCTAATCTCAGCCCTAACCCTAACCCTAGCCCTAACCCTAGCCCTAACCCTAACCCTAACCCTAACCCTACCCTAACCCTAACCCTAGCCCTAACCCTAACCCTAATGGAAAAATGGAAATAAATACATTTTTTTATTTTATTATTTTTCCCTAACTAAGGGGGTGATAACGGGGGGTTTGATTTACTATTTATGGCGGTTTTTATGTTTGGCGGCTGTCACACGCTAAAAGACGCTTTTTATTGTAAAAATAGTTTTTGCATCACCACATATTGAGAGCTCTAATTTTTCCGTATTTTGACCCACCGAGTCATGTGAGGTCTTATTTTTTGCGGGACGAGTTGATGTTTTTATTGGTACCATTTTCGGGCACTTGACATTTTTTGATCGCTTTTTATTCCGATTTTTGGGACGCAGAATGAACAAAAACCAGCGTTTCATGAATTTCTTTTGGGGGGGTGCGTTTACACCGTTCCGCGTGCGATAAAATTGATAAAGCGGTTTTATTCTTCGGGTCAGTACGCTTACAGAGATACCTTATTTAGGTCTTTTTTTATGTTTTGTCGGTTTTATGCAATGAAAACTATTTTATATAAAAAATAATTATTTTTGCATCGCTTTATTCTGCGAGCTATAACTTTTTTATTTTTTTGTGGATAATGCTGTGTGGTGGCTCGTTTTTTGCGGGACAAGATGACATTTTCAGCGGTACCATGGATATTTATATGCGTCTTTTTGATCGCGCGTTATTACACTTTTTGTTTGGCGGTATGATAATAAATCATTATTTTTTGCTTCGTTTTTTCTTTTTATTTTTTAAGGGGTTCGCTAAAGGGGTTAACTAATGGGACAGTTTTATAGGGCGGACCGTTACGGACACGGCGATACCTAATTTGTGTACTTTTATTGTTTTTTTTTTATTTCTAAAAAATGGATTTATTTGGGGGAATATTTTTTTTTTTTCTAATTTATTTGGCGATTTTTTTTAATTTATTTTAACACTTTTTTTTATTTTTTTTTTTACTTTATTAAATATTCCCAGGTGGGACATCACTGTCCTGTGACAGATCGCTGATCTGTCACATCACAGATCACTGTGACAGATCAGCAATCTGTCACAGGCACTGCAGAAGGCTTCCTCATGCCTGCGCTTTGCTGGCACTGAGGAAGCCAGCTTCCTGCAGGCCCCCGAAGGCCCCCGTCACCATCTTGGATTCGGGGGCCTGCAAGAAAGGAGCCCCCGGCAGCAGCGCTGCACATTGCGCTGCCGTGGGGGGCTCAGGGAAGCACGGAGGGAGCCCCCTCCCTGCCGAAGCTTCCCTTTAACTCCCGGTACACCGCGATCGTGTTTGATCGCGGTGTACAAGGGGTTAACGTGTCGGGGGAGGGGCGGTCACATTGTGCCGGGTGTCAGCTGTGATAATCAGCTGACACCCGGCCACGATCAGCGGCGCTCACCACGTGGGCACCGCTGATCGCGGTAGACGTACTATCCCGTCCATGGGCATAGGGGCCCGGGTCCCATGGACGGGATAGTACGTCTCATGTCAGGAAGGGGTTAAAGAGGTTTGTTGAGCCAGTATCCTGTGGTGGCACCTCCTGACCCTGTATTGGTTGAAGGTAATGTGGAATATGAGGTTGAGAAGATGCTGGATTCTCGTCTGGCTAGACGGAGACTCCAGTATTTGGTTAAGTGGAAGGGTTATGGCCAGGAGGATAATTCCTGGGTCTCTGCATCCGATATTCATGCCGAAAGATTGGTTTGTGCTTTTCATCGGGCCCATCCTGATCGCCCTGTTGGCGTGGATGAGGGGGAGGTACTGTTATGAGCTCATTTTCTCCTTCACCTTTGATGTCCGATGAACTCCCTCTGCTGGTGAAAGGAGGTAGTGAAATTGATTTGGATGGGAAAAACCTGTCATCTGAACAGGTGGATTGTGATTGGACATCCAGAATCTCTGAGTGGATATAAGGCCGCCGATGCCCTGCTGGGTTGCTGGTGATCCTCTCTGCTCTGAGCTCTGGCCTCCAGTTTAGTCCTGTCTACTACAGCTAAGTTTTTGCTCTGTTATTGTTCCATGAGATTTTGTCTGGTTTACTTAGTGTTTGTGTTCAGCCAGCCCTGGTTGGGACTGGCTGATCTCCATTTTTGTCTCTGATCAGTTGATCTCTCTGCTCTGCTTTCAGAATCTACCTGAGTGTTGATATAGTGATTTTGAAGTCTAGTGACTTCAGGGCCTTTTCTATCAGACGTGTTGGACATTATTTTTGGCAGGGTTTTGGGGTGATTGCAGACAGATGCTTTTCTTTCCTGTCCTATCTAGTTAGTGAGGGCCCCATCGTTTGCTCAGCCTGTCTTTCTGTCTGTGTTTGTGTTTTCATCTGTTTTCACCGTCAGTACATGTTGGGGGCTGTCTATTGCTTTGGGGTCTGCTCTGGGGCAGTTTAGATTTCCCCTTTCTTTCTTTAGGTTTATTTAGTTCTCCGGCTGTGAACGAGGTGTCTAGGACCA
The DNA here is from genome assembly GCF_039654945.1 of Dendrobates tinctorius. NCBI lineage: Eukaryota > Metazoa > Chordata > Amphibia > Anura > Dendrobatidae > Dendrobates > Dendrobates tinctorius. Next base: position 44,198,980 of record NW_027361688.1, on the reverse strand, counting down.
CTGTAGGAACACCCCACGGCTACTGTTAGTTGTTGTGAATAGGATCAGGGGTCTGCAATCCGCTAGCTACCAACCTCTCCGGTTGTCTGGACTTAGGTTGTGTTTTGTTTTTTCCTCCTCCGGTGACTCATTCATAACAGGTAAGCCAGGATGTTGAGAAGGCCAAACTTTTAAATTCCTATTTTGCATCTGTTTTCTCTCAGAAAGGAAATGTAACATCTACTGTTCTTCACTGTCCTATTAAGGGAATAGAAGAATCCAGGATATCTATAAACAGAAAGATAGTGAGGAAACATTTAGCTAACCTAAATGAATTCAAGTCTCCAGGTCCAGATGAATTACACCCCAGAGTACTGAAGGAGATAGCGAAGAAATTTTTGAACCCCTCTCCATAATCTTTGAAAATTCTTGGAGAACAGGAGAAGTCCCAGAATACTGGAGAAGAGCAAATGTTGTTCCTGTATTCAAAAAGGGGAAGAAGGTGGACCCAGGCAACTATAGGCTGGTGATTCTAAACCAGGAAAGATCTTTGAATTTTAGGATGTATTAACAGAAGCATACAGTCTAGATCATGTGAAGTCATTATTGCCCTCTACTCCTCTTTGGTCAGACCTCATCTGGAATACTGTGTCCAGTTTTGGGTGCCGCATTTTAAAAAAGACATCAACAAACTGGAGCAAGTTCAGAAAAGAGCGACCAGAATGGTGACTGGTCTGCAAACCCTGTCTTATGAGGAAAGGTTGCAGGATTTGGGAATGTTTAGCTTGCAAAGGAGAAGACTGAGAGGAGACTTAATAGCTGTCTACAAATATCTCAAGGGCTGTCACATTGAAGAAGGATCATCTTTATTCTCATTTGCACAAGGAAAGACTAGAAGCAATGGGATGAAATGGGAGGAGACACAGATTAGATATTAGAAAAAACTTTTTGACAGTTAGAGTGATCAATGAGTGGAACAGACTGCCACAATGGGTGGTGAGTTCTCCTTCAATAGAAGTCTTCAAATAGAGGCTGGACAGACATCTGTCTGAGATGACTTAGCGAATCCTGCTTTGAGCAGGGGGTTGGACCAGATGGCCCAGGAGGTCCCTTCCAACTCTACGATTCTGATTCTATGCAGCAGCAAAAAAAGCAAATACAGTTCTAGGATGTATTAAGAAAAGCATAGAGACTAGATCACATGAAGTAATCCCTCTCTACTACTTCATGGTCTAGCCTCATCTGGAACACTGTTGTGAGTTCATTCTCTGGCTCACCAGTTGTAAATTCTCCTTCCAGACTCCCTCTGGTGGTAACAGGAGGTAGAGAGGCTGATTTGAGAATGAGGATGACGATTGGATCTCAGGAGTCTCAGATTGGATTTAAGACAGCCGACGCCCTATTCAGTTGCTGGTGATTCCTTCTGGCTTGTCAGCTCTTGGTTTTCAGCTCTGTTCCAGTCATCTAAAGCTAAGTTTTTCTGCTAATGTTCACACTTGATGTGCTGAATTGGTCTTCTGAGGCTGTCTCAGCATTTCAGGAGCTTAAGCAGAGATTTACTTCAGCTCCAGTTTTACAGCAACCTGATGTTTCACTTCCATTTCAGGTGGCGGTAGATGCTTCTGAGATTGGTGCAGGAGCAGTTTCGTCCCAAAAAGACCCTGTGACTTCTAAGATGAATCCCTGTGCCTTCATTTCTCGAAAGTTCTCCCCATCTGAACGCAACTATGACGTGGGGAATCGGGAATTGTTGGCCATGAAGTGGGTATTTGAGGAGTGGAGACATTGGTTGGAGGGAGCTAGACATCAAGTTGTGGTCCTCACCGATAACAAGAATTTGATTTATCTGGAGTCGGCCAAACGCTTGAATCCTAGACAGGCTAGATGGGCCTTGTTTTTCACGCGTTTTAATTTTGTGGTCTCTTTTCTTCCGGGCACTAAGAATGTTAAGGCAGATGCCCTTTCTAGGAGTTTCTTTGCTGATTCTCTTAGTGTGACCGAGCCTACTACCATCCTAGGTGAGGGGGTAGTTCTTTCTGCCATTTCGCCCGATTTGAGACGCGCCCTGGAGAAATTTCAGGAGGATAAACCTGAGCGTTGCCCTATGGGAAAATTGTATTTTCCTGACCAGTGGAGAAAGAGAGTGATGTCTTAAATTCATTGCTCCGCATTGGCTGGTCATCCAGGTATTTTTGGTACCAGAGATTTGGTGAGTCGGTCCTTTTGGTGGCCTGCCTTATCTCGTGATGTCAGGAATTTTGTACAGTCCTGTGGGACTTGTTCTCGGTCTAAACCCTGTTCTCGTTCTAGTGGGTTGCTGATGCCCTTGCCGGTGCCCAAGAGGCCATGGACCCATCTCTCAATGGATTTTATTTTTGATCTTCCTGTCTCTCAGAGAATGACTGTTATCTGGGTGATTTGTGATAGATTTTCGAAGATGGTCCATCTTGTACCACTCCCAAAGTTGCCATCTTCCGCTGAGTTGGTGCCCTTGTTTTTACAACAGGTGGTTCGGTTACATAGGATTCCTGAGAACATTGTGTCCGACAGAGGAGTCCAGTTTGTTTCCAGATTCTGGAAAGCCTTTTGTTCCAATCTGGGAATTCAGTTATCCTTCTCCTCCGCGTTTCATCCTCAGACCAATGGACAGACTGAGAGAACAAAACAGACCTTGGAGTCTTATTTGAGATGTTTTATATCTGCTGATCAGGATGATTGGTTCTCATTTTTGCCCTTGGCCGAATTCGCACTGAACAATAGAGCTAGTTCTGCCACTTTGATTTTTGGGTTTCATCCTCCATTCTCTTCAGGGCAAGTGGAATCTTCGTCCGGCCCAGGTGTGGACACTGTGGTTAAGAAAATGCAGTAGATATGGGACCAAGTGGTGGATAAGTTGTCACTCTCTCAGGAAAAGGCCCAGCGATTTTCCAACTGGCATAGGACCATTGGTCCCCGGTTTAAAGTGGGTGATATGGTTTGGTTGTCGTCTAAGAATATTTCTATGAAGGTTGCATCTCCTAAATTTAAGCCAAGATTTATTGGTCCTTATAAGATTTTGGTAATTCTTAACCCTGTTTCGTTTCGATTGGCTCTTCCAGTTACGTTCAAGATCCAAAACGTCACAAATCTCTGTTGAAGAGGTTTGTTGAGCCAGTGGTTCCTATGGCAGCACCTCCTGGCCCTGTGTTGGTTGAAGGCTGTTACGGTTCGCTATTGCAAGTAGGAAGGCAAAAGGAAACCTGAGAGTGAACCCTCTGGGTCACGACCCCAGAGCCCCCGAGGGCGAGCACCCAGGTGAGGACCACCCCCTATACAGGGAGTGTTAGTGGCAGACCCCCAGGAGATAGGGCCGCGACGGCCGGAACCAAAGAGGCGACTGGGGTAATAGACTGGAAGGAAGCACTGGCGTACCCGTACAGGAGGACACCAGAGAACGCAGAAACTGAACAGGACTGGAGAGCCAGGGGCGTCGGAGACAGGAGGCCGCAATAGAGAGGAAGCACAATAATGAACAAAACAGGAGGTTACAGGCGAATGGAGGAAGGCAGAAGCAGGGCAGAAACTGAGACAGCAACAGGGAGGCAAAATGAGAAGGGACAGCGCAGACAGAGAGCCAAGGAGACACAAGCGCATCGCTGACAGTGGCACGGGAGAGGGGCCTGGAAATACAGAGGACGCCGCACGGGGCAGCGCTACCGCATTTGAAGAACAGGCGTCTTACCTGTCCAGACGCCGGTCATAAGTAGCGCTGGGCGCCACCATATTGGAGGCGGGGCCAGCGCGTCATGTTACCCAGGGGGCTGCGCGCCTGGAGGGAGATAGAGCGCAGGCGCCTGCCAGCGGGGACGCCAGAGACCGGGCACGGGGACGCGCCGGAGAGCGCCGGGACGTGCACGCTGGAAGGTAAGTGGAGCCCGGGGGCGCAACAGTACCCCCCTTTACGTCCCCCCCTCCTCACGTTGGAGAGAAATCGTCTCATAATGCGAGGAGCATCAATATTCTCCTGGGGTTCCCATGATCTCTCCTCAGGACCGAAACCCTTCCAATCTATTAGAAACAGGGTCTTTCCCTTAACTGTCTTCATAGCCAATATATCCCGAACCTCAAAGATGTTATCTGAGCTACAAGGTTGGGAGGTTTGGGAGGGCGCAGAGTGGTATTGGTTAAACACGGCAGGTTTGAGGAGAGATACATGAAAGGTATTGGAAATCTTTAGTGAGGCGGGCAATTTCAATTTGTAGGCCACGTCGTTGATGCGACTTAAGACCTCAAATGGGCCAATGTAACGAGGACCTAACTTATAAGAGGGAATCTTCAACCTGATATGCCGGGAAGACAACCAAACTCTATCCCCTGGGCGATACGGAGGAGCGTCTAGCCGACTTTTGTCAGCACACCTCTTCATCCTGAGGCTGGCACTCTCGAGGGCTACTTTGGTCTCCCTCCAAATCCGAGAGAAGTCTACAGACAAGGAGTCCGCTGCCGGTACACCCGAGGTAGGGGACACAGGAAGGGGAATGCCGGGGTGTTGACCAAAAACCACAAAAAAGGGAGATTTGGAGGAGGCTTCACTTGGATGGTTATTATATGCAAACTCAGCCCAAGGAAGAAGTGAAACCCAATCATCTTGGTGTGCATTGGAAAAATGCCAGAGATAGGATGTTAGTGCCTGGTTGACTCGCTCGACTTGTCCATTAGACTGAGGGTGATAGGCAGAAGAAAAATCTAGAGTGATCTTCAGCAACCCGCAGAGGGCTCGCCAAAAATGGGAGGTAAACTGGACGCCTCGATCCGAGACAATATGCTGTGGAAAACCATGGAGGTGAAAGACATGGAGCAGGAAGATCCTTGCCAACTCAGAGGCGGTAGGAAGACCAGGTAGAGCGATAAAGTGAGCCATCTTGGAAAATCGGTCCACGACTACCAAAATAACCGTACATTTAGAAGAGGTGGGCAAATCGGTGATGAAGTCCATTGCAATATGAGTCCATGGATTGGTAGGTACAGTTAACAGATGTAGGAGTCCCGAAGGACGATGTCGTGGTACCTTATTCCGGGCACACGAAGGACAGGAGGCGATGAAATCCTGGACGTCCTTGCGAAGGCCACCAATAATGGCGGGAGGCAAGCGAGAGAGTCTTTTTAACCCCAGAGTGTCCTGAAAGTCTAGACGAGTGGCTCCAACGAAGAACCTTGAGTCTATCTCCACTCCGATCAAAGGTTTTACCAGATGGTGGGGAGACTAGGCTTAGAGGAGCCACGGTAAGGATTTTAGCGGGGTCGATGAGATGTGCTGGACCCTCCTCATTATCCACTGGCTGGAATGACCGTGACAGGGCATCTGCCTTGATATTCTTATCCCCGGGTCGGAAGTGGAGCTCAAAATCAAAGCATTCGAAGAACAAGGACCACTTGGCTTGCCGGGGATTGAGCCTTTGGGCGGACTGAAGATAGGCCAAATTTTTGTGATCCGTAAAAATGATGAACGGATGGAGAGCACCCTCAAGAAGATGGCGCCATTCTTCCAGAGCCATTTTTATGGCCAAAAGTTCTCTGTCTCCAACCGCATAGTTACGTTCGGGAGTGGAGAAGGCCTTTGAAAAGAACCCGTAGGTAAGAGTACGTCTGGAGGTGGTTTTCTGCAGCAGAACTGCTCCTGCTCCCACCGATGAGGCGTCCACCTCTAAAATGAATGGTCGGTTGGTATCGGGACGATGGAGTACCGGAGTCTTCGCAAACTCCTGCTTCAAGGTTTCAAAGGCAGCCTCAGCATCAGAGGGCCAATGATTGGAATCGGCCCCTTTGTGGACAAGAGCTGAGATGGGTTTAGTCAACGAGGAAAAGTGGGGGATAAACTGCCGGTAATAATTGGCAAACCCCCAAAACTGCTGGATAGCCTTTAGTCCGAGGGGACGCGGCCACTTGATAACTGCCAAGACTTTCTCAGGGTCCATCTCTAACCCGGAGTTCGAGACGATGTACCCAAGAAACGGCAACGAAGTCTGCTCAAAAAGGCATTTCTCCAACTTGGCGAAGAGATGGTTCTCCCGAAGACGTTGGAGGACTTGGCGAACGTCTCGTCAATGTGTGGCCAGATCCAGAGAGAAGACTAAGATGTCATCTAGGTAGACTACAACACACGAGTAGAGGAGATCTCGAAAGACATCATTAACAAGTTCTTGGAATACCGCAGGTGCGTTGCAGAGCTCAAAAGGCATAACCAAATACTCGTAGTGCCCATCTCGTGTGTTGAACGCCATCTTCCACTCATCTCCAGCCCGTATGCGAACCAGGTTATAGGCCCCTCGTAGGTCAAGCTTAGTAAACACACATGCTCCTTTCAGCTGATCGAAGAGCTCAGGGATGAGTGACAGTGGATATTTGTTCTTCACGGTGATACGATTCAGGCCACGGTAATCAATGCAGGGACGCAACGACCCATCCTTCTTCTTTACAAAAAAGAAGCCAGCTCCTGCAGGGGACGAAGACTTGCGAATGAAGCCCCTGGCCAGGTTGTCTTGGATGTATTCAGACATGGCCTCGGTCTGCGCCGAGGAGAGAGGATAAATCCTACCCCCGGGGCGGAGTGGTAACGGGGGCGAGTTCAATGGGGCAGTCGTAGGGTCGGTGCGGCGGTAAAGTTTCGGCCTCTTTCTTATCGAAGACATCCACGAAGGCACTGTAGGCAGACGGCAATCCGGAGAGAACTGGAGAGGGAAGAGGGGTACTCACGGGACGCACCGGCAGCAGACATCCGGCCCGACAAGACTCCCCCCAGCGCAATATGTTGCCGCTATGCCAGTCTAGAGTGGGCTCGTGAAGTCGTAACCAAGGAAGACCAAGTAGTAGTAGTATAGGATGGGAAATACCTGCTAAGTCAAAGAACGTAATTTTCTCTCTGTGTAGGGCTCCTACCTGCAAATCTATCTCATGAGTGACATGGGTAACTGTCTCTAGCAGGGGTCGACCATCTATGTAAGCAAGGCTTAGGGGGTTCGCTAAGGGCCTCACAGGAACAGAGAGTTTGTTGACCTCCTCAAGCCTAATAAAATTCCCGGCGGCACCCGAGTCTACATAGGACACAAGAGAAGCCTGCTTCCCTTCAACATGCAAGAGGACAGACAAAGTGAGGGGTAGAGAGGTATCAAAAACGCCCAGGAAGGCCTCTCTTACCTGGTCTAGGTGGAGGAGTTTTCCGGACGGTCAGGACAGGTTCGGAGCAAATGGGAGCTGCTGCCGCAGTAGAAACAAAGACCCTGGAGGGTTCTCTCCCTACGACGCAGGTCAGAGAGCTTCAGGCGGTCCACCTGCATAGGTTCAGGAGCGGAAGCTGAGGAGGGAATCCTAGGTCGAGGACTGTGTGGTCTGCGAAAAGAAGATAAAGGACGAGAGCCTCTTCTCTCCCTGGCCCGTTCTTGAAACCGGAGATCTCTTCGTGTGGCCAGGGAAATTAGATCCTCCAGAGCAGTAGGGGTATCTCGACAAGCGAGCTCGTCTTTAATACGGCTCGAGAGACCTCGCCAGAAGGCGCCCACCAGGGCCTCGTTATTCCAGCCTAAGTCGGCGGACAAGGTCCTGAACTGCACGGCATACTGTCCCACAGTTAGTGAACCTTGGCAGAGGCTAAATAGAGCCTCGGTGGTGGAAGCCAACCGGCCCGGTTCGTCGAAAACCCGACGAAAAGTGACCATAAAAACGGATAGCTGAGTAACCACCGGGTCATCACGTTCCCAAAGAGGGTTGACCCAAGCCAGAGCGTCTCCCTCTAGGTGAGAGATGATGAAGGCCACTTTGGCTCGGTCAGTGGGGTACTGCTGGGGCATTAATTCGAAATGAAGGCGGCACTGATTTAAAAAACCCCGGCACAATTTGGCGTCACCGCTATACCGGGGTGGTTTGGCTAACCGTGGAGGAGGATGGGAACGTGCAGCAGGAGGGGCAGAGGCGGCCAAGTGCAAAGCGAGCAGGCGACCGTCCACAGAAGCCATATAACTGAGGATATGGGACTGAGTATCACGCTGCTGCGCCAATTCTTGTTGTAAGCCAGCCAACTGAGCGGCGTTACCAGGGTCAGAGGATTGGAGAGCAGAAAGACGCGAGTACATAGTTTTCATAAAGGACATCATGCGCGTCTGGTTTTGCCGAAGGAAAACCAACTCCTTTTGGGCAGCCGTGGCTCCAGCGGGGTCCATGGCCTGTTCTTACTGTTACGGTTCGCTATTGCAAGTAGGAAGGCAAAAGGAAACCCGAGAGTGGACCCTCTGGGTCATGACCCCAGAGCCCCCCGAGGGCGAGCACCCAGGTGAGGACCACCCCTATACAGGGAGTTTTAGGGGCAGACCCCCAGGGGATAGGGCCACGACGGCCGGAACCAAAGGGGTGACTGGGGTAATAGACTGGAAGGAAGCACTGGCGTACCCGTACAGGAGGACACCAGAGAACGCAGAAACTGAACAGGACTGGAGAGCCAGGGGCGTCGGAGACAGGAGGCTGCAATAGAGAGGAAGCACAATAATGAACAAAAAAGGAGGTTAAAGGCGAACGGAGGAAGGCAGAAGCAGGGCAGAAACTGAGACAGCAACAGGGAGGCAAAATGAGAAGGGACAGCGCAGACAGAGAGCCAAGGAGATACAAGCGCATCGCTGACAGTGGCACGGGAGAGGGGCCTGGAAATACAGAGGACGCCGCATGGGGCAGCGCTACCGTATTTGAAGAACAGGCGTCTTACCTGTCCAGACGCCGGTCATAAGTAGCGCTGGGTGCCGCCATATTGGAGGCGGGGCCACCGCATCATGTTACCCAGGGGGCTGCTCGCCTGGAGGGAGACAGAGCGCAGGCGCCTGCCAGCGTGGACGCCGGAGACCGGGCGCGGGGATGCGCCGGAGAGCAGGAGCACGCGGGACGTGTGCGCTGGAGGGTAAGTGGAGCCCGGGGGCGCAACAAAGGCAATGTGGAGTGTGAGGTAGAGAAAATATTGGATTCTCATTTGGTTAGACGGAGACTCCAGTAATTGGTCAAATGGAAGGGTTATGGTCAGGAGGATAATTCTTGGGTCTCTGCCTCCGATATTCATGCCAATAGATTGGTTCGTGCTTTTCACGGGGCCCATCCTGATCGGCCTGGTGGTGTGGATGAGGGTTTGGTGACCTCTCCTTAAGGGGGGTACTGTTGTGAGTTCATTCTCTGGCTCACCAGTTGTGAGTTCTCCTTCCAGACTCCCTCTGGTGGTAACAGGAGGTAGAGAGGCTGATTTGATCGGTGGAGATCTGCCACCTGAGAATGAGGTCTCCTCAGTGACCCATTCATAACAGAACACTGTTTCCAGTTCTGGGCACCAATTTTAGAAAATACATTGAAAAACTGTAGCAAGTTCAGAGAAGAGTGACGAGGATGGTGAGCCGACTGCAAAGTATGTCCTATATGGAATGGTTAAAGAATCTGGGAATGTTTAGCTTGCAAAAAAGAAGGCTAAGAGGAGACTTAATAGCTGTCTCCAAATATCTGAAGGGATGTCACAGTGTAGAGGGATCATCCTTATTCTCATTTGCATATAGAAACATGAGAAGCAAAAGAGTAGAATTGAAAGGGACAAGATACAAATTAGATATTAGAAAAACCTTTTTGACAGTGAGGGTGATCAATCAGTGGAACAGGATACTATGAGAGGTGGTGAGTTCTCCTTCAATAGAAGTCTTCAAATAGAGGCTGGAAAGACATCTGTCTAAGATGGTTTAGTTAATCCTGCGCTGAAATGAGCAGGGGTTGGTTCCTTCCAACTCTAACATTCTGTAATTGTGGAACGTATTATCATTTAACCTCTTAATGACCAACGATAGACATAGAACATCATGAGCGAGTGTCAGTTCCCGCTTCATGATGTGCTATGTCGTTCACACATTTAAACTGACAGTTGAGCAGCATGGGAAGAGCTGCATGGACCCATGCCATCCGTCTCTGCACTCAGAGTGCTATGATAGGTCAACATCTCCTGCACGATTACAGCAGGAGGATAGCGCTGATAGTAGCCAAGGTCCTCCAGCACCGAGTAGGATGGGGGAGAATAGACATACATAGAAGGATGGGACGGGGGGAGCCGAGCAATGTATAAATGGATGGAACGGGGGAGCCAAGCCATACATAGAAGGATGGGATGAGGGGAGTCACACATAGCAGGAGAGGGATGAGGGGCAATGCATACTCGGCTTATACTGATGTCAATAAGCTTACCCAGTTTTCCATGGCAAAATTAGGTGCCTCGACTTATACTCGGGTTGGCATATACATCTAGATACATTTCTTGAGGGGTCTAGGTTAAAAATGGGGTCACTTGTGGGGGATTTCACCTGTTTAGGCACATAAGGAGTTCTCCAAGGTGTCTGCTCTTGACTCCAGGCATTTTTTAGTTCAAAAAGTCAAATGACACTCTTTCCCTTCCGATCCCTGCCATGGGCCCAAATAGAAGGTTTCCCCCCACTTATTGGGTATTGGCCTACTCAGGAAAAGTTGCACAGCATTTTCTCCTGTTGCTGTTGTGAAAATAAAAAAAGTGAGGCTAAAGTAAATTTTTTGTGAAAAAGTAAATTTTTTCTTTCCACATTGCATTAAGTCTTGTGGAGCACCAGAAGGGTTAATAATCTTTCTGAATATGGTTTGGAGGACTTTGAAGGGTGTAGTTTGTAGAATGGTGTCAGGTTTGGCAATTTTATGTCAGATAGGCCCCCCAAAGCCACTTCAAATGGGATGTGGTCCCTAAAAAAATTATTTTGTACATTTTTTTAAAAAAAATTAGAAATGTGACACCAATCCAAAAACTACACTAACTGATTAAAGTACAATAACGGGTGACCAAAAGATCTTATCTATCGCAAAATGGTATCACTAAAAACATCAGCTCGGCAGGCAAAAAACAAGCCCTCACCCAGCCCCAGATCACAAAAATGGAGTCGCTGCGGGTCTCGGAAAATGACGCCTTTTTTTCAGAAACTTTAATTTTTTTTCACCACATGTTTGGCATCTATGAACTCGCAATGACCTGGAGAATCCTAGTGCCAGGTCAGTTTCTACATTTGGTGAACAAGGTAAAGAAAGCAAGACCAAAATCAATTGTGGAATTGCACTTTTTTGCAATTTCACAGCACTTTGAATTTTTTTTGCCATTTTCCAGTACGCTATATGGCAAAAACAATGGGGTTGTTTAAATGTACAAATCGTCTAGCAAAAAAACAGCCCTCACATGCCATATTGTTGGAAAAATAAAAAAAGTTATGGCTCTGGGAAGAAGAAAAGCCGAAAACAGAAACTCAGAAATGGAAATACCCAAGGTGGTGAAGGAGTTAAGGGGTCAAAGATCTTTTGATTAAATAGTACTTTTTTTTAGTCAGACAATCACTTTAAGTAAGGATCAATTAAAATAAAAATATTTTGTTTAACGTTTAGTTGGTTTAGCATTATAAAATTTCAAAATAGTATTCACTTGGACCGATCCTTGTTCAGTGATCTTAGTCACGTTAGAATTACACCTTCAACCCTATATTAGCCAGAATAAAGACCTATTGTGGAAAAAGTCTCCTGTGGAGGAGAACTTTACACTGCTATATATTATAGGGTAATTCATTTCAATAGGCATTATAGTATTACACTACATACAGTCATGGAGAAGAGTGTTGGCACCTATGAAATTGTTCCAGAAAATTAAGTATTTCTCCTAGAAATTATTGTAATTACACATTTTGTTATATAATTTTTTATATCCTTTGTGAGTATGGGAACAGCACATAAAAACAGAGAAAGAAAGGCAAGTTGGACACAATTTAACACAAAAGTGCAAAAATGGGCCCAACAAAATAGTTGGCAATGAAACCAAAATTAAGGGTAAACAACTTTGTTTCAATCATGTGATGCTCGTTCAACCTTAACTTTGGCAAGTAACAGGTGTGGGTAATACCAAAATCACACCTGAGACCAGATAAAAAAGGGAGAAGTTGACTCAATCCTTGCATTGTGTGTCTGTGTGTGCCACACTAAGCATAGAAAGCAGAAAGAGGAGAAGAAAACTGTCTGAGGACTTGAGAACCAAAATTGTGGAACAATATCAACATGTTGAGAGATCTTGATGTTCCTTTGTTCACAGTGTGTAACATAATCAAGAAGTTTACAGCTCATGGCATTCGTTGTAACTAATCTCCCATGATGTGGACAGCAGAGAACAATTAATGAAAGGTTGCAATGCAGGATAGTCCGGATGGTGGATAAGCAACTCCAATCAAGTTTCAAAGAAATTCAAGCTGTCCTGCAGACTCAGGGGGCATTTGTGTCAACACGAATTGTCCGTCGACACTTCAGTGAAATGAAACACTATGGCAAGAGACTCAGAAGGACCCCACTGCTGACACAGAGACATAAAAAGCTAGACTGCATTTTGTTTATGTATGTGAGTTGGTCAAAATCCTTCTGGTAAAGTGCCTTGTGTAGGATTTAGCGGACCCATGGATGTTCGGGTTTCTTAGGTTTCATCAAACTGTAGTCCAAAGTTTGGTTGAGTACCAGAACTTGACCCAAACTTGGCCCTGTTGTAGTTGTTTTTGTTCCATCCCAAAGTCTGATTGCCAGATCATTAGTGAGGCAAAATAAAGATATTAGGCCTTCCAAATAAGGAGCGCTCCGAAAAAATAATGCACACTTGATGTGAGCATAAAAATGTGTTTATTCTTCTGTGGGTATGTCTTTTTATTACATTTACAGAGAATGTAATTTTGATTTCGGATTCTCCTACCGCCGTTCCCCTCTGTTACCCATATCATGATAACTTTTATTTATAATAGACCCATAACACAGTTTTTGCACAACCTCAAAACATTGCAAATGAAATAGGAAAGTATTAAAGCAAGTTTAAAACCTTGACTATGAGACAAAACCCCTAGTTAATGCTAAGCAAAATATAGAACTGATTCGATTTAACTGATAATAGGGGGTGCTAGTAAAAAGAGGGAGAGGGGGATACCTGCTGCCAACAGAACAACACACCACCAAAGTAGTCAGAGGTTAAACATAAAATTCAATACAAGTGTTTGTGCTATGATATTCCCTCCCAAGTAATAAATATAAACGGGAAGCTCAATTATGAATTGTAATGTCATGAAATAATATAATGAGCATAAGAATAGTCCTAACACATTCGGTAGGAACTAAGGATTTACCTCATTGCAGTAGCCTTAGATGATGTTCTGAGGTACATCCAGGTAAAAAAGTCTCTTAATGCACTGAATTCCAGTTGGGAATAATAGAATAATGAGAACTTCTTTATAGTATTCTTCCGGAGTGCTGTCCCTGTTGGTGACAGCTATTCCACAGCTCCCCCACTCCAAAAGTGCGCTAGCGTGGATAACTCATGTTGAGTACCTTCGGTAAGCTGACAGGACCTTTGTGACATCAGTGGTGCACAATGGACCAATTCCGGAAGAATACTGTAAAGAAGTCCTCATTATTCTCAAATTTCTTCCATAATGTAAAAACTATGCAAAAATACATCTATTTACTGATTGCAAACAACCCAAAAAAAAAAAAAAATAATACAATGTCATAGGTTGCTTGCAATCAGTAAATAGATGCATTTTTGCATTGTTTTTAAATTATGGAAGAAAAAAAAGGGGGGGGGAGGGGAAAATAAAGAGAAAAAAAACAGGGGTTTTTTTTCCGCAGTTTGAATATGTAAATGATGTATATGGTAACTTGTTGACAAGCCCTATAAAAGGAAATGACGGTGTAATTGATGCATCTGGACCTGTTGAAGCGTGTATAACGCAAAACAGCTGTAGTCTTGTTCTTTCTCTGCGTTTTGTTCACGTACCTATCCCTATGTTAACCTTGTCCAACTGATCCAACAAAGGACTTTGGTTTTTTTAACGGAGTTGAAGAGTGCTGCATTTTTTATCCTTCTGGATTTTTGTTTTGATACTACGTGTGGTTTCATGCAAGCACCAGAACAATCGGTTTGAAAATCGCCCAGACGTCCGGAATTCAGATATCTATATCTCCACAAGTGAGTAGACCCTGCTTAGTGCCATGGTTTGAAAATCGCCCAGACATCCGGAATTCAGATATCTATATCTCCACAAGTGAGTAGACCCTGCTTAGTGCCATGGTTTGAAAATCGCCCAGACGTCCAGAATTCGGATATCTATATCTCCACAAGTGAGTAGACCCTGCTTAGTGCCATGGTTTGAAAATCGCCCAGACATCCGGAATTCAGATATCTATATCTCCACAAGTGAGTAGACCCTGCTTAGTGCCATGGTTTGAAAATCGCCCAGACATCCGGAATTCAGATATCTATATCTCCACAAGTGAGTAGACCCTGCTTAGTGCCATGGTTTGAAAATCGCCCAGACGTCCAGAATTCGGATATCTATATCTCCACAAGTGAGTAGATCCTGCTTAGTGCCATGGTTTGAAAATCGCCCAGACATCCGGAATTCAGATATCTATATCTCCACAAGTGAGTAGACCCTGCTTAGTGCCATGGTTTGAAAATCGCCCAGACGTCCAGAATTCAGATATCTATATCTCCACAAGTTAGTTGACCCTGCTTAGTACCGTTTTACTGTTTCTTATTGTATGCTAACCCTGATTTAGTGTTTTTTATTATTTGTTTTGACATTGTTGCTTCTTGTCCCTACGGTAGTCAGAGCAGAATGGCATAATGTCGTAATGTGATCCGGTGTCTATATAGGCGGGGTTAAGTGGTGAGCTAGCCAATTACAACCATGCCATAAAAAAAAATATTTCCCGTGCACACAGAAGCATCATAAGTACAATAATTTCGTGTGCATAAGCTGTCATTGTTTTCTGCAGCACATGTCCAGTTTATGCAGGTCATGCACTGCCAAAAATGATGATCTTTAGGCAAGCTTGAAAATTTCACTCCAGTGTCTAGTGATTGGTAGCCTGTTTATACTGGCCAATTATTGGGCACATTCTTTGCCGATAAATGGCCAATATAAATGAACCTTTACTATGGGTGAAGTTTGGAAGTTAGTACATGATGGTACAAAAATATATCTATAGCTTTCCAACAGGAGAAAGGCATAGAGATATACAGAAAGTGAGATTACTTAAAATGCCTCTACTCTCATCAATTTTTGCTTGCTAAGAGATATAGAGATATTACATTTCCAAAATTCGAGCAATGTTCTGCCTCAGGCATATCTACATTGTGAAACTGAAAAACACTGTTTTCAAGTCATTGAAGTGAAGGGAAGCAAAACCAGAACACTGTTTCAATATTGGAAATTGTGGGCTTCAGAATGTGTTTTAAGGATTTGTGGGCTTGACTACATATGTTTTTTTGCCGTTTTAAAAGTATTATATGAACCAAGCAGTGGCCTCACTTCATAGCATGATTTGCCTTGTCCTTTTGATAATATGTTTGGATTGAGATTGCCTCTAAAAAATAAACTAGTCAAAGAAATTTTCACCGATAAGAGTAAAATACCCTGCGCAATCCTATCAGGAAAAGTGAAGAATTACAGTGTTCATTAAAATCACTGGGTTCTTTTGCTGTATGAGCAAGTCTAGTCCTTCAGAGATGGATCGTTTGTTCCTCGTCTCTGAAAAGAGGTCCTAAATCAGGTTAAACCCTCTGCTAAAAGGTTAAGAGGTTGTCTGGTTACACCATACTTATGACCAATCCAAAGCAAAGGACATCAATATGACTGACAATGGTGGGGTGCAACACTCAGCATCTGCATTGAAAATCTGAATACAGCTCTGGTGTCAATCAGTTGTAAAAAAAATGAATCCGAGCAACTGAACACATCTCAAGTCAATGTGGAGCTTCCACTACTGAGTTCTGAGGAACAATACCTATTCATTAGATGAGCTACCCTATGGATGGGTTATCAATATGGTGTGACCGGACAACCTCTTTAAAGAGAGTTCTGTCAATCAAAAATGTAGAAGACCCTGGCATGTAGCTTTGAATGGCATATAGCCCTTTAAATATCACACTTTTGGAGCCATAATTGCTGTCTTAGTTATACAGAAATGAAAATTTTATAAAAATATGCTAGTTAGTGAGCTGATGCACCCTTCGTGTGCACAAGAAACTCACTCCAACAGTTCTGCTCATATGCTGCGTCTCCCTCACTGGTGATTGACACCATTGGCCTGAGCTTTCTCTGCAGACAGCAATTGATACAGGCAAGCCAGTGCTGTCAGTTAGATAGAACAGCGCACTAAGCTTCTTGGACCGGGCATCACAATTAGCATTCTAGATTAAACTTCAGTTTCTGCAGAACAGAGGCAGTGATCAGAACACTAAAAGTGCAATTTATATACGGGAAATATCTGCTAGAAGGCTATGTGTATAGTTTATACTGTAAGTTCAGTTTGGGCAGACAAATTCCCTTTAACTCCGCCCAATACAGTGGGGGGTGTTTCAGCACTGGAGTTCCTCATTTTTTTTCAGTGCCATGGTCCTTGTGATGAAGGAGTTAACTGCTCCTACCCCCCAAAGGCCTGTAAGCATATTGAAGAAAACAGGATTTAGTGCTCCAATATTGAATAGCAAGGCCTTTTAGTATGATAATGAGATAAGGCCCAAAACAGAACTTCAAAGCTTGAGTAGAAGCCACGCCAGCATGGGGCAGGAAGGTGCCTCTTCAATTAGAATATACCTGTCAGCTAGACACAGAAATACACATCCATTGTCTCTCCCAGACGCCCCGACTCCATCCTAGGATCATGGATTATGAGCACATCTTTCGAGTTATGGATTCATGAAAATATCCGCGTGACCATGAGGAAATCGCGCATCTGGCAGTGCGACGCCTGAGTTGGTGAGGGCTCTGGGATCTAAGAGATAGAGATTGGCCCTCTACAGCGACCCAATGGGGCCATGTTTGCTCTCCACACGACAGGCAAAACAAACCGCATTCACTGGTACCTCTCATGTCCTGATCCGATCATGCTGTTGAAAGTTGCCCTCTTTCTTAGATATTGGGAATAAGTTCTGCAGGGAGCTAAAGGGTGGAGATTATTAGCCCACCCTCTGACACAGGGGGAGTAGCCTAGCGTGCTTAAGAACTAGCAGCACATGGCAGAGACTCTCTCTCTCACAGAAGAACCA
This sequence comes from Dendrobates tinctorius, assembly GCF_039654945.1. NCBI lineage: Eukaryota > Metazoa > Chordata > Amphibia > Anura > Dendrobatidae > Dendrobates > Dendrobates tinctorius. The sequence goes on along the minus strand of NW_027361688.1, from coordinate 44,181,876 downwards.
GACGATGATGATCTAACAAGGAACTGGGGATAGATCTGCCAAGGGGAGCAGCGGCCCACACTTTGGGGTCCATCTGGCAACTAAGATTCTTGTACCTGTGGAATGCAGAGCTCCCGGTACCCGCATGTAACCTACAATCTGGTAAATTGATCTCCAGCTCAATATCACTAAGTCTTGTACCCTTATTGTTATATTTTACTCTGACTGCAAATCCACTGTAATTCCATTGTATAGCTTACTGTTGTGAGTTCATTTTCCCCTTCACCGTCAATGTCTGATGAACTCCCTCTGCTGGTGAAGGAAGGTAGTGTGGCTGATTACCAAACACCTGATCTGGTAAATGATGACTGGGTAACAGGAACTGCTGACTGGATATAAGGCAGCCGACGCCCTTCTGAGTCGCTGGTGATTTCTCTGCTGGATTCTTGGAGACCAGTCTGATTCCTGCTTCCCAAAGATAAGTTTTTGCTTTGCTATTGAACTTATTAGTTTTGTTTTGTTTTCCTTGTTATTTGGAGTTCAGCCATCCCCGGTCGGGGGTGTGCTGAGTTCCATATTTGTCTCTGATCAGTTTGTCTCTTTGCTCTGTCTTCAGAATTTACCTGAGTGCTGATATAGTCATTTTGAAGTCCTAGCGACTTCAGGGCCTGTTTTTCCTATCAGATGGTTGGGACTTTTTTTTGGTAGGGTTTTTTGCAGATTGCAGACAGCAGCTTTTCTATCCTGTCCTTTTTAGTTAGCTTGGGCCCCATCGTTTGCTTAACCTATCTTTCTATCTGTGTTAGTGTTTTCATCTTGCTTCACCGTCATTATATGTTTGGGGGCTGCCTATTGCTTTGGGGTCTGCTCTGGGGCAGTTTAGATTTCCCCTTTCTTTCTTTAGGCCTATTTAGTTCTCCGGCTGTGATCGAGGGGTCTAGGGCATCGTAGGAACCCCCCACGGCTACTGTTAGTTGTTGTGGATAGGATCAGGGGTCTGCAATCCGATAGCTACCAACCTCTCCGGTTTTCTGGACTTAGCTTGTATTTTTGTTTTTTCCTCCTTCGGTGACTCATTCATAACAGCTTACTGTATATTTCTGTAATTATCTAGTGCGCCCTTAAGGAAATTAAACCATAAAATTAATCTTGGGCTAATGCTTTTACTCTGATTACGAATCTTAGAATACGCAGCGGGTAACAGAACATCCTCCCCGGTGGCCATTTGCTCTAGGTGCAGTTCCCTTACTGACCTGAGAGACAAAGGGGGAGCCGGAGAGCTGTGCCTGTGTAGTTACATCACATTGGTGATGTTGGAGGAACGCGTCCTGTTCCTCCACAGTCCTATCTTGTGACAGCAACATCTGACTGGCCGGTCATAGGTAACGGTCACAAATGGTGCTTTAAGAATTTTTTACATTTTTAGCTTTTCTTTATCTTCGAGTTGCCCATAAAGAATATAAAGAAAAGAGGGGAGGTACTAAAACTAATTAAAAAAATGTAACCTCATTGAGTGCAAGTAATATAATGTACACATTACATAAATATAATGTTTTCAATCTTTGTTAGCATTGGTGTCTGACAAAATTGATGCCATGTTTAGGTTCAATTGATCTTGGGAAAGGAGTGGCAATGAGCAACTTAATAGGGTACTCCAGGGAGATAAAAAAAAATTTGATAATGTCCCTGCCCTCATAAACTATAAAGATGAGATGCCCAGTGCACTTCAGTTATCTTTAGAACACTTGACAGTTCACTACAGTTCACAGGGATAATATCACTGCAGTGAATTTAAATTGCCATGATCTCGCTTCTGTGCTGTGAGATGTTTCCCACGGTGCTGAGGTCACCGCAATTCATTTGCTGACTGGGAATGAATCCTCAGTGACCGGCAGTAGCCTCAATGACGTCACCACTAGTCGGTCTCATCTTGACACCATCCAGATTGAAAACTATTAATCCCCCAGACATGGATTACGGCTTGGGACAGGTAAGGGATATTGTTGTTTTTTATTTTTGTTTTATTACAGGAGAAGATGGATTCAGTGGAATTAGGCATTAGGCGAGTATAGCTGTGTTTGTTATTTTTAAGTAAAAAAGGAAAAGTGTGTTTAGTTTTATTTCTAATAAAGGACATTAATCTGGCTGGGACTTTATTTACCATATAACTATAGGATTAGTAATCGATAGGTTTCTTATAGACGCCTCTTCATTAGTAAGTCGTTTGCTGGATGTCACCTCACAATACAAAGGTGCCATCTACCCCACAAATATGAAACCCACTTGCCACTGCTACAGGGCAAGTGGAAAAAGCAGGGCAAAGTGCCATAATTGGTGCATCTAATAGATTTGCCTTTTATGGGCGGCTGTGGGTTGCCATTTTTAAGGCTGGGGGACCAATATCCATGGCCCCTCACCAGCCTCAGAATACCAGCCCCCAGGTGTCTGCTTTAGCTTGGCTGATTGTCAAAAATGGGGGGACCCCATACTGTTTTTTAAAATTATTTATCTAAATAATTAAATAATACGGTGTGGGGACCCCTCTATTCTTGCTAACCAGTCTTGCTGAAGCTGACAGCTGAGGGTTGCAGCCCCCAGCTGTGATTTTTGCCTGGCTAGTTATCAAAAATACAGGGTAATGCCATTTTTTTGCTATTATTTATTTACAGCGCAGTAGCTGGCTGATGATTACTTCCATCAGAGGCTCCTGCTCTCACTCTTATTAGCAGCAGCAGGCGTCGGCTGATGGGAGCGGTAGTCCCATCAGCCAACACTAATGACAGGAGGTAAACTTTATATATATATATACACACTGATAAGCAAAAGGGTAACAATGTTACTGTATACAGTTATGGCCAAAAGTATTGACACTCCTGCAATTCCGTCAGAAAATACTCAGTTTCTTCCTGAAAATGATTGCAAACACAAATTCTTTGGTATTATTATCTTCATTTAATTTGTCTTAAATGAAAAAACACAAAAGAGAATGAAGCAAAAAGCAAAACATTGATCATTTCACACAAAACTCCAAAAATGGGCCAGACAAAAGTATTGGCACCCTCTGCCTAACAGTTGCACAACCTTTAGCCAAAATAACTGCGACCAACCGCTTCCGGTAACCATCAATGAGTTTCTTACAATGCTCTGCTGGAATTTTAGACCATTCTTCTTTGGCAAACTGCTCCAGGTCCCTGATATTTGAAGGGTGCCTTCTCCAAACTACCATTTTTAGATCTCTCCACAGGTGTTCTATGGGATTCAGGTCTGGACTCATTGCTGGCCACCTTAGAAGTCTCCAGTGCTTTCTCTCAAACCATTTTCTAGTGCTTTTTGAAGTGTGTTTTGGGTCATTGTCCTGCTGGAAGACCCATGACCTCTGAGGGAGACCCAGCTTTCTCACACTGGGCCCTACATTATGCTGCAAAATTTGTTGGCAGTCTTCAGACTTCATAATGCCATGCACGCGGTCAAGCAGTCCAGTGCCAGAGGCAGCAAAGCAACCCCAAAACATCAGGGAACCTCTGCCATGTTTGACTGTAGGGACCGTGTCCTTTTCTTTGAATGCCTCTTTTTTTCTCCTGTAAACTCTATGTTGATGCCTTTGCCCAAAAAGCTCTACTTTTGTCTCATCTGACCAGAGAACATTCTTCCAAAACGTTTTAGGCTTTTTCAGGTAAGTTTTGCAAACTCCAGCCTGGCTTTTTTATGTCTCGGGGTAAGAAGTGGGGTCTTCCTGGGTCTCCTACCATACAGTCCCTTTTCATTCAGACGCCGTCGGATAGTATGGGTTGACACTGTTGTACCCTCGGACTGCAGGGCAGCTTGAACTTGTTTGGATGTTAGTTGAGGTTCTGTATCCAACATCCACACAATCTTGCGTTGAAATCTCTTGTCAATTTTTCTTTTCCGTCCACATCTATGGAGGTTAGCCACAGTGCCATGGGCTTTACACTTCTTGATGACACTGCGCACGGTAGACACAGGAACATTCAGGTCTTTGGAGATGGACTTGTAGCCTTGAGATTGCTCATGCTTCCTCACAATTTGGTTTCTCAAGTCCTCAGACAGTTCTTTGGTCTTCTTTCTTTTCTCCATGCTCAATGTGGTACACACAAGGACACAGGACAGAGGTTGAGTCAACTTTAATCCATGTCAACTGGCTGTAAGTGTGATTTAGTTATTGCCAACACCTGTTAGGTGCCACAGGTAAGTTACAGGTGCTGTTAATTACACAAATTAGAGAAGCATCACATGATTTTTCGAACAGTGCCAATACTTTTGTCCACCCTCTTTTTTATGTTTTGTGTGGAATTATATCCAATTTGGCTTTAGGACAATTCTTTTTGTGTTTTTTCATTTAAGACAAATTAAATGAAGATAATAATACCAAAGAATTTGTCTTTGCAATCATTTTCAGGAAGAAATTGAGTATTATCTGACAGAATTGCAGGGGTGTCAATACTTTTGGCCACAACTGTATACTATATATTGTAGGAATGCCATCCATATCGTAGGCACCAGGCATTAGGTAGCATGCACACAGGCTATGCAGTTTTGGCCCAAAGTGACACTGCTAAGCTATTCCCCGTTTGGTTAAACCACAACTGCTATCATCCATAGCAACAGCTGAAACTTGCAGCTTGGTTCACATGACCTGTTCAGTCTCCTCTCAAAAAGACTCTGACTTGTATCCCTTATCAACTTCAAGATACATCAGCTCTGCTCAGCCTCCCCAGCAGACTGACTTATATGAACAACTAGCCTGTTTACATGCAGAGCTAGCCAGGCATACTAATCAAAGCCTGCAGAGTTAGAATTTAACCATATATATATAAATATATATAAATATATATACTGTATTAATATACATATATATATATACATATGTATGTAATTTTAAACTATTATAGCATCTTTTTAGAATTTTGAAGATATAGATTTACATGAAATGAGAGAATGCAATTTCCCGGAATTATCGTGTCACTAGTACAAATTATTTATGCAGATTTGTTTCTCAACAAGATTGGGCATTTCTTCCAGATGGAAAACAGCAAACTTAACAATTAAACAACATGATTAATAAAGTAAATAAATTGTACATTAGCAGAAAATAAATGAACATTCCTAAGGGTTCCGAGCATTAAGTATCCATTGTTTATCTTAGAAATGTGAGAAAAGTCAAAATCTACGTAACACACATAAGAATCACTAGGCCAAGCAAAAAAAAGAAAAACTGAATATATTTCTGTGTAGTACATGCATAACTTGTGAGAATCTTCACAGTTTTCACTGGATGTAATGGTGAACTGTCTTGGAAGTGTGATCAGAAATCGTCTCTGCTTTTACACTTGCCGTGTTTTTGTGGGCTGTTTTTGCGGCCCCAAAAGATTTCTATGGGGCTGCAAAAACGGCCTGCAAAAATACATTGGCGTGCCGTGTGCCATGTGGCCTTGAGGGCTTTATATACGGCCATGAAAAAATATTGAGCTTGCTCGATATTTTTCACGGCTCACGGACACGGCCTCCATGTAAAACAATGGTACTGCAAAAATAACGGTAGCTTGTTTTTGCGGTACACCGTATTTGCGGATCGCCATTTTTTTCCTGCAGTTTGTTACAACAGGGAAAAACTGCAGCCGAGAAGATTTTTTGCAGCCGTTTTTGCGGGAGACTGCAAAAATCATGGCAATATTGCCGGCAAAAACGGCCTATAAAAAGGGGCCACAAAAAACACGGCAAGTGTAAGAGCAGCCTAAATTTACTAATTTATAGTGGTTTTTTTGGGGGGGTAAGGCATGCTGCTTTAAAGATTTTACTATGTTTAAGCAATAATATATCCCTGTTATCAATATTGTGTATATTATATCTGAATTCAACTATCTTGCGAAACTTTCTAAGATAGCTTTTATTTGAAATTCCACTTTTGAAGACATTGGCTCTGATTAATCAAAGCGATTACACTAGAATTAAAGCATAAATTGCTTTAATAAGTGTCAACATTTTTGTGGAATGCTGGCTTGTGAAAATGTTGCTACTTTTGACATTTTCAGGCCAGTTTTGCCCATCTTTGTCAAAATAGGCGGAGCTGGAGTGGGACCAGAGTGAGCCTGTAAAGTGACGCCACAGTTTGTCAAATTCATGAGGACCTGATGTTTGTCTTTAGGCCCCATCACACACAGCGATATCACCAGCGAGATCACTGATTTTGTGATGCCACAGCGATCTCGCCAGCGATATCGCTGTGTGTGACATGTATCAGCGACCGGCCCCCCTGCCAGGTATCGCTGATCATGCAGGATCGTCCTGGGCCGTTTTTTGATCGTTGGTCTCCCGCTGGCCAGCACGCATCGCTGCGTGTGGCAGCGGGAGAGCAATGTTCAGTGACGCTGCACGCTGGTTTCCAATGTAAACAGCGGGTATCTATGAGCCGCACAACTCTTAGATACCCGCTGTTTACGTTGGATACAAGCATGCAGGCTAGTTACCAATGTAAACAGTGGGTATCTAGGAGCCGCGCGGCTATTAGAAACCCACTATTTACCTTGGAAACCAGCTTACTCGCTGGTGCTGATTGCTGGTGAGCCTGTCTATGTGACAGGTCACCAGCGATCAGTTAACAATGTCCCAGTGATCCCATCCACGTCAGACCGTTGGTGGGATTGCTGGGACATTGTTACATGTAACGGGGCCCTTACTCCTTACTTACTATTCTCTGACTGGAGAAGGATTTGTGATACTCTTAAATGAATCAGGAGCGTCTGTTTCCAAAATACCCCACCATCAAGACTCGCATTGTTCATGCTGGTATTGATGAGTTAGGGGTAAATATTTTTAACTTAAATTGGTGGTCCGAAGTCCAAAGTCATCTTAATCCTAAAACACTATCTATTTAGTGCCATAATCTAAACTATTTTCTGTATACATTAATTAATGTATACATTACATTACATTAATTCTGCAACATATTCAAATGGTACAACTTCCCACCTCTGATTGCTGTCTCATCTGCTGCAATAGACTCTAATGGTAAAAATTCCCTCTGCTTGCTGTCTTCTACAACATATTCAAATGGTACAACTTCCCACCTCTGATTGCTGTCTCATCTGCTGCAATAGACTCTAATGGTAAAAATTCCCTCTGCTTGCTGTCTGCTGTGTCATCTGCTGCTTTACCATCTAGAAACATATTTTAATGTGTCTGCTAATTCTTTGTTATAAATCATTTGGTGCATTGTACTTAAAACTCACTGTTGCATTTCCATGACTGGGATCAGTGTAGATCTTATCTGGTGGAGGTGTTAAAATAGATGTTGCCAGGCTGAATGTCTTTGATCATCCCAAAAAAAAAAAAAAACCCTGGTGTGCTGACCCCAGCTGCCAAATTATCCTCAACCAGTTCCCACAATCCATCTCTTCTGACCCTGCAGTCTGGACTATAAATTTAGAACCATCCATAGGGGTGCACGCATCACAGAAGCAAAGCGTCACGAAGATAAGCGTCGGGATACAGCAGTTATTACATGGCAGTTAGTCAAGGCTGGAGTCAGGTAACCCACACTCTGCTGTCCCTTTTATCCATGTGCTTTATTCCTATCCTCCTATTTTCTCTTGCAATCCACTTTCACCGACCAATCCCCCCTCCATCACGTCTCGTATACATCGGCTCCTCTCTCTTTCCTTCTCCCATGTACAGCTCCCATGCACTTCTCACCTTCTTAAAAAGCCTCAGCCCATCTTGCCCAAACACACTGCACATAAAATCTTCATACAATTCCAAAAACTACTTGCTCTTTATCTTCCTGCTCCTACTGATTTCAGGGGACATCTCCCCCAACTCCGGTCCACCATCCCCCAACCTCAACCCCTACCCTACCTCACATCGAAACCTTAATAATCTTACTAATATCACTTGCACTCCTTCATCTCCTTCTTTCAATTGTGCCCTTTGGAATCCACGGTCTGTATGCAACAAGCTTCCTTTCCTACACAATTACTTTCTGAAAAACTCTCTGAATTTGTTGGCCCTCACGGAAACCTGGATTCAGGATTCTGACACTGTCTCTCCTGCTGCCATTTCCCATGGTGGCTTACAATTCTCCCATTCCCCGAGACCGACAAATAGACCTGGTGGTGGAGTCGGCATACTCCTGTCCCCACAATGCACTTTGCAGGTCATCCCCTCAGTTCCATCACTCTCATTCCCTTCTTTTGAAGTCCACACCATCAGGCTCTTTCGTCCCCTCTCCCTCAGAGTAGCGGTCATATACCGGCCCCCAGGCTCACCCACCCACTTCCTGGACCATTTCTCTGCCTGGCCGCCGCACTTCATGTCCTCAGAACTACCAACCCTTATCCTGGGAGACTTCAACATCCCCATTAACAGCCCCACTTCCACATCTGCATCCCAGCTTCTATCACTAACCACTTCTCTAGGCCTCTCTCAGCTCTCAACCTCTGAAACACACAAAGACGGTAACACCCTGGACCTGGTTTTCGCCCGGCTCTGCTCAATCTCCTACCTAGATAACTCACCGCTTCCCCTCTCTGACCACCACATTCTCTCCTTTACACTCACAAATCCTCGCTCACTCCAGCACCCTCCTACCTACCATTCAGTCAGAAATCTACAAGCCATTAACCCTCATACACTTTCAGACTCCCTACACTCATCATTGTCCCCAATCTCTTCTTTGTCCTGTCCTGATCTGGCTGTACATCACTTCAATGACACTCTTAGAAGCACCCTTGACCAAGTAGCTCCCCTCACCCTCAGAACCTCCAAACACAGAGTGAAACAGCCCTGGCTCACATCGCAAACCCGATTTCTCCAGCGATGCTCTAGGTGTGCTGAACGCTTATGGAGGAAAACACACACACCAGAAGACTTCATACACTTCAAATTTATGTTAAGGACATATAACTCTGCCCTTCACCTCGCCAAACAGACCTACTTCACCACCCTGATCTCCTCACTATCCAACAACCCCAAGAAACTTTTTGACACCTTTCACTCCCTCCTCAGGCCAAAAGCACAAGCCCCTATCACAGACATTTGCGCTGATGACCTGGCCTCCCACTTTATAGAGAAAATAGACAATATCCGTCAGGAAATCCGCTCCCAATCACCAAGTTCAGTGACTCCCATCCCTCCCTGCATTTCCCCTGGCTCACTCTCCACATTTGCTCCCATCACAGAAGAAGAAGTCTCCAGGCTCCTCTCCTCTTCTCGTCCGACTACATGCACAACCGACCCCATTCCCTCACATCTCCTCCAGTCTCTCTCCCCAGTCGTCACAACTCACCTAACTACAATCTTTAATCTCTCCCTCTCCTCTGGCATTTTCCCCTCCTCCTTCAAACACTCTATCATTACTCCATTACTAAAGAATCCCACCCTTGACCCATCCTGCACAAACAACTACAGACCAGTCTCCAATCTCCCCTTCATCTCTAAACTCTTGGAGCGCCCGATATACTCACGCCTTACCCATTACCTCTCCACTCACTCCCTCCTAGACCCTTCACAGTCCGGTTTCCGCCCCCTACATTCGACAGAAACTGCACTCATCAAAGTGACCAATGACCTTCTGACAGCAAAACGTAATGGTGAACATTCTCTGCTCATTCTTCTCGACCTTTCTGCAGCTTTCGACACTGTTGACCATCCTCTCCTACTCTCTAGGCTCCAGTCACTAGGCATTAAGGACACTGCTCTTTCCTGGTTCTCCTCCTATCTTTCCGACCGCTCCTTCAGTGTTCTGTTTTCTGGCTCCACTTCATCTCCTCTTCCTCTCACTGTTGGGGTACCTCAGGGCTCAGTCCTTGGCCCCCTTCTCTTCTCTCTCTATACGGCCCCAATTGGACAGACCATCAGCAGATTTGGCTTTCAGTACCATCTTTATGCTGATGACACACAACTGTACACATCATCCCCTGACCTTACCTCCGCTGTACTACAGAACGCCACTGACTGTCTGTCTGCAGTCTCCAACATCATGTCTGCTCTCTATCTGAAACTCAACCTCTCCAAAACTGAACTTCTTCTGCTCCCACCATCTACTAACCTCCCTAAATCTGACATTTCCCTCTCTGTGGGTGGCACCATAATAACACCCCGACAGCAGGTGCGCTGTCTGGGTGTTATGTTCGACTCCGATCTCTCCTTCACCTTCCATATACAATCTCTTGCCCGCTCATGCCGCTTACACCTAAAGAACATCTCTAGAATCCGCCCTTTTCTCACCATGGAAACAACAAAAACTCTCACTGTCGCCCTGATCCACTCCCGCCTAGACTACTGTAATGCTCTATTAATTGGCCTCCCTCTCACTCGACTCTCCCCTCTCCAGTCTATCCTTAATGCAGCAGCCAGGGTTGTCCATCTGGCTAATCGTTACTCAGACGCGTCCGCTCTTCGCCAGTCGTTACACTGGCTGCCAATTCATTACAGGGTACAATTCAAAGTACTTGTTCTCACCCACAAAGCTCTCCACAGTGCGTCACCCCCTTACATCTCCTCCCTCATTTCTGTCTATCGGCCTAACCGACCGCTGTGCTCTGCAAATGACTTTCGACTAACCTCTGCCCTAATCCGTACCTCCCACTCCCGACTCCAAGACTTCTCCCGTGCTGCGCCAATCCTCTGGAATGCTCTACCCCAAGATATTAGGACCATCCACAATTTGCATAGTTTTAGGCGCTCGCTCAAAACACAATTGTTCAGAGCGGCCTATCACATTCAGTAATCAAAGTCATGTTTGTGTGTGTAGCCCATTCACTATCTCCATCTAACCCCCACCCCCTGAAGATGGCTGGACCGTCATTGTAAATACATCATTGTAAATACAAACCTGTGCTTTGTATCTCCCCCACCTCATTGTAGATTGTAAGCTCCACGAGCAGGGTCATCTTATTTCGCTTTAATTATTGTATTGTTAACGTTGTTACTTATGACTGTTGTGTTTGAAACTGTTCAACTGTAAAGCGCTGCGGAATATGTTGGCGCTATATAAATAAAGATTATTATTATATTATTATTAATTAAAAATTCACTATTCTTCCCTAACTACACCATCTAACTGCTTTTCTATTTTTTTCACATCCTTTTTGATGATGCTTCATTTGAGAATCCCAGTGCATGTTGGGGTACTCAAAATAAGCATTATCAGGGGGCAGGCTAGTCCCTGTGCACTGTGCATTGTGCGATGTGTACAATGACAGCTCACTCTCTGTTAATGGATCAGATCGGCTGTAATGAGCAGGCAACAGAGTGCATTAATAGAGTATCTGGTGTTCAGAGACCAGGAGCGCACCTGAAAGTGATGTCTCTGGTCTCTGCATGTTGGGTATTCTGATAATTAGATCATTACTGCTGATATGAACAGGCAACAGAGAGCGCACTGTCATTGTGCACATCACACAGTGAACATCATGCAGGGGCTAGCCCAGTTCCTGAAATGAGCATCACTGATGAAGCTTTGTTTTAGGGAGGGGGAAGGGTAAGAAACAGTGAGATCAGCCTCTGCCCTCTAATGATGCTTTGTTTGTGCATCCCAGCACCCTCTGGGATTTCTCAATGTATCATCAAAATGGAAAAAAAAATAGAAATGCTGTTAGAAAAAGTTAGTTAAACCACTCCAAAATAACTTTGTATATACACAGGAGGATCAGTTGGAGCTTAAGGTAAAAAATATATATTTTTGTAATTACAAAAATTCCATGATTGAATAGAAAATTGGTATGTACAAATTGAGAAAAGACAAACATACAGTTTAACAAATGCTGTAAATTGTGTGTATATAGACAAATATCAAGTCATATCCACTGGGCATAAGTGGAGTCTCCAACAGTGATGACACAATGGTCAAAATAGGTATCCACAGTATACATAATGTAATTTTACTAGCAAGTAAAACAAAAAAAACATGTTACCCATTAATAAAGTCAACTAAGTTTGTTACCAGAAAAAAGAGAGTCTCCAAAGCAGTGTTTGATATTTAAATCATCAGCTTTCTCAAGGGGAGTAGGTAACAGTAGCACCTGTTAGTACTGGTCACAACTCTGTTGTCGGGTATCCAGGCACCACAGGCTTCTTCCCTGTCCCTAACACAAGAGGAATCCTAGCTGCCCTGTTCCCTAGATTACTTCTGATGGTGTAGAAGCTGGGACCATGTACTTTGCCTTAGCTCCTGAATCCACCCTTAGGCTGTACCCTTTCCCCACCCAGAGAAGAGGGGAGTAGTGCTGTACAATAATACACCAGCAAGAATAACAAAGTTTTACAAACAGAGATAAAGGAAAATGCCAATTAAACAAATATACTCACAAAAACAACAAAGGTAAATACCAGAGAGTGGAGGATGGGAAAAAACCATAGTAGGAGAAGGAGGGGAATAAGCACACACTTAAAACCTAGCAACAGTCTCAGATAAATCCACCAAACACCTTCCCAAATAGCAACCACAAACCACCATCACCAACCATGCAGCATAAGCTATTCTGTCAATGAGTGCTAGCCAGGACCCAAATAATATACTAGATGGGAGTGGCTAACAGTGCACAGTTGAGAGCTTTCATGCACAAAGCTTCCAAGAGCTCTCAACTCAGCAGATCAACCCTTGCACTGCTAAAAGAAACCTGCACAGTTTAATGTGAATGTGAAGTGCTTCTAAACAGTGCAGGAGTAGGATACTGCGGCCTTCTGGCTCCTCTCTATCTCTTTACAGAACCTTTATGTATCTGTAGATATGTGTACCGAACTGGGGGTGGTCCTTTTGCGCTGCAAACAGACTGGAGACAGAAACCTATGTGCGTTCAACAGGTCCTCTTTATTGGCCGTCCTCCCGATGACCACAGCAACACGACAGCTTCCGTACACACAGGCCCGGGTACCTTTCACCTCCTGCTTTCCCTTAAGCAACGTCCCTCGTGGTTCTATCGCTGTGGCTGCCTTAGGCCCACCACCACAGCACTTTGCCTGACCGAGTCCATCCGTCTGGTACCCCCGGGCGTCTTCTGTCCTGTTGCTATCCTGTCAGGGAAACCCCCCTGACTGTCTCTCCTTTCAGTCCCTTCCAGAGTTCGTACTCCTTCTGTCTCCTTCTGTGCTGCGCTGAACTCTTCCCGGACTGGATTCTCCCTGGGCTCTCTCTCTCTCTTTTATTCCCTTACCTGGGAATTCCACTCCCAAGCACCCATGTCTCCGCCCACCATGACTTTGCGGTTTCTTAAGCATTAGCTGCTGTTAAGTCCTTTCCCTGCTTTCTCTCATCTCCCTCTAGTGGCCAAACCTCAGTACTGCACTGTCTCCTTTTCCTGATGTTCTTTGTCTCCCCCTAGTGGCCAAAACCTGGTCCTACACCATCTATTCCTAATTCCAGCTGTTTCCCCACATGTATATACAAATTCACATCATGTATATTTACTGTCCAACTTACATTCACTGTTCGTCTTCAGACAGGTCCATATGTCAGTCCACTTCCCTACATATCCATGGTAGCAGTCACTTGATCGTGGTCACACAACCCACCTCCACCAATGAGATCGAGGAGGGCGGCGCATGAGCATCATCTAGACACCAACTAGCCATCAGGCTGTCAAGGTGCATGTCAGCGAGTGCAGCTATTGGCTGGGGCTCCAAGACATGTGCAGATAGCTCAAAAATGAAGAGGGATGTCTAGAGACATCGGTACCATGGGGGGAATAAAGAAGTATATAAAAAGGACATATAGCACAAAAATACAGTATACAAAAAAAGTGAAGCAAATAATACAATAACAGGTACATCACAATTAAGAGTCCATTAGAAACATTAACAAAATCTCACAGCATGGGTCAATATATGCAATCTGTGGTGCTTCACTTTATAATCCATGGTATATGATGAATTCTGAGTTGCAACAAAAGACAAGTCCAGACAAGAGATTTACTAATCAGCGGTCTGCAAACAGAAAAGAACAGTTAAGACAAAAAGTAGATAATAAAGATCAGGTAAAAATGGAGCATAGCGGGATAGTCCACATAGACAATATCATAAAACAATTACCTATAGAAAGGGTGTAAATCTAAGATGTAATTTAATCCCGTAGGAGTCATAGTGCCCAAAGAAGCAATCCACTTTGTCTCATGTCGTGCGAAAAGTTTATTTACATTCCCCCGATGCATCAATACCTCTTATTTTAAGTTATTTGTGATCACTATTATGAAAAATTTGAAAATGATGGGAAATATCTTTATTTTACTCACTTATTTCATTTCATTAATTCCACAGCGCTTTACAGACATAATCATCACTGTCGCCAATAAAGATTCCCTATCAGGATGTCTTTGGAGTGTGGGAGGACACCAGAGAACCCGGAGGAAACCCAAGGAAACATGGGGAGAACATACAAACTCCTTTCAGATGTTGTCCTTGGTGCCGTGTCAGACTGGGGTGCTAAGAGCCCACCAGTGACATTGACCTTGAGGGGCCAACTTTTCACCTGCTTACAAATATTACGCTACCCTTGTTCACAAATTTACCTACACCTCGATATAATAATAAACTTGGGAGTTTAGTTAATGAGTGATGAGATGCTGCTTTTTTCTGTAGAGATTGAATCAATTAAATTATGCCACGTACTGTCCATACAATGGGGTTGGGGGCCCAAATCTGCACAGGGGCCCACCAGGGGATTCCCCTGTTACCCTATGGGCCAGTCCAGGCCTGACTTGGTGGGATTTGAGCCCAAGAACCCAAAGATGCAAAGCTGTAGAGCTAACCACTGAGCCGCCGTGTATCACAGGCTGTTTAGTAAAACTGTGTGTATAAAAAATAAAATATCGAAATCAGGCTCATTTCTCACCGTTATTACATGTACGCTAAATTATTAACATTTGTCAGGAAAGAGGGGTAGAAATGAACTACACTACGGCGCGGTATAAATCGCAACGCGTGTGACAGCTGAAGGGTTCTTCAATCAGAAACCATTCAGTGAAAATAGCTACACCTGGACACTTGATGGAATAACTTCAATGCGAATGTGATGAACTTAGCCAGCCAAAACAGACTTATGCCCTCTTAATTGGGTTTAGCTGTTTGGACAGTTCTGATAGGAAGAAGCAATCTCTACATCTGTCTGTTGTCATTTCCATCTCATTTTCTTTCATTCCTCTCTCCCTTCACGCTAATCCTTATCCTGCTATAAAGCAACATCTGAACATATGTAGCGAATAATCCAGGCTTTCGAGAATTCTGCAGGCACGAGGCTTTATATTCCTCGCGCAATAAAAAAAAAACCAAAGAATCTCTGATCTTGGCTTCTCCCGTAAGCCATCCCGGATCTATTTTTGGTTGGTGCACGTACTGAAGCTATTCTGATCGTGGAGAGGAAATTCTGGCCGTTTGGCTTGGACAATGACAGATTAGGAGTTTATGCAGCCAATCAGACTTTGAAATTAAATTGAAATCAAGGCATTTGTCCAAGATCAGATAGGACGGACAAGCTGGGGTAATCAATTGGAAGATATTCCCCTTAATATAGGCTTCCAAAAACGTCAAGGGCTAAGATCTTGCGTTAAAAGCTAGTTTGCTTGGTCACGTTCCCAGCCAACATCCTGCAGTACGAAATAATGAGTATGATATAATGCTAATGAATAGCTGCGTGTAAACAGTAAGTCCTCTTTGTCATGCAGTGTTTTATATCCAGGGGTATAATTAATGTACAGCAGTTATCAGCCACCAAGCAGTGACAATAAGAGCCGGGTACGATATTAATGGTGGGGCATTAGGTGGCCATAGCTCGGTGTACATCATGACTTGTAATTCATTGACCATTTCTGTGCCGAGTCAGTGAACGCTTTCATAATCGGGACTGAGTGCCAAAGGCTTTTCATTCGTGAAGTATGTGGCGTTCTAATGAGATGTATCGATGTACAATTTGCTTTATGCTTCCCCTTCTGCCAACTACTTTCGGTTATGCAGAGTTGGTGCTGGAAAAGAAAAAGGTTGGTAATTGGGAAGGAGATCATTTTATCAATACATAGTAAATTGTCCACTGTCAAGACGAAATAAATGAATGCCAACCAGTTAATATGCAAGCTTAAAGGCAACCTGTCGAGTCCAGGACTGCTATCTATGCATTATACTGCTGTCTAATTTGCAACTCCATCCGAGAGCAGCGTAATATACAGTAGGAGCAGAGGCCATGATCCAGGCGATGTATCACTTACTGGGCTGCTTGCTGTAGTTTTGATAAAATTACTGTTTTATCTGAGGCAGATCAACCAGTTCTTTGAATAAACCTCGTCCACAACACTGATTGGCAACTTTGTGCCCATGTACAGTGTACACCAAATCCAGCTAATCAGTGGTGGAGGTGTGTTTGGACTACCTGGTGTCAGGTCTCCTAGACCTCTAAAAATAATTACCTACTGATAAAACAGTGATTTTATTAAAACCATTAAGTGACACATCGCTGAAGTCAGGGACACAGTGTCCACATTATTCTGCTCTCAGATTAGGTGGCAAAAAACATGGTGACAAAAGGCTGTAAATGAATGCGCACAAGTGTGCTTACTGTATATCCACACTCGGAAGCCAGAGGGCGCAGGGAGGATATAAGTTCATTTTTTCCCTGTAGCTGCTGCTTCAGTAAGGCAGTCAGAACAGAATAAGTGTGGTGGCACGATAGAACCTGCAGTCAATTCTCCATCATCGATAGTAAAACAAGACGTCATCAAGGTGTAAGGGTCGGCCAGGACTGTAGTCATGACTGAGGACACCTAGGCATCAGTGTCCTAGCCTCCCCTCACAGAAACATATTCTCATTTGTCAGCATACCTTTGCCTTCAGGTCCAGCTTTTTCGAATTTCCTTCTCTGCTGTGGGAGATACTCTCCAGATAGGTCAAGAGAAACTGAGACACAGTTCAATTTAACTTCAACAATAGCACAATTTACTGGTTTCGTTACACAGCACATCCAAAGACTTCACATTCTTTACAACAGGCTTCACAAAACAACATTCCTTTTCTTTCCCTGTTTTACTCTCGTGATCACAAAGTATAGGCCCAGGTCAGACCATCCCTGACAGTACCTCAGCATTTTCTCTGTGCAGCTCTGCTATGGGTATGCATCCCTCGGTCTGTTTTGCCCCAGACACAAGTTCATTAATCTCCAAAGTAGAAAGCCACTGAAAGAGAGAGCTACCCTTATGTTCTGCCTTCTGCGTTTGCACCACGTCTTTACTGTCTATACTCACTGCTTCTGTGGGGTCCCTTGACCGTTTCGCCCTGGTTCTAAGGATTTTTGCCCAAGCAATGAGTTGCCACATTCTGGCTCATCAAATTGCATTAACCAATCGCTTATCTGTTCTGTTGCTGTGGATGGCTGAGGTTCACTTCACTTCAAGTTGCGTAACTGCTGTGGTGTCCTGGGACTATAGCCCGTGTGGATGGTTCGGGCGTCCCTAGCCCTCTGGTTCTAACTCTAGCTTGTGTCTAGCCTTACCACACAGCAGCCCCTCCTATATTAACTATTTCCTATACTGCACACTATACACTAGCTGAGAGCCTTGAACAGTATAATGCCCCATCTAGTGACCATTATTAGAAACTACGCTTACCCTAACATCCGAATACATTAATGCATCATTGTACATTATACACAGTTCACATCATGGTAGCACACATTCAAGTGTAGCAACACCAATAAAGAACAATGGTAATGCACATTTAAGTGTAGCAGTACCATTCCATAGAATCGTTAACTTAACAGTAGAAATAATAGCATATTACACAGTATACTCTACACACATGTATAACACATCCTTGCAAAGGCACTGCTGTAAAAAAAACTGTGGTAAGTGAACACAGCACCGCCCATTGATGACGCTTTGGTTCAGGGTGGAAAAGAAGCAGTGGGAGTGACAGCTGCCCCAACACCATGATGATGATCAATCTGAAAATACCTAAAAATTGCTGGGAGACTCAAGCGAATCATCATTCGCAGTAAGAAAGAAAAACACAGTCAGGACATTAGAGTATGACATTTTTAATTGAAGTACAGTAGAAAAGTGGTTAGGTAATTGAACTAAATAGACATATAATATGAAATTCACTATTAGTTTTGGATAACCTCTTTGAAGCCGTTTCCAAATCCAAAAATATTTATTTCCAAATAGGAGTGATTAAAAGATCTGGGAGTTTTCCCATGCTGTGGTCCTTGGACAATTGCCACTGATACTAGATGTTGGAGGCCAATAATTGCATCAATCTGACCTGGTTTGGTCAGAATGTGGGATATGCTACCTGCTATTTAAAAGCATGCTGTGCTCAGGCAATGGCAAGTACCACTTGGCTGTAAATTAATGGTTGTGGAGGTCATGTACGTGATCATGAAGAGCGAACCAAATTTAGAGATGATGGGACTCAATGTACTGCCATTATGAAATTCTGAAAGATGTGTTGCTTTAATTTTGTATGCTGCTCTGGAAGGGAGGAGAAAAGCATGTGCCTGTGCGGTGCCAAAGAGCTTGCAGTCGCCACAGGGTACTTCACTTCATCCAGAGGTGTGGTACTCTGCTCTCTGGTAAGGAAGGAGCACTGCCAGGACTCACACACCAGCACCCAACACTAGTCCCCATCTGGCCAGGGGGGAGTTAAGTAGAGGGTGGGGGCAGAGAAAGTATAGAAGGGGTGGAGCTTAAGGGAGTGACAGTTGGTGGGAGGAGTTAGTGCTGAGGTAAAGAGATTGTTTGGAAGGAGTCAGTCAGTCAGAGAGTGGTGTGAGAGGACAGAAGTCAGTCAGAAGGAAGAGAGAAGGAGTAGCTTGTGGAGATTGAAGCTGAGTGCAGCTTGTCTCCAGAATAAAGAGGGAGAGAGACGGAGTGAAGATAGAGAAGAAAGGAAGGAAAGCTCCAGGAGGAGAAGAAGAAGAGGTCTTAGTGAGCAATCCATCCGTGGGGCCCGCATCCACCGGCATGGTCGCAGATTGGGGGACCGGTCCCAAAACTATTGTAGAAACTAAAGACTCAGCTAGAGAACCGGTGGTGGCAGTATCTGTAAGTGCTGCAGCCAATCCACATTCATTTGCTAAAAAGGCAGACATATTGGATCCCGGGGCCTGACCAACATTGCCTGATAAGATCCGAGTCTGTTGCCTAGGGACACTGTGTGTGTAGACACAAGGCAGGAGAGGGGAGAGGTGGTAGCCAGCGTAGTGATACGGCCAGGAAACGAACATGAAAAGCAATGTGCGCCCCAAGCTACCTGAGATCTGTCTGGACCACAAGCCTAGAGGACACAGCACCTCGGCTGGGGACTGTGACAATTGAACTGTGAGTAAAAGTGTAAAGACTGCACACTGCTGTGTCCTCTATTTATTGCTGCATCATCTGCCCTGCACTACAACCACTATCATCTCCATCTTTTCATTATCACTGCCCTGGGGAATAGCTCTGCCTGTGGAGAGCTGAACCAACTCTGCTGCATCAACAACTGCCCCAGAGGACTGAACCTGAAGCGTCGGCTAACACCTTATTTGTCGAATACCACAGGTGGCGTCACAAGCTAAATCACATAAACTTTAATTCCCCTTTTCACCTATATTTTCATTGGATACCCAGGGCCACGGACCGGGTCACTGCGGTCACATCCCCTTAAGAACCGGCCTGGTACCGAGTACCCCATGACCCTGCGGACACTTCACCTGCATAATTTATTTACAGAGCAGCACATGCAGGGTTCTTATGTAAGGAGGTTGCAGAGACACTCACATGCCTTCTCTCTCCTGAACGCTGTTCACATGTATCATGTGTGGCACACTGACATTTTATTAATGTTGATCTACTGCACGGTTTGCTAATGTTATGTACTGTATTGTAATGTGTCTGTCAGGTACTGTGTATAGGCTTAGGGCTAGGATAGGATCTTAGATAGTATAGAACCATAGGGGGATTAGAATAGAGGGGAGCACATAAGAGATAAAGAATAGGATAGATAAAAGTGTTAGTTAGGTAAAGGCAGCAAGGTGTTATTCAGTGTGGAGGACTTAGAACAGAGCAGGACAGAGCATAGGGATATAGTCAGGACACATCCTGATTAGTCAGAAGAGCCTGGGCAGTCTTGCCCAGGGCAAGGTGCATGCAGTAGTGAGTCCAGATAGTCTGCCGGCCATGGGGATAGAGATACTATGACAGGAAGGGGCCTCAGGCGGAGAATCTTGCAGGTGGGCACCAGCTTAGGAAAGACTGTCCGAAAGAGGATCAAGGATCTATGACCTTGGGGGCAGGAGTAGCTGAGATGGCATTCCTTGCACCTTTCCCAATTGGATCCGGACGAGGGGAGGGCAGAGAGCTGGTGACACGAGAGGCATGGATGGGACAGACTGTCCAGAGATACAGCAGGGAATGCCAGAAAGAAAGAGAGAGAGCTTAGAAGAAGAATGAGGCTGCCCGGAAGGCAGGGAAAGTACAAAAAATGTTACTCTGTGTGAACTGTGCTGCCAGTGTAATGAATGCCCTCTTGCTTAGTAAAGTTCAACTGTTGGAAAAGAACTGTGACTCTGGGGTGTTTTGTGGAACTTGGAAATGTGGAGCTGGAGTGACAGAACTGGAAAGGACTCTGACAGTGACCGTAAGTGTTCTGCTGTGTACGCTGCACATGCAGCAAAAAGGACATTGTGTTTTATCTGTGGGGTGCCAAGGTGTGGGAACCATAAATCCCATTGCCACGACTACCACACAGGCTGCCTTACACTTATATATGAACGATGGCTGGAAAGTTCTGCGGCCTACCAGTGTGTTCACCAGCTCGCCGTTGGGCCAGTAAGAAACCTGATTCTATGGGCACAACAGCATGAACTTTGAGCAAAAAGTATATAGGACATTGTAACCTTCACATTTATTCTATAATTCTATAAAAAAACATAACATTCTGCATTGAATGCAATCTTATGGAGGTATTTTTTCGTATAGGCTCAGTACACAAAACTGTGCAATGTGCACGATTTCTCAGGACAGTTTCACACAATTTTAAAGAAGTGCTCCACTTAGGATGAATCTCCTTTCATAGAAATCAGTGTTGATTTAGTGTGAATAAGAGTAAGAACATAAGATAGAGGGTAATATGTATTAAATCTGCTTGGAGATTCGCATAAAAAATAAAGTATCTGGATATGGAATACCTCTTAGTCAGCTAATGGTGCAAAGTTCTTCATTCAACTTTTGGTTCTTCTCACTATTTTCTAAAACTTAGACATTTGTCACAGAGTTTTCCACATTATATTATATTTATACTCAAATTCTCCATTATTAATGAAGAAGCAAAGACACATGCAGAGGCATACTTAAAATAATGGAAAACTAGGGATCCAAATAATTCTGAAGTTTTTGAAACTTGTCAAGCCGTCAATGTCTATGTGACATCATTCGGGATAAGCTTCTTTGGGTAACCATGGTTTCTGCACATCACCAACATTCTGATCCATTTCCAATAACACTGAGCTACTGAATGCAAAGTAAGATGGCAACAGTTACACTGAGAATGTTAAATTATTTTTATTTATTTATAAGCTGGCTGCATTTCCAGTAGGAGCATTGTCCTTTTTGGAAAAAAATAATTGTGCAAGTAAATGGAACATGACTAATTGGAAGAAGCATATGCTGTTGGGAAAATAGGAAGCTGCAATGCTATTAAAACTGAGGGTTCTTTTGCATAAATTTAAAGGACCCTATGGACAACACAAACAGAAGGGCTTTACAAAATCTACTATATAACCATCCAATTCTGTCTGTAATGGAAATCCCGCATCACTGATTGGTCGCGCCCGCCAGGCCGTGATCAATCAGCGACAGGTGAAGTCCCGCCGCATATTGGCGACACACGCCACCGCTACCGTCGGGAGAGAGAGATAGAGAGAGCCTTACCGGACCGCGGCACCTGCACCCGCCCCCCCGGTGAGTATAATCTAACATGTTTTTCTTATTTTTCAGGTTTCATCGGGGGCTTATCTACAGCATTACAGAATGCTGTAGATAAGCCCCTGATGGCGCTGGCTCCAGCTTATGGGGCAAAAATGGGGTGACAGATTTCTTTTAAATAAACTACATACATATTCTAGAATACCCGATGCGTTAGAATCGGGCCACCATCTAGTGTACATTATAATTGATAAATATACAGTAAGTTATAAAATGTATGGACAACAGTATTGGACATCCTATATATTAAACATATAGGAGCTTTTATGACCTCCGTCACAGACATTAGTCAAGAGTTGTTTCCTACTTTGTAATATACTGCATCAGCGCTCACTCTTCTGGGAAGGGCTTTTACAAGATTTTGAAGTGTGTCTGAAGGAATTTTTGGCCATGCATCCAGAATAGCATTTGTGAGGTCAGATACTGACATTGGATGAGAGGACCTGTCTCACCAGGGGCATAATTATATAGGTTCCAAGGTTGCAGTCGTACCTGGAACCTAGAGACTAGAGAGGCACAAAAGTCCCTTTGCCTTATATGAAAAGACTATTAAGGACCTGTGTTATTTGGGATCCCCATTGGAAATTTTGCATTGGAGCCTATAATCTTCAAGTTACACCGTTGTGGCTAACAATTTCTGTTCTAATTCATCTCATTTTCCACATTACACTTCCCATTGATGCCTTTATTGACCTTCTTTTGACTTTGGGGCACAGACATGCTGGAAAAGAAAATGGCCTTCCCTAAACTGTTACTAAAAATGGGAAGCATAAAATTGTCCAAAATGTTGTAATATGATGAAGCATTAAGATTTTCTTTCACTGAAACTAAGGGACCAGCCAATGAAAAAATGCAACATAGCATTATCCCACCTGCATCAAACTTTACAGTTGGCACAATGCAGTCAGGGGGGTAACGTTTTCCTGGCTTCACCAAACCTAATGTCACGGAGTGACTAACCCAGTGTGACATGACCCAGTGGTTGGTTGGTCACCAGATGGCACAACTCACCAGGGAATACCAGGGAAACTATAACAACGGTGGGCCCTGTTGATAGGGAATAGGGTAATGGACACCTCCTGCACTCACCTGAGGATGTGCCCTGCTCTCACTATCATCCTTATACAGGTTGTTTCACCCCGTCGCTGAGCAGGATACCTAATCCCTCACTTGCCCTGCTCTTATCCCTAAGTAGGGACCTGGCAGGTTAGAGCACTGGTCCCACCGCTGCACAAATACAATAAAAGGAATCAAAAGACATACACCAAAAGGGACAATGTAACACAAAATGCAGCACTTAGCTTTCTGCTGCAAAGCACTGTACAGCAGGATAAAGCCACCAGATCAAAGTATTCAGCTGAAGCACCACTACAACCAGCCAGCTCCTTCCTCACAGTAGAAAACTCTAACATCGACAGTCAGTTGGTGCATCAGGTGACCTCTTGAAGGATGGTGGGAGTGGTCATCGCCCACATCAGCAGACCCAGCCACAATGCAATTACATCAGCAGGCCAATGGGGAAAAAACTGACATAAACCCCCGATGGCCTGAAAGGAAAAAAATTTTAATCTGAGAAGCCAGATCTGCCACAGATCCAAAAATGGATCGTGACACTCAGACTCATCCATCAGACTGCCATATAGAGAAGCTGGATTTTCCACTCCCTACAACATTGCTTCATTGCTTCAGAGTCCATCCAACTCTTAGCATTGCCCTTGGTGATGTAAGACTTTGGAATTAAATTTTCTAGTACATTGTATGGAAAAATAAATGGTGTCTTTGAAAAATTACAACTAGTCTAGCAAAGATAAGTTTTCAAATCTCCACGTTGATGGAAAAATAAAAAAGTTATGAATTTTTGAAGGTTTGAAAAAAACAAAAGCGTAAAAACAAAAATTGGCGGCTGTGGAAAACATTGCTACTTTTCCAAAATCTTTTTCATAGATCAAAGGACATTACCACAATTTCTGTGACTTTGTTTGTCCACTCATTTTTTGAGAATTGACCACAGGTTGTCAATGTGATTCAGATCTGGGGCATTTCCTGGACATGGACTCAAAATTTCCATATTTTGTTCACCAAACCCCAAGATATCAATTTTGCCTTGCGACATGGTCTCTATTATGCTGGAAAAAAGCATTGTTCATCTCCAAATTGCTCCTGGATTGTTGTGAGAAGTTGAACTTGGAGGATGTGAAGATCCCATTCTGTATTCATGGCAGTGTTCTTAGTCAAAATTGTGAGTGATCCCAGTTTCTTTAAATGAAAAGCTCCCACACATGAATGGTCTCAGGGCAACTTACTGTTGACATGACACTGGGCTCATGGTAGAACTCACCTTTTCTTCTCACTATCAATCATTCTTCCAGACAATCTGAAGGATCCTCTGAAAAAATAACTTTACCCTGTCCTCTGCACTGCAATTCCTGTATTTTCTTCAAAGTTATATTCTCTGAACCTAGATGCAATTAATACATGCATAACCAACAATGAAGAATCCAACACTCACAGTATACAGCATAAATATAGCAACTTTTTCTAAATCTCAGAAAAACGATGTCAGCGTATGCCACGATTTATGCATTTCATCCCATCCTGCTCTTGATCCTAGCATGTATGAATTCTGAATGTAAAACAAAAAGCATATAAAATCTAAAAAAAACCAGGGCCGCCAGCTGAATAAGATGCTTTCAATTGGCCCGGCAGAGTAATCTAGAGTTTAATTTGCTATTTAAACTTATCAAGTACTTTTACTAAATACACAAAAGTTTTGCCAAGATGTAATAAAAAATAAACCAAATAAATAAAAAAAAAGTAATAACAATATAGCTTTATGATCCTCTAATAGTCACATTCATTTCCAATTTAAATAACACTTTCCAAGCTCCCACTCACCTGCACTTTAACAAGGCCTCGGAGAATAATGTGTTTTAGAGCTATGAAATTAACGTAGGTCTGTTAGATATCTCAGTGATAAGGTCACTTCATGTTACAAAGCCTTAGAGAGCTGCTGCCTCTTTCTGTCTATACACCATTGGTCCAGTAAGTTCTTGACATAGCCCATGGCGTACAGCTTAAGTGGAGGACTTGGCCCCATTTACATGTGACCTCTGTGAAGTCCATTTCCAGTACTTTATATATCTCAGTGTTCATTCAGTGAAACGACCAACCTTAAATATCATTTTATGTAAATTCATCTATTTAAAAAAAAAAAAAAATTGTCCTGTTTTTTGTTCTCCTAATCATTTCCTCTCATTATCTGAGCTACAATAGAATGTGACATATCTGGGGCCAGTAATTAAGGAGATGCACAAATCTCCTTGCTGGTTTGTCAAAATTATGTGTCCTAAAGGAGAAAGGTGTGACTGCGAAGATTAAAACTGCTGGAATTAAAGTGTGGAGATTAAGTACCGCACTACAATCACAAATAGTTGTGACATTATTCGGTATTTCTGGTAACAATAAATTGTGTGAATGTTGGAAATGTAAGACTTCTTAAAGAAGTTGGAACACAGAAAAACACAATGAAACGTGTAAAAATACTCTGCTGTAAAAAAGTAACAATAAACAGCAAGAGCTAGTAAAAAGATGATAAAAAACAGAGCGTTTGGTTGATACGTTTTTTTGTAAAAAAGCTCTACCAAATGTCAAGGTAACCCATATCAGAGCAGTCCCTAACTGATGTATTTAAAAACCTGATCATGTGTATACTACCTATGTGAGCAGGATTCAGATAGGTGATGTCCGATGTGTACACACTGCAGAGAACGGCTTATATGTGCATGGCCCACAAGGAAGGGGTGGAAACCTCCCTAAACTTGTAAAAATGAGAAACCAATTAAATGCAGTGTTCTCTACAGTGTGTCCGCATCGGACATCACCTATCTGAATCCTGCTCACATAGGTACTATACACATGATCAGATTTTTAAATACATCAGTTAGGGAATGCTCTGACACGGGTTACCTTGATTTTTGGTAGAGCGGCTTAGTATACATTTTTTGCAAAAAACGTATCAACCAAATACCCTGTTTTTTATCATCTTTTTACTAGCTCTTGCTGTTTATTGTTACTTTTTTACAACAGAGTATTTTTACACGTTTCATTGAGTTTTTCTGTGTTTCAGTCTTTTGGTGGTGTGAACACTGTCCTACAGACTTGTTCACTGTGTGCATGGCCCATGTGTTTCCATTCTTAAAGAAGTTGTCCACTACTTGAACAACCTTTTCCTGTGGTGCGGTCCAATGGACTTTTTAGTCTTGATCCATCGCCTTTTTCTTTCCCACAATCGCCGTCCTTCTGCCCTGTTTCATGACAATGACGCATCCAACGTGAGCCACACAATGTAGCTCATCACGTTCCTGCTCAGGCGTATTTCTCTCTGTCCTCCTGAAGGCGTGCCAATGTGGGGAATCAAACTTTGAAGCCGCATGCAAATTAACGTGTAAGTGCATTGTAGGTGGTGGGCGAGGATCAATTGAATGATGAGGTTGGGTACATTGGATTCAAATCTTGATTTCTCATTGATCACACATCGGAGGTGATGAGTTCTCCTTCCATGGAAGTCTTCAAACACAGGCTGGACAGACATCTGTCTGGGATGATTTAGTGAATACTGCTTTGAGCAGAGGGTTGGACCAGATGAGAAAGGGGGTCCCTTCCAGCTCTACCATTCTATGATTCTATAACTACAAAACAGGTATCATTTTAAATCCTGTAAACCCCGACAACTGTTCTTAGTGTCTCTTTATAATCTATTCTTTCGGATTATCTTTAGTAGCCTCCTGAGATGTTTTAGTAGTGACTGGGTCCCTTTATAGCTAGGTACAGTTGTGGCCAAAAGTATTGACACCCCTGCAATTCTGTCAGATAATACTCAGTTTCTTCCTGAAAATGATTGCAAACACAAATTCTTTGGTATTATTATCTTCATTTAATTTGTCTTAAATGAAAAAAACACAAAAGAGAATGAAGCAAAAAGCAAAACATTGATCATTTCACACAAATCTCCAAAAATGGGCCAGACATAAGTATTGGCACCCTCAGCCTAATACTTGGTTGCACAACCTTTAGCCAAAATAACTGCGACCAACCGCTTCCGGTAACCATCAATGAGTTTATTACAATGCTCTGCTGGAATTTTAGACCATTCTTCTTTGGCAAACTGCTCCAGGTCCCTGATATTTGAAGGGTGCCTTCTCCAAACTGCCATTTTTAGATCTCTCCACAGGTGTTCTACCACAGGTGTTCTATGGGATTCAGGTCTGGACTCAT
This sequence comes from Dendrobates tinctorius, assembly GCF_039654945.1. Classification (NCBI taxonomy): domain Eukaryota; kingdom Metazoa; phylum Chordata; class Amphibia; order Anura; family Dendrobatidae; genus Dendrobates; species Dendrobates tinctorius. The sequence goes on along the minus strand of NW_027361688.1, from coordinate 44,154,667 downwards.
TGCTGGCCACCTTAGAAGTCTCCAGTGCTTTCTCTCAAACCATTTTCTAGTGCTTTTTGAAGTGTGTTTTTGGTCATTGTCCTGCTGGAAGACTCATGACCTCTGAGGGAGACCCAGCTTTCTCACACTGGGCCCTACATTATGCTGCTAAATTTGTTGGTAGTCTTCAGACTTCATAATGCCATGCACACAGTCAAGCAGTCCAGTGCCAGAGGCAGCAAAGCAACCCCAAAACATCAGGGAACCTCCGCAATGTTTGACTGTAGGGACCGTGTTCTTTTCTTTGTGTAGGGAAGGTGACCTGATGGACGGACGGACATGTCAGAATAGAGAAAGATAGGTTTGCACAGTTTAGACAGGTGTCAGTTACTACAGTGGGGAAACAGCTAGGAAAGTGTAGTGGACGTGCAGTACCTTGGATTGACCATTAGATGGCAGGGAGGAGTGTGAGCAAAGGACTTGACATCAGCTTAGGACTTTAGAAACCGTTGGTCATGGGGGCGGAGTTACAGTGACAGTGGACCGGGAGCGCTATAAATACTGAGGGAGGGTTCCCGAAGGGTCCAGTTCCCAGGGGGAGCTGCAGTGACAGGAGGACTGTGCGCTGTGAGGAGAATCCAAACCAGGGGGACTGAGGAGAGAGAACGTCAGGGGGGTGGTCCTGACAGGAATACCGCAATATAGACGAGACACAGAGGTTATATCGATGAGGCACAGAGGTTACGGATACCATGTTAAGAAAGACGTTGTGACCAGTGAAATTACTGTTGGTTTACGGGCCTAAGGCGGCCACAGTGACGGACCTGTCGAAAGCGTCAACAAGAGTAAAGGGACGGTACGTATATATACGTCCCCGGCGAAAGTACGTTGTTCTGTGGTGTATTGTAACCAGAGAGCCTTGAGGAAAATTGCAGAGTGCTGTGAGGCTGTCAGGCGGACAGCGAGTGAATAAAGCTTGGACCTGTTGCACCCGAAAATGGCCTCTATTTGTCTCTGTTCATCTCCACGCGGTATGATGAGGGACCACCCCCCCAGCTCGGCCACCGACCCTACATTTGGCGTAGTCGGCAGGATGGACGCCGCTAATACCCCATCTTCTGTGGCAGGCCTGCCTCAAGTAATGGAAAGAGATTTGGACTATGCTGCGTGGAGTAAAAACACCTGTGGATTACAACTGGCTTACCTGTGGATTACAAATTGGGAGCGCTGTGGTGACTCAGTGGTGCTGACAGAAGATCCGGGGCGGTACCAGGTGCTGCGCAAGATGGCGGCATTGCTACAGCGCAGGGGAGTGGTCCGGGTGTTTGCAGTCGTGTTGAATGGACTGGGGCCCCCTCCAACGTACCCCCGTGGACAGCAGTATGTGCCCGGAGGCCAACGCTCCCATGTACTGGACCCTGGCAGATGGGTGGAAAGGCCTGCCAACGCCCCACCCAGCAGGAGGAGTGGCACAGAAGAAAAGCTTGGCTGCAAGTGTCTGGCGCCATTCGATTGCTGCCCAACGGATGATATGAGACGCTGCGGGTGTCGGGGCATCGGCCGCCTAGAGTAGCAATGGCGGCGGGAGATGGAGCTGTGCCAGAAGTCGCCCTCAGGACCATGGGCAAGTAACGGGATGCTGAGCTGGGGAACGGAGCCTGAGCGGAGTCAGCGAGTGCGGCCACCACCAATACCGGCAGAGGACTTCTCAGCGGAGCCCCCGAGTCTGGGGGAAAGGCCCGCAGGACAGTGGAGTGAGGGACGGAGGCTGCGGGGGAAGCCGCGTGTTGATGTGATGGAGGCCGCAGCCCCGGGGAAGGTGAGAGTACCCCCGGCCCCACCAATGCCTCCGCAAGCGGCCCCCACCATTCTGCCGCAGCACGCTGCCCCCTGCGCACCGGAAGGCCTAGGTACATCGGGCCCGGTGGTGTATGTAGAGCTGAGCGAGGCCCCGGCTCAAGTCCCTGAGCTACCCCGCCCAGAGCCACAAGTGCGGAGCTCACCCAAAGAAGACGCTGCTGCGTTCCCCCTGCTGATAGCAGCTGCATCGTTGGAACCGGCTGTTACTCCGGCTCCGTTGGAAGTAGTGGATGTGGCCTGTCCTGAGGCCGCGGTTATGCCGGCGCTGGAGCCAGCTGCGGCCGACTTAGCAGGCCCTGTGACTCCAGCCCTCAAGGACCCAGCTGTCCCCATTTGCCACCTGGCCCCAGCGGCTGCTGGGCCGCAGATATCATCGGCCGCCTCTGCCCCACGTGCTTTTCCAGCAAAGTCCCGCCCACCGGACTCTGGGACTGGCGCGGCACTCTCCGTTTGGCTCGCGGAGGCGATCAAACAGAAGAAAGTTCGGGAGCAGGAGGTATGAAGCCTGCTCCACTCAAAAGGGGAGGCTGGCATGGCGGTGCAGAGATCACGGGGACGGCTGGTATACACCAACGTCGACAGGGGGTACGGCTTCATCTGTGACACAACCGGCCAGAAGGTGTATGTGAATGTGGCCTCCATACGGCATGGTCGGGCTCTGAAGGAAAGGGACTTGGTTTTCTACTATAAAGAATACTGCCCCCGCGGATATTATGCGGTGGCAGTACTGGCAGAGCCCGAAGAAAGCGAACCCCCTTAAAGAGGACTGTTGTGGACACTCCCTATATCTCCGGGGGGCTCCACGGCTGTGGGGTCCCTCACTACTAGCCACTGCGTAGTGAAGTAGACTGTCGAGAGTTCGGTGCACTGTAGTGCAGGTTCGGGAGAACAGTTCTAGTTTAAAAAAAAAAAATGCTTCATTTGCTGAGTTTATTTTTAGTATGTTCCTCTTACAGGATGTTATTTGCTTATTTGAAACTTGACAGAATGGGGATACGGAGATGTGGAGGAGTGTCCAGGTTCAAGGAAGGGGGGAGAAAGAAGTCATGCAGTGTTTGTGTTATATGTTTGTTTTAGAAGCAAAAGGAAAATGAAAAAAAATATATAAAAAAATGGGGTACTTGTGATATTGTAAAGTTATTTTGTTGTATAAAATGCACAAGTAAATGCAACAGGTCCGGGCAAGAGAAGGTCTGTGGGACCAACGGGAAGTGTGAGATCCGAAGAGGAGTCTATGTGTGAAGAGGGTCTGGGAGACCGAGACGCCGACCATGACATGTAACTGAAAGATGGGTAAAAGAGTTGGAAGGCGTGAGAGAGACAGCCGTCCTAGGTCAGGTCCCCCCCAACACCACGGACACCACTGAAGGAGGAAGGCGGGCGCTGGTAATGATCTGGTAGGTGTGATACCTCGATCATGGCGTACCGAATAGTGGAAGGTGACAGTAGGGGAAGGTACACGCCATAGAGAGAATATGGGTGTACCTAGCCCAATTTGAAAGATGTTGTCATGTGGCGTGCGTGCTGGTGAGTAGCAGTAGGCTGCTAGGAGCATAGTGCTCCCAGTATGGTTCGGCCCCCGCAGGTAGTGGGCTTGGCCCAACAGCTGGTCCGACAACAGAGTGTAGGTGAAGCTTCAGAACGACGAAGGCAGGGATGACGATTGTCTAGGACAACAATGGACAAAGGAAGGGAGAGTGTAGGGAAGGTGACCTGTCGGACGGACGGACGTGTCAGAATAGAGAAAGATAGGTTTGCACACTATAGACAGATGTCAGTTACTACAGTGGGGAAACAGCTAGGAAAGTGTAGTGGACGTGCAGTACCTTGGGTTGACCATTAGATGGCACGGAGGAGTGTGAGCAAAGGACTTGACATCAGCTTAGGGCTTTAGAAACCGTTGGTCATGGGGGGCGGAGTTACAGTGACAGTGGACCGGGAGTGCTATAAATACTGAGGGAGGGTTCCAGAAGGGTCCAGTCCCCAGGGGGAGCTCCAGTGACAGGAGGATTGTGACAGTCTGTGCGCTGTGAGGAGAATCCAAACCAGGGGGACTGAGGAGAGAGAACGTCAGGGGGGTGGTCCTGACAGGAATACCGCAATATAGACGAGACACAGAGGTTATATAGACGAGGCACAGAGGTTACGGATACCGTGTTAAGAAAGACGTTGTGACCAGTGAAATTACTGTTGGTTTACAGGCCTAAGGCGGCCACAGTGACGGACCTGTCAAAAGCGTCAACAAGAGTAAAGGGACGGTACGTATATATACGTCCCCGGCGAAAGTACGGTGTTCTGTGGTGTATTGTAACCGGAGAGCCTTGAGGAAAATTGCAGAGTGCTGTGAGGCTGTCAGGCGGACAGCGAGTGAATAAAGCTTGGACCTGTTGCACCCGAAAATGGCCTCTATTTGTCTCTGTTCATCTCCGCGCGGTATGATGAGAGACCACCCCCCCAGCTCGGCCACCGACCCTACATTTGAATGCCTCTTTTTTTCTCCTGTAAACTCTATGTTGATGCCTTTGCCCCAAAAGCTCTACTTTTGTCTCATCTGACCAGAGAAGATTCTTCCAAAATGTTTTAGGCTTTTTCAGGTAAGTTTTGGCACACTCCAGTGTGGCTTTTTTATGTCTCGGGGTAAGAAGTGGGGTCTTCCTGGGTCTCCTACCTTACAGTCCCTTTTCATTCAGACGCCGACGGATAGTATGGGTTGACACTGTTGTACCCTCGGACTGCAGGACAGCTTGAACTTGTTTGGATGTTAGTCGATGTTCTTTATCCAACATCCGCACAATCTTGCGTTGAAATCTCTTGTCAATTTTTCTTTTCTGTCCACATCTAGGGAGGTTAGCCACAGTGCCATGGGCTTTAAACTTCTTGATGACACTGCGCACGGTAGACACAGGAACATTCAGGTCTTTGGAGATGGACTTGTAGCCTTGAGATTGCTCATGCTTCCTCACAAGTTGGTTTGTCAAGTCCTCAGACAGTTCTTTGGTCTTCTTTCTTTTCTCTATGCTCAATGTGGTACACACAAGGACACAGGACAGAGGTTGAGTCAACTTTAATCCATGTCATCTGGCTGCAAGTGTTATTTAATTATTGCCAACACCTGTTAGGTGCCACAGGTAAGTTACAGGTGCTGTTAATTACACAAATTAGAGAAGCATCACATGATTTTTCGAACAGTGCCAATACTTTTGTCCACCCTCTTTTTTATGTTTGGTGTGGAATTATAGCCAATTTGGCTTAAGGACAATTCTTTTTGTGTTTTTTCATTTAAGACAAATTAAATGAAGATAATAATACCAAATAATTTGTGTTTGCAATCATTTTCAGGAAGAAACTGAGTATTATCTGACAGAATTGCAGGGATGTCAATACTTTTGACCACAACTGTAGGTTGCACATATGGTGCTTCCGCCCCTGAACTATTCATCAGTAACATCATTATTTTAAGGTTGAATCACTTTTCAGATCTGGTTCCATATTTTTCACAATATACAACAATAATGTGTTTTGACGGTAAGCGCACTGCTCTCTCAATGTTATTTTGGAGCAACAGCGGGTCTATCTCTACAGATATTACGTATGGTGTGAGTGAAAAAAGAGTAATTGCTCATTATGCAGTCTTCTGTGTAGACATTCAATATATAATTTTGCAGTAATTGCTCTGAAGAGATATTTTATAGGCATGTACGCCTTTAAATTAATCCACTAAATACTTATGCACTTCTATGGTTTAAGCTGCTCCTCTACCCAGCTTTAAGTGCTTGAGTCTGAGATAGGGAAAATGTGAAACCCAATAAAGAAAAAACTGGTGGTGAGCTCTGAAAAAATCAGAAAATTGTGAAATATGCAAGCAGGCTTGTCACCTGTTATATCTCAATACTGCTGCATGTCAAGAAAGGATGGATATTTATAGAATAAGCCATAATTAAATTATTGTTAAAAAAGGTTATTGACAAATTTTTCACTCTTTTACACAATGGGTATTTTTAAAAGGCAAAATATAGGGAGATCATCAAAACTCATCTATAATTTTCACCATAGGCGATGTCTTGAAAAAGTATTTATACACAGTGAAGTTTTCTTTAGTTTTCACGGTAAACTTAAATTTATGCTATTGGGGTTTTATGTGATATACCGACACAAAGCAGCAAATATTTGTGAGCTGTAAAATAGTCCATAGTTTTCTAATTATTTTAAATGTATAATTCTGAAAATTGTGGTGTACATTTGTATTCAGCCCACTGTTGTTTGATACCCTTGACCAAATGCCTCCAGAAGTCACATAATTAGTCAGTTGAGTCCTCATGTGTGTAATTTATTCTCAGTATAACTATAGCTGTTCTGTAAAGTTTTGCTTGAGAACAATAGGTATCAAACACAATCATGAAAGCGAAGGAACACACCAGACAGGTCAAGGATACAGTTGTGGAAAAGAGTAAAGCAGGATAAGGTTATAAAAAATAGCCCAAGCTCTGCACATCTCATAAAGCACTGTTCAATAAATCATCAAAAATGGAAGGAGTATGGCACACATGTAAATATACCAAGACATGACCATTTACCTAAATTGACATCCCAAGCAAGGTAAACACCAGTTACAGAAACAGCCAAGAGGCCCACGGTCACTCTAGAGGAGCTGCAGAGATCCACAGCTCAGGTGGGAGAATCTGTCATCAGGAAAACTATTAGTCATATACTCCACAATTCTGGCCTTTATGGAAGAGTAGCAAGGAAAAAGACATTTTTGAAAGCAATCCATAATAAGTCTTGTTTGCAGTTTGCAAAACAACAATTAAAGGACACATCTTGCATGTGGAAAAAGGTGCTCTGGTCAGATGCAACAAAAATAAAACTTTTTGACTGGATGCAAAATCCTATGAGTAGCAGAAAACTGAGACTGCATATCACCTTGAAAACACCATCCCCACAGTAAAACAGGGTGCTAGCAGCATCATGCTGTGGGGATACTTTTCTTCAGCAAGGAGAAGGAAGCTGATCAGAACTGATGAAATGGATGAATGGAGCTATATTTTCAAGACAATCCTGGAGGAAAACCTGTCACGTGATGCAAAAGATTTAACACTGTGTACCACCGGCATCACTGCATGTTTCTCCCCTACCCCAGCAGGGACATCGACTTACTCACCGTCACTGCCCTCTTCCTGTACTTCCTCCCCCTATGGCTGCTGCCCGGGGTCTGTGCAATGCTCGCGGATCCCCAGGCACTGTGCTTAGGGTACGCGTGCAAGCTCCTTCCTTCTTAAAGGGATAGCGCGCACAGTCCTAAAGTGTCCCCAGCCAAATCCTGGGAGACCCTTATTAAGGCACCTCGAACATGATGAGAGGTCTCCTGTAGCTGACAGTCAGTTTAACTGTCCTGTACCTGTTTGCCTGTACTTGCCTTGTGTTCCTGTATTTCAGCCATGCCTGCCAGCACTTACCTGCCAGTCTCTTTACCATCCACTCCTGCCTGCACTTGTTGTGCCTATCTGTACATCAGCTATACCAGCCTGCACTTACTATGCCTACCTGAAAACCAGCCATACCAGTCTGCACTTGACATGCTTACCTGTACACTACAAATACCAGCCTTCACCTGCCATGCTCTCCTGTATATCAGTCGTACCTGCATGCACTTGCTGTACTCTCCTGTATAACAGCTGAACTTGCTTGCACTTGCCATGCCCACCTTTATATCAAATTGATTAGCATTTGCTGTCCTATCGTAGGAGGTGTGCTGGGGCTAATTTGTGCTCTGCATCCCTGTGCACATCTTCTTAATAAAATCGGTTACATTTTGTACGTTTTACATGTAATGTGTTATGTGAAGCTGTTTTACTGTATATGAACCTGATAGATAATGTACCTATTGTCATGATCTCAGTGCGGGTTTGACTCGCATACATGGGGTTAATGTCTGGAACCAGTGCTGATGACTGGCATTTCTGGGGTTAAAGGTTGTGATCACAGTGCAGGCTTACCTGCACACCTGGGGCTATGATTGTGGCCTCTCCCTGGTTCTGGGAGAGGCTTCTTATAGCCTCAGGATGCTCCCATCCCCGTCAGTTATACTTTCGCCCTTGGCATTGTGTGGTGACCCCTGAGTGTGTTTGTGCTGTGTTCTGGTTGCTTGATTCTCTATGTATTACTCGGCCTGTTCTCTGGATATTGCTTTGGATTCTGCTTGGTACATTCTATGTCTGTTTGGTTTTGACTTCTGCTTGGCCCTGACAATCCGTTCTGTCTCATCCCTGGTACTTTACTGATATCTCTGTGTATGACCTCCGTTTTTCCTGACTCTGAGTATTTCTGTATAGTGTCCTGCCATCTCTGAAAGCAGGATGCTAAGCCCCGCCCCCTTGCAGTCACATGACCATAGGTCCTGTGACTGCTTGCTAAAATCAGCGTCCACAGGTCCTGTGTATCTGTACTTTCTGACTGTACCTGACCCCGGGTCCCCCCACAGTGCGGGTGAGTCCCTGCTCAGCGGAGGCTGCACACCGGCGCTGACTGGATTCTGACACCTATGTTCATGTAATGTGGTATTGTTTATATATATACATATATATATATACTGTATATATATATTCATATATATATATATACATCTTTATGGATTAGGGAAAGAGATATAGTGTTAAAGTTAGGGTCAGTGATAGTAAGGGATCTTTTAGGAGTTAGAACAGTGGGGGGCACTCTAGATAGAGAGATTAGTTTAGATTGAGTTAAGATGAGAAATACTTAAATCAATAGGATGTTAGCTAGGGGGAGGAGCTAGAGAAGGGTGAGGAGAGTTTGTCCTGAGGTAAAGTTAGCTGTGGATAGGAAGAGGAACATTGAACAGTGAGGTGATTGACCGGAGCTGTGTTATGACAGAGGCTCATGAATCCAGGCCCTACGGATGGACAGACATATGGGCACAAGCAGATTTGGGCAGCATGAGAGAAGCAGCAGCTAGGCTTATGGGAAACTTCCGTGACGTCCAAGACCCACTGTCTGACAAGGATTGACCGCGGCATCTTTTACTTTTGTCCAAGATGGAGAAAATGGTCAGGGAGCATCAGGAACAAGCTAGTCCAGCTACTCAGGGAGCTGAGGTACCGAAGGATACGGTACGGAAACAAATGGTAACAGGAGGAACCAAGGACAGTTCAGGGAAAAAAATGTCCATCCTGTATGAAGATTCCTGTGCGGTATCTATATCTAAACTGAATGAGTTAAGTAAACTTGTTATGTTTGAATTGAACTTGGACTTTTAGAATCTTTGTGTGTTGCTGATGAAAGCGGGAATTCTGCAGCCTGAGAACTCTGACCCACAGGTGGGTGAAGTGCACTGCAGACACGGCACATGCAAGAAGGGACACTTTGCTAACACAGAGGGACACCAGGGTGTGCCAGAACAGCAGCCCCTTTGCCATGACTAGCACCCTGACCCCCGTTAAACTATTTTGATGCCTGAATTGAGGTTTGAAAATAAGAAAAATCTGCATACATCTTTTTGTGCCAGTGAGCTGTCATTATGCCATTCCACCTCCCTGGTCCTTCTCTGCTGATCAACATCTATGATTCAGGAGGCCCGGTGACGTATGGCATCGGACTCCTCCATCCCCCCTTCACAACTTCAACAGTTTCTATATCTATAGCTACATAGTTGAAGTCAGTCAGGCTTGGTCAGACCCACTAAAAAACAGATAATTATGAGAATTCTCTGTAGTTGGGAGGAGGATCTACCTCCACAAAAGCAGCAGACAGTGCAATGGCTGCTCTGCATGTTAGGCCGCACAGAGGATGACTCAGTGTCTGTCTTTCGCAGAGCAGAGAGGCTGCTTTAAAATATGACCATAATGTCTCTCTGCCTTCCCTGTTCTGTGTACTAGTGCTCAGTTCTTCACCTCCTGCCTTCACCATGCAAATACAGCAACAGAGCTCCGCAGTTGGGCCCCAAGAGGAGGTGAGGCTGCATCACAGAGAAGATGGAAGTACTTGAAGAAACTGGCAAGTATGGGCAGCATGCATCATGAGCACTCATCTACTAAGAGTGAAAGTCCTTGTGTAATGTGTGTGCAAATACTATATGTGATGCTTAGGTTTTAATGTGTGTACATCTATGCTTTCACATATGTTCACAAGTGGCATTTCACTAGTTTGAGAAAGACCTTGTTTAGTGGGGCTGAAGTGCCACATGTGGTCATATAGAAGAATAAATACATTTAGTTATGCGGATATTTTTGCTGCATTTTCTCTAGCGAGTCTATTCCTGTTTGTACCCATTTGGGATATAGAGTGCTGCTTAAAGGGAAACTGACAGCTGCTACATGTTACCTGATTTATGACCACCATGTATTAATCATTGGCTGTAAGATCTCAACCATGTATGGTTGACTCTGAAATGCCACAACATTTCAGAGAAAAACCATACTGTAACGCTAATGCCTGTGACCCTGACTGGGCCATGTCCCATTTCTCGGCAGGAACGCCATCAAACTCTCTGCCCCGGCTGCTCAGTGTTGTCTCTGTTCCCTGCATGGCCTCCTTGTCCCCTCGTCCTGTGGACGTTGCGCAGGTCTTCAGGCAAGCGTGCCGCACACTCCCGATTCTTAAAGGGACAAGGCGTGCATCTTGGAAATGCCCCCAGCTAATAGCTGGGAGGCATTTACTTTTTAAGACATAGTCCCTTGTAGGGAGGTGCCTGTACAACTCTCTCTTCAGTGCTAGTTTGTGTTTGTCCCTGCTAGTTAGTTGTCAGGTCTCAGAACCTTTTCCTGAATCTATTCCTGAATCTTTTCTGTTAGTTCCTGAACCTGTTGTAGAACCTGCTTAGTCTGAAGTTTAACCTGTACCTGTGACACGTATTGTCTAACCCAGAACTTCTCACTCCCATTGCCTGTGTGACCTGAACCTGAAACCATTCCAGCGGTGTGTGAACCTTAAGCAGCTCCGGCGGTACCTGAACCTGAAACCACTCCGCCAGTACGTGAACTTTACGCCATTTCAGCTGTACCTGAGCCAGAAACCTCTCCGGTGGTATGTGAGCCTGAAACCATTCCAGCAATAGGCGAGTCTGCAGGCGCTCCAGCAGAACCTGAACCAGAGACAGTGTACATCCTATCAAGTGTTCCAGGATCTGCACTGTCTGAACCTTCATTAGTATCCTGTCCTGCCTTGATCTCTGAGTCCATGTCTGTGCCTTTGGGTCAACTGCCACTGTTCCGAAGACTGTCCTTGAAGTGGCACCTTGCGGCCACCTGCAACTCAAGACTAACTCCAACATCAGGAGCTCTATCAAAGACCAGGTGGCTGCTTAGCCATGCCCCTCCAAAGGTAAGCCCTGACCGTTGTGCAGTGGGTCCATGATCGACATGTGTGACACATGCTTTAAAAGCTGCCAGTGACCGAGGTGCACTAGAGGCTAGTCAGACACATGAGTCTCTGGCGGCTTCTCCCCATCCACTCCACTTGAAAGTCAGATCTCTCCCTAAACACACAGGCCTGAATAGATCTGTCAGTCACTGGCAGTGGATGAGTAGATTTTTTAAGCAATGTTTGGGCAACAGGTCTCATGGAAATTTTGTAAAAATAAAAATAACAAAATAGATTATACTCACCTGCTGTCACCCTCCTTGATCAAACACAGTCAGATTTGAGGTCTGCGAAAGTAGCAATAATGTAACCATTCTACCAAACAGAACCACTGCAGCTTGATAGGCTTTAATACAGGTAACGAGTTGATTAGGAGCGTCTAACTAGTCTGTAGGAGCCAGTAAGTAGGGGATCAAATACTTATTTCTCCCTGCAAAATGCAAGTAAATTTATATAATTTATACAATGTGATTTTCTGGATTTTATTTTTGCCAGAGAATATGGGAAGCAAGATGTGCCACAGTCCGCGCTGCTGAATCCACAAAATCACCTGGGATGCAAGATGTAGTAACAAAGTACTGCTTTATTCCTTCCTACGCGTTTCGGCGCCCTTCCTGGCACCTTCCTCAGGGATATATCCCTGAGGAAGGTGCCAGGAAGGGCGCCGAAACGCGTAGGAAGGAATAAAGCAGTACTTTGTTACTACATCTTGCATCCCAGGTGATTTTGTGGATTCAGCAGCGCGGACTGTGGCACATCTTGCTTCCCATATTCTCTGGCAGTTTTTCCACTTTGGAGTGGTCGGTGGAGGTCCTGCAGCAGCTGATACTGTGTTATGTCTTCAAGCCAGTTGTGGGTCACACAACCGGAATAAGTGAGTGGAACTGCATTACACCACTCACATCGTAGTGTCACTAGTGATAGGGCACTATTGCACCTCTTGTTCCCCCACCCTTTTTGTATGGATTTTATTTTTGATATTCTATCTTTCAATGTTAAAATTAACCTACCCTTAAAATTATAGACTGTTCATGTCTTTGTCAGTTGGCCCAATAGACTTGATCCAGTATGTAAAGAAACAGCATCTCACCATGTTTGTAACAATATAGAAGGAGAGGTAAAATAGTGGACCTCCAGAGTCAATGGTACTAGTGGACCATTTGCACTCCTGTCTGACTCTGCCTGCCGGCATAGATTTTTAATACCAAGGGGTAACTTGAAGCTCCTGTGACTAAGTGAAAAATCTTTAACATGACTGTCACCTACCATATGCCAATTATAATACTGATGTCCTCTTATGGAGCGGAGGAGTACACAACAAAACTATCTGAAAAATGAAGCTGTTATTTTACGGTTACTGTTGTGTTTCGGTCACTTTCATCTTCTGCCGGGGAAAATGTTGTGCATCATTGTAAGCCACCCAGCATTAATGAACATTAAATGAGCTATTTTTCAATTTCCTGAAATGTGTGCATCTGCGTGAGCTGCTCATTAGCCTTATATCAGAGATAAGGAACATGCTAAATAGAGTATATATGTTGCCAAGTTAGGTTCAAGCTTCCTCAAACCTGAATGATTATATTCCAGAGGGTTAAACAAGTTCATTAAACATGAGAATCCTTAAATTTCACATCTGTTGAAAGGTTTCCTGGGAGTTGTGATACCATTTGACATAAGAATACAGTGCTGATCTGCAAAAATGAATGCTAGTACACGTACCTAGATTCATAATGTAATTTTTTTCCGGGCCCTGTGCTGCTTTGATAGATATAATTTCAGAAGATAAACACATTAGATATGATGTACGTTCAGTCAATATAATGAAACATACAGTATGAATGCAGGAAAATAATCTATGAGGCAGAAGAAGGACCCACAAATCCATATGCCACTCTTCCCTGAATGCAAGGGAAAGTTTTCAGGCACTTTGAGGTTCATCCATTTTTCCAATTTTTTTTTGTTTCAAACTAAAAGGTGTATGAAAGCAGGAGGTAAGGTACTGGATGGCAGGTATGTATTTCTGGAATAGTTTTTTTATCTTGACTGGATTTTGGATCCGGGATTTAGCAACGACCAAAAGAGCCTGGGTGGGAAGGATTGTTCCCATTCGCTAGTCTTGGTCATACAGACATACTAACAGGCAGCTGGGTTAGTTCAATAGTTGGTGCTGTTTTGGAGCTGGAGAAAGACCATTCATGGTGAATAATCTATGCTAAGAGACTTAGGAGTGCCTGTAATTCCAAATTGGTGAGACCTTTTGATTTAATTTGCCTGAGGCCAGGATCACACTTGCGAGAAACTCGCACGAGTCTCGATTCTCAATACCTGGCACTGCCTCCGGTACTCGGACCGGAGCTTTCAGCTGCATAGAAATACGTGCAGCCGCACACTCTGGTCCCGAGTGCGGGAGGCAGTGCTGGGTATTGAGACGCGAGACTCGTGCGAGTTTCTCGCAAGTGTGACCCCGGCCTTACCCAGAGAAAGGACTGTTTTGTGATTCATTTGTGCTGAAGAAAGGACAGTTGATATTCATTTGTGAAGAAAGGCTTCTTTCTTTTTTGAACATGTAAAGTGTATGAAGGACAAAAAACATATTTCCCGAGATTTTTTCAAAGAGTTCAGTGTCTGTGCATCTCAGTGTAAGCTAAAACTGCTACATGTATTTGTTAGAAAGTAACGTTTTAACTAATTACGGTATGTGTTATTCTGTCACTTATACCGATTTCTAATAAAAACCTAGAAGGAGGGATAGTCAAGAAGTTTATTTGTCTGCTACAAAGATAAAATGCATGAAAGAGCAGGAACCACAAGTTCTAGGGCAAAACATGGTCATGAAATGTGGCACTATGATAGATTTGAAGCTGTCACCATAAATACAGTTGTGTCATTTTCTTAAAGGGATTGGATTGTCCATGAATTTAAAGAGGACATTTTTCCACTTTGAGCATGTTAAACGGGCCACATCATGGAAAATTGACAGCAAACGTAGTTTTTATTTATTTTTTTTTCATTTTTCATCTCTGTTGCAGAGATGTTAGCCTGTAAAGTTTATATGCTAATTTCCTCTTTATCCTATGGGGCATTACCAGAGACTTGTTTCTGCATGGCATTGATCAATCATAACAACCTGTCAATTTTGAAAAATTTTTTTTGTATGCACTATATTTTTTTTTGAAAAATAAAAAGAAAAGAAAAATCCATTTCTGTTGAGCCGGACTCCAATTTTTTCTATTGTCATTGACCAATCATGAGCAAGAGGTGGAGGGGAAAAAAACAAGAAAATGCCCCCATTGAATGTCAGAGCAGGCTTTTTCTGTGTGGTATGATATGACATGTAATGATTCTCAGCTCTGCCCTCCTCACTGCTCTCACTTCATTCACTGTGATTACCGTTATGACTCATTCAGACATCAGTACTTTCCACTTTTCAGAAAAACCAACTTATTATTCTGATCAGACTTTGATCAAAGTTTGATCAGAACTTGGTCCGACTAACATCAGTTGTTCTTGTTTATGGAGATAATGAAAAAGCTTCTCCACCTTCTCCTATCTGACAATGTGAAAATCAGACCATATCCGAGTCATTTGAGTGAGATCCAATTTTTTTGACAGACCCATAGATTTACATTGCTAATTTTTATTTGACACTCGGATCAAGATTGGATATGTCTCTGATATTTTCCAACGAACACTCGATCCGAGGAAATAATTGGACATATACACCATCCCATAGAATATCATAAATACAAATGCTATTCGTGAAAACCACGGATTGCACTAGAATGGAAAAAATCGGACATGTGAAGAAACCCTATATCAGACTTGTATTTCAGTGCAAACACCTCTTGCATTTCTCATCTCACAGCCCTGTCATTTCTTCTCCACTTCCCCTCCTGCCACACTAACACAGTGCTGTGGGATGAGAGCTGCAAATGCAGAAGTGCTTTAATGACGGCACTGAGAAGTAAAAAAAAAAAAAAATAATTGTGTTTTATTCAGCTTTGCAGTCACAATTTTATTATGTGACCAGTTTAACATACTATAAATGGTAAAAAGTTGTCTTTACAAAATTAAACTCAGCAATGGAAATGTTCTAAAGCATGAAAAGCAAACATTAATCACCTTATAAACATCTTGCTCCAGTACTCAGGTCACCCATGTCAGCCAGTGTTTACTTTCTTGTTCCTTTTTCCACACCCCTCAAAAATGTATTGACATGTATTGTGTTGCATAAACAGTAATTATGCCCCTACAAAAGCTCATTGGTGTTTTCACCCACTGCAATACCACTTTAATGGTCCCCAAAGAGTCTGAAAACTTCCAAAATGCCCCCCACACAGAGTATGATCAGGGCCGGCCCGAACGTATAGGCGAACTAGGCGGCCGCCTAGGGCGCCGACCCAAAGGGGGTGCCAGAGAAAAAATAGAAAAAATTATAAAAAATCTTTTCAAAAGGCAAAAAGTTTTAGGGATGGAAAGAAAAGTGTACATATTTAAGGGCAAATATGACGCAAGAGAGGTTGGTTGGGTTGGCAACAATTTCGATAGAATCTGAAGTTGCTAAACAAATTAATCTCGGTGACTTAGTGTCATCCTTTTAAAAAAAAGGGCAAGGAAACAAAAATTTTAATTACCTATGGTTGTTTTTGTTTTGTGTTATTGATTACTTTGTATATATTTGTCCCATACAACTTCTCAGAAGATTAAAGAGTTAGGAGAGAGTTAATTAATCATTGTTGTTGTGGTTTATTTTGCTCCTAAATTTATATCCCAAGTTTTCATCTACTGCCAAGAATAGTAGGGGCGCAACAAAATAGTTTCACCTAGGGCACCGTAATCTCTTAGGCCGGCCCTGAGTATGATTGAATTCCCCACACAATATGTCCCACAGAGCCATCAACATGCCCCCACAGTGCCCCTGCAAATTATAATGCCGCCATAGTGCCCCTAATACAATGCCCACACACAGTATTCCCAACCCTCAATGTGTTTCTTCACAATATGATGCTGTCACAATTCCTCTAATATACTATGATTCCCCCACACAAACCCTCAATAGAGTATAATAACTCACATAGGCCCCAATACAGTATAATGCACCACAGCATATTGCCCGTAAAGTGCCCACAAACAGTAGCATGGCCCCCGTAACTACCTACACTCAGTATCATGGCTCCCACAACCCTGCACACATAGATTCATGGCCAACATAGCCGCCGAACAAAGCATGATGGCCCCAACACAATATTGTTACCCACACTCGATATGATGCACCCACAGCCTAACACACACTTTGATGACACCACAGTCCCCCAAACACAATGTGATACAGTATCTCACACATCAGTATGATGTCATTACATCCTACCCACCTACAGTATATTAGATTCACAGGATGAATGGTGGAACAAGTAGCTACCAGATCCCTGTTTAATCATTCTATTGAAGGGGTATCAGCATCCTGGGGATGCATATACCATAGTGATGACAACCGAGGGAGCAGGGCGTTTCCTCTTGACACCAGCCTCCTCCCAACTCATCGAACCCATAGTGGCTATGTGGTAAGCCGGTATGCAAAATATGCCTTTGTGTACAAGACACTGAGATCAGTGACTGATTGCAGCAGTTGCAGTGGCAAGTAAATGTTTTGGCACCCCTGGACAAAATTACTGCTATTGTGAACCTTTAAGCAAGTTGAAGGGTCGTCTTTCAAGCACTGCAGTTTTATGGTCCAGCCACAGATTTTCAATGATGTTCAGGTCAGGGAACTGAAAAGACCATTGTAAAACATTCAGCTTGCGCCTTTTGAGGTAGTCTAATGTGGATTTTGATATGTGTTTAGGATCATTATCCATTTATAGAAGCCATATTTATTTTATTTCAACTTTTTTACAGATGGTGTTATGTTTGTATCAACAATTTGTTGAAATTTCATTGAATCCACCACCATGCTGAATGGTTGGTGAGATGTTCTATTCCTGAAACTCTCTGTCCTTTTATCTCCACGTATCATTGTGGCCGAAGAGTTTTATTTTAACCTCGTTGGTCCACATATTGTTAGGAACGGCGGAATGCACTAAATAAAAATAATAATAAAGTGCGTTCGCCGCTCGGGGTCCACCGTGCAGTAGGTGATATAACTGCTGCTAAGTGGTGGTAGGAGCAATATGGCGGAAATGCGCACAGGGTTAAACTTCACCCAGGTGCACAGAGCAATCTCATTTAATTCACAGAGATGCCAAATAAGTACAAACACAATAGACTGAGCCTGTTGAGGTCACAGTACTCAGTAAAAAAGCACACACGGTATCAGGTCACAGGAGTAGCCCAAGACGGCGGCACTACGTCCATCTAGACCTACCGTGTGCGGAGCGTCACAACTGCGGACGCAGAGGGGCTGCTACTGCAGCACGGCGTGAACACTGCCGCTAAACGACAAAGCTATGACGCAAGCGCAATGTCGGACGCTAGCAGCTGTGGATGTTGCAGCAGAGGATCGCTGGCGCTGATTCTAACTCAGTCCTCAACCACATACGTAATATCAGAGGGAAGGGGTTTTTTAATGAGTCATTCACCAGAATCATACATCCATCCTCATAAACACGGCAGCAAGTAAGTCTATACTAGCGCATGGCGGAACAGCCATGCGCACCTTTTATAGCAGCCGGGACCTTCCGCAATCTTCCAGATCTCTGAGATAGACCAATGAGAACTGGAGCAGGACCTGAGCACATGACTCCCAATCTCCAATGGGAGATCGTCCCATGAGCATGCTCAGTAGGAGGACAGAAGGAATTAGCCTCAGGAGAGATTTGCTGCGAGGCAATCTCCTCTGCAATCTACTCTGCAGTAGATAAACAGCAGGAGACTGAAGAATGTGAGGGTCTGGATCCCTGCGGCTTAAACGCAGAAATCCGACGCATAACACATATCTTTTTTCCAAAATGCATCAGGCTTGTTTAGGTGTTCTTTTGCATATATCTGAAGCTGAATTTTACGGTGAGGAAGCAGGAGAGGTTTTCTTCTAATGACTCTTCCATGACGGCCATATTTATGCAGCTGTCTCTGAATAGTAGAACAATGTACTCTAGTTCTAGTTCTAACTCAAGAGTCTGAAAAATCTTTATGAAGGTCTTTTGAAGTCAAGCGGGGTTGTGATTTGTCCCTCTAGCAATCCTACTATCAACTCTCACTGAAACTTTGGTTGGTCTCCCAGACCTTATCATGACCTTCACTGTTCCTGTCATTTGCCATTTCTTAATTCCATTTTAAACTGAGGAAATGGCAACATGAAAATGCTTTGCTATCTTCTTTTAGCCTTCTGCTGCTTTGCAGGCTTCCACCATTTTCATTTTCAGAGTGCTAGACAGCTGTTTAGAAGAACCCATGGCTGCTATTTTTTGGTTCAAGGTTAGATAAGGCTGGGTTTTTATAAAGCTGTGAAATTTGTACCATCTGGCCTTTCCTAATGATGATAGTGAACAAGTCAGAACCCTAACAGGCTAATTAAGGTCTAAAACCTTGGTCAAAGTAACCTGAGCACACAAATCTCCAAGGATGCCCAATTGTTTGTATTGGCCTATTTTTCATTTTGGAATTATTAAAATGTAAAAAGTGACTTTTTTTTTACCTGAAATACAAAGGAAATGTGTCATCTTTAACTTTAGCCTTTCTAGAAATCATTTACGGTAATCTATATCTTGTTTAACTGTTCACTATGCAGTAATTTTGACCTGGAGTGCCCAAACTTTTACATGTCGCTGTATATAGTGTAGGTTTATGGTATGTTATTCTTCCGGGAAGAGTATTGTTGCTAGAACAATGGGAGAAATGTGACATTTTAGTTTTTATATCATTTTTTTGCAGCTAATTTATTTTTTAAACTCTTAGGCAACCTCTTTAACCTTATTTAGCCTTTTACATGGGAGAAGTGCACTCAAATGCCCTCATATTTGTGTGTAATAATCCTCATTTTATCCATAGAGATTTTATCACACTTTCAGCCTCATAAGCCAGCAACTGATGAACAGATTCATTAAAACTGACTTACGTTGAAAAAAATGCTAATATTCTTCAAATATTGTAAACCTAAAACTCAGTGTCATGAAAATGTTTAATATCAGTTTCTGTTGTGGTGAAGTTGAGTAAAGAATTATACTATAGAAACAGTAGAAGGAGGATATTCACCCCCTAAGTAGATATCACGTTGGTCATATTTATACTTAGCATTACTATTGCCATTGGGCCACCATAAAATATACAATGATTACATACTCCTTCACTAGCCTGTAAATAGTAGTATCACTACCATGCTGGGAAGGTTTTATTCTTTGGGACCATATTATTTTCAAACCCATTATCAAGTTCACTCCAATTATATAGTTGACTGGCTTACTGCTGCTTTGAGTCACAGCGAGGTCCATAAGAACAGGTGCCTCCTAGTGATTCTTCTTAAAAAATACAGTTTGAATAAATGGCTCTGAGCTATGTTATATTACCTATTTATCATTTCTGTCCATGAATATATAGAACACATAAAATATTGTTTTTGTTCTACATGATAAAAGTAACTATGGATCAATGAAATTAGAAAAATTATAGTTTTAACTAGAGAAGAGCTAATCGATTCAATGCAAATTGAATTTGCGCCAAATTTTTAAGAATTTGCTATACCCAGTAAATTTGAGCAATTTGCCAATCGATTTGAACGAGTCATGTAAAATGTTTGTAGCCTTTTTACATATTGTAAAACATTGTGTCAGCCAATGAAGGCCCGCTGCCAGAAGGGCTTCCTCACAATACCTTTTAGCTATCACACTGGATAGCACAGCCATTCGGATGGGTCCGTCGTAGCCCGTATAAAAGTAGAAGTAAGGAACGCAGCAGCCATTTTGAGATTAATATGAATAGTAAAAGGATGTCACGGCTCACAGTTTAGTGATAGAGTTAGGAAGAGAAACATTGAAAAAACTGTACAGATAGGGTGCATTTTACAACAGCAGTGGTGAAGAATGGTTGCCATTAACCCATAACCATATACTGTATGCTGAAGTCACGTTGACATTACTAAGGTTGTCTTTGTGTTAAGGAGCTTCAACGGGGTTGTATACAGTCAGTAAAGGAGCAAGTTGAAAAGTTCTTGATGGCAGATATGTGTCGCCAAGGTGGCTGGCCTCGGGGATATTAGTACTGGAATTGAAGGATCCAGTAATGGTACGATGCTGAGAATGTTTTTTTATTGGGTTCTGGATTTTGTGTCCAAGATTCAGGAGTGACCAAAGGAGTCTGGGTGGGAAAGGTCATACCCATACCTCGGGTGAAAGTGGCTCAGTTGCTTCTAACACGTGGGAGCTCCAGTGTATTCATTATTGCTGACCAAACAGAGAGAAGCAGTGCCTAGATCGCGGCATGGGTGAGACTGTGTTCGTTTATTGTGCCTATCCTGAGTAAGGTCTGTGTTTTTGTTATTGAATGTTTTTGCTGAAGAAAATCTGCTTGCGTGATGTTGAAAGTTTATGCAAGAAAAAACTTTAACCTGTTTGATATGGAAACTCATACCTGTATGGAGCTCAGCAGTTACCAAAGAGCATGAACCCTTACAAATCCTACAAGAATTCATTGTTTTACACACATTTTTTTAGGGCAATTGGAGGCTTTGTGGTACTTTTGATACACAGCAGATCAAATTTTGGGAGAAAAAATTGGCAAAGCTGGCTAATTTCAATGTCAAAATATTTGTTCATCTCTACTTTGACCATAACCCCTATTTGAGGAAAAGATTACTTCTGAGGGACATCTAAAGCTCTTTAGATATTTCTCTTACCTAGAGATAGAGTTTTTCAAATCTAGCATTATAGAGTTAACTTTTTTGATATATTTTAGGTGCATTACCAGAGTATGATCTACAATTCATGGACAGTTGTCAAGTGGAAATAATGAACGCATTTTTTTCACCATTAGATAACTGCAGAGCATGAAATCAAAGTGTCCTCACTCACAGGGACATACTGACTCAATATGCCCATAAATGCAAAAGACATGTTGGCGACCCTCATGGATTTTGGAGGGACTGGACGATTATTTTATATATGTATGGAAGTCTTATGACTTCTTCAACAGAAAATGTTGGTGAAAATTTTTGTAGGCATTTTGAACTTGAGTATTTCTGATCTTATATTCTGGTTGTAGGTAAGCAACCCCTAGTGATGTCTTACTCCTCTCTACCAAACTCATGCATGCTTAGTGAACCAAATATGCAAAAATATAGAGGACTCTTGAGGAAAGAGCATTCTGCCGATAGTTATTGAAAGTGTACTGTGGAATTAACCCCCCCACTGATTCAGACCTCTTCAAATTTTTTACCCTTTGTTTCACTGCAGCAATTTGGTAAATTTAAAAAAGTTATTTTTTTTCTCATTAAAATACATTCTGCACCCCATCTTGACTGAAAAAAAACTGAAATATAGAAATTTTTGCAAATGTATTTAAAAAGAAAAACTGAAATATCACATGGTCATAAGTATTCAGACCCTTTGCTCAGTAATGAGTATGTTGGGGTTGTATTTTGCAGAGCCTGGTTTTCTCCACACATACCGCTTAGAATTATCTTCGTCACATCAGACCAGAGAATGTTATTTCTCATAGTCTGTGAGTCCTTCATGTGTTTTTTACCAAACTTTATGCGGGCTTTCATATGTCTTGCACTGAGAAGAGGCTTCCATTGGGCCACTCGACCATAAAGGCCGGACTGGTGGAAGGCTGCAGTAATAGTTGACTTTGTGGAACTTTCTCCCATCTCCCTACTGCATCTGTGGAGCTCAGCCACAGTGATCTTGGGGTTCTTCTTTACCTCTCTCACCAAGGCTCTTCTCCCACGATTGCTCAGTTTGGCTGGACGGCCAGGTCTAGGAAGACGTCTGTTGGTCTCAAACTTCTTCCATTTAAGGAATATGGAGGCCACTGTGCTCTTAGAAACCTTGAGTGCTGCAGAAATTAATTTGTAACCTTGGTCAGATGTGTACCTTGCCACAATTCTGTCTCAGAACTCCTTGGCCAGTTCCTTTGACCTCATGATTCTCATTTGTTCTGACATGCACTGTGAACTGTGAGGTCTTATATAGACAGGTGTGTGCCTTTACAAATCAAGTCCTATCAGTTTAATTACACACAGCTGGACTCCAATAAAGGAGTAGAACCATCTCTAGGAGGATCACAAGGAAACGGACAGCATGTGACTTAAATATGAGTGTCTGAGCAAAGGGTCTGAATACTTATGACCATGTAATATTTCAGTTTTTCTTTTTTAATAAATTTCTACATTTCTGTTTTTTTCAGTCAAGATGGGGTGCAGAGTGCACATTAATGAGAAAAAAAATAACTTTTTTCAATTTATCAAATGGCTGCAACGAAACAAAGCGTGAAAATTAAACGGATCTGAATACTTTCCGTACCCACTGTACATTGGGGGCTTCCAGTAAAATTCACCCTGCTTTTACTTTGGAAGATCAAATGTTTGCTTTAAATTTGTTCTGTTTTTGTAGTTGGTAATACATGAACCTGTCAAAAAAAATCTGAAAATAAATATCCTAAAACAATACACCCAATTTTCCACCAGTAGATAGCATCATCAATCTCAATTCTAAATCAATAAGGTTTAATGCCAAACATATGACTAAATGTGTTAGTGAGTGACCGGGATCCTGGCTATTTATATTTCAACCTGAACCATGCTTTCCAAGACCCCACAAGCAGCATTGGTAACCATAGAAAGCCTTGACGCATTAACCTCCTCTGCATCAGCTACTGAGCCATCCTGCCAATGCTGCAGGTGCTTGGCTATCTAATTTTCAACCCTTTGATTATGAAAGTGTGCCTCCTGATCCTCTCCATTAATCAACACGCTTTAACGCCAGCTATGCAAATGCTTGGTCTTCCAGTCCTCGTCTTTCTAAGCCAAACGGGCCGTTTGCCAGCCGTACAAATGCCAGTGCTTCTAATCCTCTCCAGCATTAATCAGCAGGCTTTATGGTAACCCTGTAAATGCCTTGCATTTCCCATTTAGCCTTTTGCTCAGATCCAGCATGGATTAGTTGAGTTGAAATTATTGTCCGTTTCCTGAAATCCTCCTGACTAGCCAATCATTATAAGGAAGACCAAGACTCATCATCATTTATTACACACTACAGCCTCCGTTCACTTATGAAAGGCACTGCATGAATTGGAAATAAGAAAGCCCTCATAAAAACGAGTGATTTCAGGTACCATTAGATATTTTTCAAGAGGGTCACAAAGCGTGAAAATTAGCTGATCCAGAAGAGGAAAATATCTGGCTCTATAGTTCCAACTCCAGCAATAGCCAACCTCTTATGTCAACGTTAGCCCAATAGCAGGAAAGGCTTGTCATATGACTTGGGATATTTAGTCAAACTGGTCTTCTCCTAGAAGAAACCATGACATCCCTCACTGCTGCTTTACAGTGCTGGGGACCTGGGTTCATATCCCACCAATAGCAACATCTGCAAGGAGTTTGTATGGTCACCCCGTGTTTGCAATAAAGAGATTCCAAGCTCTGGGTGAACAATGCAAGGAACATCATATATACAGCTCTGGCAATAATTAAGAGACCACTTCCAAATGTTCAGTTTGTCTGATTTTTCTCTTTATAGGTATATTTTTGAATAAAACGTAAATTGTTCTTATAGTCTATAAACTTCTGACAACATGTCTCTGAATTACCAAGCAATAAATTTTGGTTTTTTTTTTCTGAAAAGGAGAAATGGTCAAAATTTAAAAAAACAAGCAGTGCTTTCAGACCTCAAATAATGCAAAGAAAACAAGTTCATAATCATTTAGAAATTTCACAAGGATATCGGAAAGAGATATAAAAGGGGAGACAAGGGGCGCAAAGTCGGAGTGTAGGTGTATATTCACAGCAAGAAGATATATATTGTTGTACTTACCCTTTTGGATGTCTTGTATGTACATTCAATTGATCCGTATGATGGATCCACTCCTTATAGTCTTCTGGTATGCAGCACAATTGCAGGAACTATGCCAGCCTTGATCCAAGGATTGCATGTGAATACAATGATAAAAAGAAAAATATATATATATATCCTTTCTTGGCACTTCCAGAGGACAAGGATAGTTTAGAGGTTGAGATGATTTGCTCAGTAACAAATTAGGACACTTTAATAGGAACAAAACAACGCGTTTCAGCCCACAACGGCCTTCATCAGGTATAATATGCGCTTTTTAAAAACAAAGCAATACCAAATATATGTACTTTTTATTTTTTTTCCTTTTAAATGTGGGAAAACGAGGTAATGTATACATATACTGTGCATAAAAGAACACATACACATATGCATACATATACCACACATATACTGCATATACACGCATACTGTACATACATACATACACATATATTTTGCATACATACACAGACATATGCACATACACATATACCATACATACACACACATTTGCACAGATATATTGTACATACACATATACCGTACATGCACACACAGATACACACACATATACTCTACACACACACACACACACAAATATACCATACATATAAAAACACACATATACATACACCATACATACACACACATTCCATACGTTTACACATACAGATACACACACATATACCGTACATACACAGCCACATACACACAGATGCACACACGTATACCATACATACAAACACACACATATACATACACATACACCGTACATATACACACATATACTGTACATATGTAAGCAGGTTGTGGGATGCAGTGACACAAGGAAGGCAGAGCAGCGGTTAACAATTTGATTAACAGTAGTGAAGCTTCTCACAGGGAGATAAACAGTTAAAGGGGTAACAGGGAAAAGAAAAGAGTGGCAATAAAGCAACAGATCTCGCTGTAAACTTATCGTGTCCGTAGTTTTCCTAATTCAGGTGATCAGTTGGGGGTTGTAGTTCCAGCAACAGCTGGCCAAATGTCCTCAGATGGGGTTTCTCAGGTCACTGTCCAACTTCTGGTGGCAACGGACAGTCTCCGGTTTTATCCGTTGAGCCCCAGTCCATAAACTCGCGCAGCCAAATTCAAAGGTGCTGCAAAGATCCCGGTATCAAATAGAGTCTCTTGTGCGCTGATCAGCAAGGGAACTGCAGCACTGAGTCCAGTGTACGGCCCTCTTTTCTGTCCACAAGCGCGGCCTCAAACTTAACAGACACCTCGGCCCTATCTCTGCTCACAATGATGGTGCAGCGCTTGTGGGATATCGGTCGTAGTCCATCGCAGCTCTGATGCTCGGGGCCTGGAGCACGCTGCACACGTACCTATTCTGCCCCTTGCTCTGGCTCTGCTGATAGGAAACTCACCGAGGCTGGGCGCACTTTTTCTCACATGCCCCCTCTTCCCGGCTCATGGAATCTGTCCGAACCCCTGTTCCTTCCCTCAGGCAACATGGGAGCAGCCTCGACAGTTCCAGACCTGGTTCAGTGCCGGTACCCACAGCCCGGTCTGCCTCCTTACATATACGCACACAGATGCATACAAATATACTGTACATTCAAACACACATATACATACACATACTGTATACCGTACATACACACACATACACAGTACATAAAACACACATATACACACATACAGTACACAAACATATACCATACATACACATACATATACCGTACATACATACATAAATATGCATACACATATACCAGACATACACACATATACATACATACATACATACACACACATATATACATATGCATACGCATACTAATTTATGATATCAGATGTTCGTATGAGTCGTGGAGGAGATTGGCCACATAGTTCAGAGATCAGCTAGGGAAGGCTGCAGAATCCACTGTGGGGGATGTGGATACAGAGAGAGAACTGATATCAGCTTTCTTTTGCTGCTGTACTGTCCCTTGCAGTGAGCCTCCTCCCCAACCTCTTCTCTGTGAGGAGATGCTGCTGGGAACACGGAACAGTAGAGAGATCAGAAGATGCATTTTAAGTCCTGCTCTTCCTCCACTGTGGTCCCCAGTATGCTGTGTGGCCAGGGTCCCATGACTACAGGTGAACACTCACCACTGGGTTGCGCCATGCAGGAGGACAGAGCCAGCAACCAGTAAGTGCTCTCACCAGTCTGGTGGGGAAAGCGTTCATTGGCCAGTGACTTCTCTCCCTGCATGACACACATTGTTTTTCAATTCCTGCACTCTGTGTACCTCTCTTTCCCTGGCTCTGGGTATCAGAATGATTATGGGCGGGAGTGAGGGGGGTCCGGTGCTGATTGACACCGGACCCCCCTCACTTCCACCTGTAATCTTGACTGAGTGGGCCTATAGCGGCTGTGTGGTCTTCCACAATGAACAGTATGCCCCTGCCTGCAAGGGCCCCCTTCCAGCTCCGGGCCCTGACTGCACCGGAGGTATGTTTCCCCTGGTGCTCCACATTGGGTTTTGCAAGTTTCATGGCATGGCTAGATGACCTCGTCTCCCTAGACCTATTGAGGTCTACTAAGACACATGCCTGTGACTTAGGATTAAGACTCATAGTCCTGTGCTTGGAGTGCTTTATCCCTTATACATTCTGTGCTCTCGTGCTGCAAGACCGCTATGCAACTGTATACCTTCGGCCTTCCCAGCTACCTGCCGAGTGCCATCTACTGGATCATTCTCCAGCTACAAGACCGCACAGACTGCATTGTGTTTTGTTGATACCACTTGATTAACCGTTCTATGCATATGTCCTCCTGTGGTCTCCAGTGTGCCAAGTCCTCGTACCCACCGTGCCTTTCTGCCTGATGCACCAACACCTAGTTTCCATGGGTCCATCCAGACTTGAGAATTTGTAAAACTGCCTCACAAGGTGAGCCTAACACCCATTAAATAAATAGCCACTGGTCAATGCAATTTTTCTGGCAAAAGGTTTTAAAACATATTTTAAGACAATTTTGGCTGCTGATTACAAATATGAACTTCGTTTTTGGCTATCACATCAGGATTTCTAGATATTTTCACTTTTTGATGAAAATTACTCCTATCGAATGTTTTATGATAAAAACACTCTTAAAAAAAAGACTCTTTGGTAGATAAAGATCTCTAACCAGATCATTCAAAGCAGACTGAGAAAACAGAATTGGTTTGTCACAATCTTAATCACATGGCTGAAAAATATCTGGACTATCTTCTTCATCAGTGAAGCAATGTGAGGAGAGATCTGTGTCAATGTTTTTTGGAAGCACAGTAAATTTTGGAACAGGTATGTCTTCACTATGGGCAACTGGTCGAATAGCTGAAAGGATCCTCAGGTATTGCAAATATTGCTTGTTTTTCTTATTGAAACCTTTTACATCGACAAGGCAGAGATAGCAGTCTTCTAAATGATTGCTTGGTTCTCTCCAAACCATAGGAACTCCAAACTGAAGTTTAGCATTCTTTCCTTGAGACCATGATCTCAAGCTCTCAATACAGGTTTTGCACACTTTGTGAGGAGCCCAATGCTTGTCTTGGTCTCCAAGTTTTACTTTGAAGTACGCAAAATACACCCTCTTAACAAAGTCAGTAATGTTGCGCCTCTGAGTCTTCACAGTAAAGTTTTCACAGATGTAATAAAAAATATTTGGATCATTTGAGCACTGTCTTCTGCGAGATGTAGAGGCCATTGTTAGATCAGCAAAACATCCTGCAGAGATATAGAAGATAAAAGTTGTTAGCTAACTGACTTGTTCATTGAATTTCTGTCCCCCCCCCCCCACACACACACCTTAGGTATTGATTCACAAACAAAAAACAGAAAAACAGCAGCATAAAAACAATAAATATCAAAATTCATTGAAAATTTCAAAAAATAAAAGAGTACCTGCACACGACTGTTGTGTACGTTGAAAACTGTTTGCTTACTTTCTTATCATAACAAATGGGAATTATGCATGTTCAAAGAAAACAAAGATATTCTCACATTTATTGGGAGACTAAATGAAAACTAAATTTACCTTAGTGAACCGTATAAACCGGCACTTTTCATACACAATTTATATTTTTCATGGAATTCATGAAAATGGGCTATATACCTATAGCGAAAAAACGTGCTGTGATAGAGAAATTATAATATCAGATTTGAATTCAGCACCCTCAAATTAGTATAAAACTGTTCAGAAAGTCCATGCCAGAATTTTTTTTTTTTGTAGACCAGTGTAGTTATTCTTATCCTACTTCTACCATTAATGGGGATGTCCAACATTAGGGACATTTTTTTAAGTAAATGTACTTAAAGCTTAAAATAGTCTTTACATTTTGCTTTTATTAAAAATATTGCATTGTCTGCCTTCTATAGCTTCTGTGTTGCACTGTCTCTTACTAGTTCTAGAATGAGTTAACTGAGAATCTGTCAGTAGGCTTGTACAGAGATTAGTTTTGACATTTGTCACACATTGATATTGCAAACCCAAAATTCCGAAAAGATCTTGAGCAGATGTCTTTTAACAGGCACCGTGCAGGTGATTAAAAAGCTTAGCGTCCAAATTATATTACAAAGATTTTTAATCTAACTCTTGTAACATCTGCCATGTAACAATCACAGCAGAATTTTAATTAAAAAACAGCAATATACTTTATTCAAGAATTTTATTAACATATGAAAAAGATAAACAATTACTAAACCTGAAAGTCTGGTGATAAGAGCTTGAATCTTTTGTCCTGTATGATTGCATTTTAAAAGGGGTCAGCCACTTTATTTTTATTTTAACTCATATGTTAGAGAAATTATTTTGTGGCACTTAGCTAATATAAAAGAAATACAGATTCTTCTTCTTCTCTTACTTCCGAAAACACTAAATATCTTTCCTGTTTCCAAAATGGCTACTGATAGAGGAGCATGTGACCAGACCAGTCCTTCCTCCTCAAGTTTAAAAAAACAAGTCATGAGAAGTCTGTTTTTCAATTGGAGGAGGCTGATGGTCCAAGTGGGTGTTATCAGACAGTTCTCACTATGTAGGTGACCAATCTTCAATGGTTACTTAGGAATATATCGATATTCTACTGTGGGCCTAAGAACTAGCAGTGTTGTGAGTTCATTCTCCCCTTCACCTTTGATGTCTGATGAACTCCCTCTGCTGGTGAAGAGAGGTAGTGAAATTGATTGGGATGGGAAGAACCTGTCATCTGAACAGGCGGAGTGTGATTGGACATCTGGAATTTCTGAGTGGATATAAGGCAGCCGACGCCCTGCACGGCTGCTGGTGATCCTTTCTGCTCTGAGCTCTTGCATCCAGCTTAGTTCCTGTGTGCTAAAAGCTAAGTTTTTGCCCTGCTATTATTCCATGAGATTTTGTCTGGTTTCCTTAGTGTTTGTATTCAGCCAGTCCTGGTTGGGACTGGATGAATTCCATTTTTGTCTCTGATCAGTTGATCTCTTTGCTCTGTTTTCAGAATATACCTGAGTGCTGATATAGTGATTTTGAAGTCTAGCGACTTCAGGGCGTTTTTCCCTATCAGACGGTTGGGACATTTTTGGCAGGATTTTTTGCGGATTGCAGCCAGTATCTTTTCTGTCCTGTCCTATCTAGTTAGTTGGGCCCCATTGTTTGCTCAGCCTGTCTTTCTGTCTGTGTTTGTGTTTTCATCTGTTTTTCACCGACAATACATGTTGGGGGCTGTCTATCGCTTTGGAGTCTGCTCTGGGGCAGTTTAGATTTCCCCTTTCCTTCTTTAGGCTTATGTAGTTCTCTGGCTGTGACGAGGGGTCTAGGGCACCGTAGGAACCCCCCACGGCTACTGTTAGTTGTGGTGTATAGGATCAGGGGTCTGCAATCCGATAGCTACCAACCTCTCCGGTTTTCTGGAATTAGCTTGTATTTTTGTTTTCTCCTCCTCCGGTGACTCATTCATAACATAGCAGGCAGTTAAATGCTATATATATGAAAGTTACACAATGCAGCTCAGAACAGTCACAGACTGCTCCTGCCGGTGATTCTGTGGCTTCCGCTGACATCACATCAGCAGAGCAGCGGTGTCAAGCGGTTACCGCAAGGGAGCAGAACCAGAACACCACAGCGTTTGGCTGTTCCTACTATGCTGAGAAGAAGCACTTCTCCAGTGTATTAAACATGTTTATTTCTTCCAGAAGAACAGGGATTAATCGGCCGTATTGGAAACTCCTACATTCAGCTGTACTCGGCTAGCCACTCCTTTTCCCTATATAATCTTGGGTCGATTACCAAGTCAGAGATAAGGCCCCGTCACACACAGCGAGATTGCTAGCGAGATCGCTGGTTTTGTGATGCAACAGCGATCTCGCTGTGTGTGGCACACATCAGCAACCGCCCCCCTGCTGGGTATCACTGATCGTGCACTAATGTCCTGGGCCATTTTTTGATCATTGGTCTCCCGCTGGCCAGCACGCATCGCTGCATGTGGCAGCGGGAGACCAACGATCAGCGAGCTCCCAGCGCTGTAAGCAGACGCTAGGAGCTGGTATCCAAGGTATATATCGGGTATCTAAGTGCGCACATCACTTAGTTACCCGATGTGTACCTTGGATACCTGCGTGCTCACACTGGGAGCAGGTATCCAAGGTACACAGTGGGTAACTAAGTGACACGTGCTTAGTTACCCAATGTTTACCTTGGATACCAGCGTCCTCGCTGGTCCTGATCGCTGGTGAGTCTGCCTGTTTGACAGTTCACCAGCGATCGTGTAGTGAGGCACCAGCGATCCTGACAAGGTCGTATCGTTCTCGGGATCGCTGGTGCATCGCTTAGTGTGACGGGACCCATAGCATTTGTTACATCACATTGGAGTGGGAGAATTTGGTTTTGAGAAGGAGAGCTAGAGGAGTTTATTAGTGACTGTTGTCTGGTTTGTACGCTTGGAAATTCCTTATCCTTCCCTGTTTTTCTTATTTCCCTCTCCCTACACACCCTGGTGAACACCTCAGATATATGTGAGTGTATATTTTGTGTGCGTGGAGTGTTCAGTTTACCCTTGTTTTTGGTACCCTGTCTGACGGGTTGGTGTACTGCGGTGCACAGTAGTGCCTCTCTTTCCTGGGTGGGGGAAGAGGACAGACAAAGGGCTGATCTGGGAGATAAGGCAAAGGTGGAGGCCCCGGCATCTTTGTCAACTGAAGTATCACAGGGAACAGGGTGAGCTAGGGCGCCGCCTAGTGTTAGGACCAGGAAAGATGCCCCTTGCCCCAGGTCACTCGCCAGTCGAATTGTGACAAGCGGCTTCTCTTCTACACTGCTCTGTTGATGGAGTGTGACTGCCAATGTCATGCTGATTGACATCTGGCTCCCCGCTGCCTAACTGTGGGAAGCCTGCTGGTAGTCAGCATTATGTCAGCTGTACAGCCTTCAAGAGAGCAGCCTGGAAGAGGAAAAGCTGCTTTGTTGAAGTGCAGCAGCTGAATTTCCGCCAAGAGCAGATGACCGCTATGTGTCGGCGACGGGTAGAACAGGCGGATGGTTGCCTGTTAGTTATTTGGCTCATGGTAAAAAAATAATTTAATCCTGGATAATCTCTTTAAGCAGGCAGCAACACAGAAGGTGGAAAAAGAATACCCAACCAGTGCAAGTTTCTTATGGTGAGAAGTACAACAGACAGTATTGAATTCCTGGTCTAATTTCTGTAAAGCGCTGTGGAATTAATGGCACTATATAAGTGAGTATTAAATAAATAATGTCCTGACTGAGTCAGGGTGAAGGGAAGGACAGTGCAGCTGAGTTTAGCTGTGTCACATTACAAACCCTTAGGTTTCCTCGTCTCATAGCAAGGTCACCTCTGCTGTCTGTACTGCCTCTCCTCTCACTTTTCCTGTCCGAAAATGTATGCGTAATCACACAGTATGTCTGTTGTGATCAACTTCTAATTGTTCTGCAGTGGGATCAGAGCAGGGTGTCATTACATCTCACACAGAAGTAGTCCAGAACAGGCAGGCTTTACCTAGCTTACATTTATGCAATGTTAACATACCATCTTGAGATGTATCAACTGCAGCTAATGACTTGACGTAACGAACACATTCCTTATGTAATAATTGTAATAATTACCACTGGGAGTAGGTGCTGGTAAAGTACATTAAGACTACAATAATGCCAACAGAGGTCACATATGCCACTTCACAGTTACTCAGTATAGTATGAGTCAGGGGTGTACATTGTGCATTGTACATTTTTAGTAATTTATCTGCATACTAATCTTTTCTAGTTCTGCAGAACAATATCAAAATCATGTGAAAACTGTGCTAGAGCGTTAAGAATAAAGGGGTACCAAGCCTTTTTTTAAATTATTTAAAAAAATAATTTAATAAACAAATAAATAAGCCGATAGCTACTGCTGCGCAGGCGTGGTCGGTGCTATTTTCACACTGCTTTTTTCTGTTTCATGTAATTTATCGATACCATCAAAGAAAATAATTAACTACACATCATAGATGTGATCATGCTACAGTGCCGGCGCCAACGCCTGCCTGCAGAAGGGGATTTTTTTTTCTATATATAAGTAATACATAGAATATAATATTCATTATGTTAAATATGGGGTAGGTCACTGAGGGTTCAGTAACCTGTCAGAAGCCATACAGATGAACAGCTAATCAGGGCACCACATGAAGAGCCCCCCATAGGCCGTCACAGGGCACGAGCATATCATTGACTCAAAACGGAAAATAAATTTTAAACAAAAGCCACGAGATGAATTTCATCAACCAAGGTATGATTTTAATCAGTATAACGCCGCTGACCTGACTCTGTGTGTAGGTTGCTCTGCACAATCCTGCTGACAAGTTCCCTTTTAATGAATAAAAAGAACTGAAAAAAACACATGTGGGTTCCCTGTAATTTTCATAAGCAGCAGAGGGAAAACCAACGGCTGGGGGCTGATATTCGGGGAAGGAGGGCAATATTCCCAAAGGTTCCCAGGCTATTAATATCAGCTCACAGCTGTTTGGTTAGCCTATATTGGTTAATTTATGTCTAGAAACCCCCCTCAAAAAAAAAAATGAAGTAGGGTCCCCCCATAATTTGAAACCAACAAAGGCTAAACAGACGGCTATGGACTGATGTTATTATCCAGGGAAGGTGTCAGGGAAATTGGCCCCCCTCCCAAGCTAAGAAAATCAGTTCTCAGCCGCCCTAGAAATGGTGCATTTATAAGATGTTAGCCTCGCCCTTCCCAATTGCACTGGTGCATTGGCAAGTGGGGTAATATTTGTAGGGTTGATGTCAGCTTTGTATTGTCAGCTGACATAAAGCTCAGGGGTTAGTAAAGGATAGGAGTCTGTAACATGCCCCCATTACAAACCACATCATTAGATTGTGAAAAAAAACACAGCCAGGATAAAATTCTTTAATTGAAATAATGACACAGACTACTTTATTTGAAATAAAAATAAAAAAGCACCATTATACCCACCTTACGCTTACTACACTAATGCCTGTGTCTCCTGAAAAAAACCCTGAAAATAAGAAACAATTATATCCCTCTCCTGTCTAGTGTGAAGACAATCCATATAGTACCATGATGATTTAAATGATTTGGAGAGCAGTCAGAATTCCCCGTCAGCTTGCTCACACTGACCGGAGCGTAATCTCTCCTGCAGTGTCTAGCACTGAGATGCCATGAGAAAGTTCACCGAAGTTTAAATCTGATGAATCCCGGTGACTTCACTTATGGCACCACTCACTGAGTGAGAAAATTCTGACATCAACCCCATAACCATTACCTCACTTGCCATCGTACCAGGGCAAGTGGTGAAATCTGGGCAAAGCATCAGAATTGGCACATCTAATAGATGTGCCTTTTCTGGGGTAGCTGTAGGGCTGCTATTTTTAGGCTAGTGAGGTCAATATCCATGACCCCTTACCAGTCTGAAAATACCAGTCCCCAACTACCAGATTCAAAGGGGAAGAGTTCCATCCTAGTAGTGGTGGGCCGACTCACCAAAACAGCACATTTTGTCCTATGCCCTGGTTTGCCTTCTGCTAAAGAGACTGTTGATTTTGTAATTCAAAATATTTCATCTTCATGGGTTCCAGACTAGGTCATCTCTGACCATGGAACGTAAGTTACATCCAGATTCTTGAAGGAGTTTTGTGCAGTATTGGACATTGATGTCAGCTTATCTTCTGCATTTCATTCTCAATCTAATGCTCAGACTGAACAGACAAACCAAACCTCAGAGCAATATCTCAGACACGAAATTTATCATCTTCAGGATGACTGGGTTGAATTGCTTCCTATAGCAAATTTTCACACAGCAATTCTCAAACAAACACCATTCTTTGCAAATTTGGGTTAAGGTCCAAGTATTCTTCCTAATTTTCTCAGAGAAATGCCTATTCCTGCTGTCAATGACAGAATGCAATTCCTGCAACAGACTCTGGAAATGAGGAAGCTGTCATGACTCTGGACAGGATGGTTCCTCCTCCATCTTGGTCAAGTCAGGGTTAAGTTTAGTTTGCCTCTCTTTGGTTCTGGGGCAGCTATTTAATGCTGGAAGTTCCTGGATTTGGTGTCAGTGATACTTAAGTATACTCGGTTTGTGGTTGCTGACCCAGGTTCACTGATCCGTAAACGTTGTGACTCAGTGCTTGTGTGCTTTGCTGTGTATGACCCAGTTTGTCCCCTGACTTTTGCATC
The DNA here is from genome assembly GCF_039654945.1 of Dendrobates tinctorius. Classification (NCBI taxonomy): domain Eukaryota; kingdom Metazoa; phylum Chordata; class Amphibia; order Anura; family Dendrobatidae; genus Dendrobates; species Dendrobates tinctorius. The sequence goes on along the minus strand of NW_027361688.1, from coordinate 44,119,788 downwards.
TGCATCCTGCTTTGTACTGCCCTGTCCCTTCTGGTTATCTGACCCCTTTGCTTTTCTCTGTTTACACTTTGTCTTATCCCAAGGTACTACGCTCTCGTCTGACTTTTGACGCTCGGCTCTCCTTGACCACATTTACTGTCTGTGCCCTGCACTTTACGCGCTCATTTTCCTTCCCTGTACTTATGCATGGTGACTCCATCCCCTAGTCACGTTACTACTTAGTGCCAGGTCCTGTGCTCACTGCTTAGTCTCAGGTCATTGCGCCCTGTGTGCCTTGTTCCTGCACTCCCTGCGCTCGTTCACGTGCCCCCTGATAGCACCCCCTAGGCAGCACCAGGGACACTGGAGCGCACAGGCGCGCACTGTGGCGGGAGGGTGCGTTAGAGAGCGGGTGCGGAGTGCAGGGCTGTGGGGTACTCGGTATCGGGCCTGTTGACTTCAACGGGGGACGGTGTCACGGCGGCAGCAACCAGGTCCATGGCCCTGGGGCGTCCATTAAATAAAATGATGAAAGGGGAAGGGGAAAAGTTGTTGGTGATGTGGTAAAAATGAAGATAAAGTTTGTAGATGATTTCATACGTAACGCCACATGTGGTATTCTGGTAAGAGGTGACCAGCGCTGCGGTGTTATTCCCCTGAGACTGTTGATGTGGCGCAGCTGAGGTGAAAATAGCTCTCCACAGGTAGAGCAATAGTCTCAGGGCAAACATGTTAGATTGATAGTCAAAATGGCTGTGAACGTTGAGGTGCAGAGAAATGAGAGGAGGACACAGAGAGGTGCAGTTTCTTTACCTTTTACTGGCAATTGGTTGCAATCCGGAGTACCACATACAGGTGATGAAATGAGTCCGGTTCGCCTAGAGGCATTCAGGGGATCAACCTTGCCAGGTGGGGATTTTGGACCTTCCTTCTGCGCTTTGTGTGTGGGTCACCACTGTTTATAACTAAGTTGCGACCCTCAATTGCGTGCTGATTTCACTAACATGTACAGCTGTCAGCATGAGCCTATTCCATGGGTCCCGTCCTTTTCACCATCAGCCCCGGGCTCCTTAACTGCTGCCTTGCCCTCAGGTGTTCAATGTCGCACAGGAATTTACAATGCATGTACTTTCAGATTCAGCGGTCAGGACATGCAGCTCCTGACCACCAAGGACTCTGACGTCCCTTTTCTCTCCAATAGCGCTTCACTCTGTGGGCTGCTATACGCAGTTTTTAGCTTCCCCAGAGCCTCTCTGTCTCTGCTCATGTCCTTTCTCTCTTCACAGATCAGCTCTCCCTCACCAGCTCCTCACAGATCAGCTTCCTGTCTTGAACTGACTGGATCTTCCAGAAAGATCTTTTTACCTCATGTTTAACAGTCTTGTCAATTCCTCATAGCTCACAGCTGCCCTCATTTCCATAACAACTCCCTCAGTTCACTTCTAGCTGACTCACCAACCCCCTCTGCTGGCCATAATTTATAAGGCAACTCCCTTTTCTGACCTGCAGCAGGAATTGTGATTTAATCTATGTTACCTGGCATGGGGGTCCCCTTTCTGCCTCCAAGCATGACGTCACCTCTTAGAGGGAGGTAATGTCATTGTGACAACCGGACTCTGGGGTGTCACATTCCCCCCAGTTAAGTTCAGTACTCCTGGACTGAGGAAACAAAACAAGAATTGCTAACAACAACAATTAATGAAAATCTACAAAGTCTTAAAAATGTAAAAATTATAAAAAAACAGATGAGAAAAAGAAACAATAGCACAGTTACTGCAGCGACCAGTCCTTACGCTGCTCTCCAGGAATTGTCTTTCTGCTTGTACCTGGAGTTTGGTTGGTGGGAACGGCCTTAACCCACTTTGTGTGTCGTCCCTTGGCGTGGCTATAGGGCACTCTGTGGATGTGCCTGTTTTTCAGCCACGCCGGCGGCTTATTTCCAAGGCCTTTTTGGAGTAACTACTTACAAATACAGTATGACCACACATAGTTCTGTGGCCCAACTGTCCTTTAACTGGTTATTAATAGTGTTGAGCATTCCGATACTGCAAATATCGGGTATCAGACGATATTCGCTGTATCGGAATTCCGATACCGAGTACCGATATTTTTTCAACATCGGATATCGGAATCGGAAGTTCCCATAATGCAATGAGCCACTGTTGTGGCTGTGATTGGCTGCTGAAATGATGTCATCATGATGCGCGGTCTGTGCGCATCATGATGCGTGGTCTGTGCGGGCCTGTCGGGGGTCTGTGCGGGCCTACCGGGGGTCTGTGCGGGCTGCCGGTGGTCTGTACGGGCCTGCCGGGGGTCTGTGCCGGCTGCCGGTGGTCTGTACGGGCCTGCCAGGGGTCTGTGCTGGCTGCCGGGGGTCTGTGCTGGCTGCCGGTGATCTGTACGGGCCTGCCGGGGGTCTGTGCCGGCTGCCGGGAGGTCTGTGCCGTCTGCCGGCGGTCTGTACGGGCCTGCCGGGGGTCTGTGTGTGTGTGCAGGCATCGTCCGATTGGACTACAAGTCCCATCGGGCGATGCCTACTACAATGACAGTGATTGACACATTAGCCAATGATGGGGCAGTAGTAGTCCCATCATCAGGCTAATGTGTTGAATGTTAAAAAAAAAAAAACATACATACTACATACATACTACATACATACAACATACATACTACATACATACTTCATATATACTACATTCATACAACATACATACATACTACATACATACTACATATATACTACATTCATGCAGCATACATACATACTACATATATACTACATTTATACAGCATACATACTACATACATACTACATACATACTTCATATATACTACATTCATACAGCATAAATACATACTACATACATACTATATATATACTACATTCATACAGCATACATACATACTACATATATACTTCATGTATACTACATTCATACAGCATACATACATACTACATACATGCATACAACATACATAAAACATGCTACAGATATACTACATACATACTACATACATACTACATACAATACATTCATACAATACATACATATAGACATACAGTACATATAACATAGAGTACATACTCACCATTACTTGTCACATTGTACCCCGAAGCCAGTGTCATCTGTGTAAAAAAATATGAAAAAAACAAACCACCAAATATTCCCTGTTCCGCAGAAATCCACGAGTGTCCCACGCTGATCACCCGTGGAGAACAGCAGCATCAGCTGATGCGACCGTTCTCTAGGGGCTCTAGGAATCCAATGACGGGAGGTAGGTATCCTTCTGCACTGTATTCCTCCGCCACTGTAAAAAAAAATAGTCCCTAGTCTCACTTTTGGCATTGCTGTGTGAGAAAGCTCCCACGCAGCTTTTGCCATAAAGTGAGACTAGGGACTCTTTTTTTTACAGTGGCGAGCGGAGGAATACAGTGCGGAAAGATACCTACCTCCCATCATTGGATTCCTGGAGCCCCTAGAGAACGGTTGCATCAGCTGATGCTGCTATTCTCCACAGGAAATCGGCATGGGACACTCGTGGATTTCTGCGCAACAGGGAGTATTTGGTGGTTTGTTTTTTCATATTTTTTTCACAGATGACACTGGCTTCGGGGATCAAAGTGACAAGTAATGGTGAGTATGTACTCTGTTATATGTACTGTATGTCTATATGTATGTATTGTATGAATGTATGAATGTATTGTATGTAGTATGTATGTAGTATGTATGTAGTATATCTGTAGCATGTTTTATGTATGTTGTATGTATGTATGTAGTATGTATGTATGCTGTATGAATGTAGTATATATGTAGTATGTATGTATGCTGTATGAATGATGAATGTAGTATATATGTAGTATGTATGTAGTATATATGCTGTATGTATGTTGTATGAATGTAGTATATATGTAGTATGTATGTATGCATGTTGTATGAATGTATATGTATGTAGTATGTATGTATGTTGTATGAATGTTGTAGATATGCAGTATGTATGTATGCTGTATGAATGTAGTATATATGTAGTATGTATGTATGCTGTATGAATGTAGTATATATGTAGTATGTATGTAGTATGTATGTATGCTGTATGAATGTAGTATATATAGTATGTATGTATGCTGTATGACTGTAGTATGTATGTAGTATGTATGTTGTATGAATGTAGTATATATGAAGTATGTATGTAGTATGTATGCTGTATGAATGTAGTATATATGAAGTATGTATGTAGTATGTATGTATGCTGTATGAATGTAGTATATATGTAGTATGTATGTATGTTGTATGAATGTAGTATATATGAAGTATGTATGTAGTATGTAGTATGTATGTTGTATGTATGTATGTATGTTTTGTTTTGTTTTTTTATTTTTTTTTTTACATTCAACACATTAGCCAGATGATGGGACTACTACTGTCCCATCATTGGCCAATGTGTCAGTAACTGTCATTGTAGCAGGCATCGCCTGAGGGGACTTGTAGTCCCCTCGGACGATGCCTGCACACACACAGACCCCCCGGCAGCCGGCATAGACCCCCGGCAGGCCCGCACAGACCCCCGGCAGCCGGCACAGACCCCCAGCAGGCCCGCACAGACCCCCGGCAGCCGGCACAGACCCCCGGCAGGCCCGTACAGATGGCCGGCAGCCGGCACAGACCCCCCGGCAGCCGGCAAAGACCCCCGGCTGGCCCGTACAGACCCCCGGCAGCTGGCACAGACCCCCGGCCTGTACAGACCCCCGGCAGCTGGCACAGACCCCCGGCAGGCCCGTACAGACCGCCAGCAGCCGGCACAGACCCCCGGCAGCCGGCACAGATCCCCGGCAGGCCCGTACAGACCCCGGCAGCGGCACAGACCCCCGGCAGGCCCGTACAGACCCCCGAGAGGCCCGCACAGAGCCCGCACACACAGACACACACAGTGTCCGCCCATATTTTTTTACACAGATGACACTGGCTTCGGGGTACAATGTGACAAGTAATGGTGAGTATGTACTCTATGTTATATGTACTGTATGTCTATATGTATGTATTGTATGAATGTATTGTATGTAGTATGTAGTATGTATATCTGTAGCATGTTTTATGTATGTTGTATGCATGTATGTAGTATGTATGTATGCTGTATGAATGTAGTATACATGTAGTATATATGTAGTATGTATGTATGCTGTATGAATGTAGTATATATGTAGTATGTATGTAGTATGTATTTATGCTGTATGAATGTAGTATATATGAAGTATGTATGTAGTATGTAGTATGTATGCTGTATAAATGTAGTATATATGTAGGATATATATGTAGTATGTATGTATGCTGCATGAATGTAGTATATATGTAGTATGTATGTAGTATGTATGTATGTTGTATGAATGTAGTATATATGAAGTATGTATGTAGTATGTATGTTGTATGTATGTAGTATGTATGTAGTATGTATGTTTTTTTTTTTAACATTCAACACATTAGCCTGATGATGGGACTACTACTGCCCCATCATTGGCTAATGTGTCAATCACTGTCATTGTAGTAGGCATCGCCCGATAGGACTTTTAGTCCAATCGGACGATGCCTGCACACACACACAGACCCCCGGCAGGCCCGTTCAGACGGTCGGCAGCCGGCACAGACCCCCCGGCAGCCGGCACAGACCCCCGGCTGGCCCGTACAGACCCCTGGCAGCTGGCACAGACCCCCGGCCCGTACAGACCGCCAGCAGCCGGCACAGACCCCCGGCAGCCGGCACAGATCCCCGGCAGGCCCGTACAGACCCCGGAAGCGGCACAGACCCCCGGCAGGCCCGTACAGACCCCCGAGAGGCCCGCACAGAGCCCGCCCGCACACACAGACACACACAGTGTCCGCCCACGCACCGCCCACACTCTTCCCACCTCCCGAACTTGATGTACAAGGAAAGAAAGGGTTTTTTTTAAATCCGATATTTCTGTCCCATTGACTTGAATGGGACTTCTGGTATCGGAATCGGCGATACCCGATACTTTTTGTGTATCGGGCCGATCCAATCCGATCCGATATTTCTGGATATCGGATAGTATCGCTCAACACTAGTTATTACAAATACTTTAAAAGGTTCATACAGTAAGTCTCTGTAGGCTCTCATGCTTAGGCCTCTTTCACACTTCAGTTTTTTGCCATCAGTCACAATCCGCCAAAATTTGAAATTGGCGGATCCGCTTTTTCTTGTTGCGGATCCGCCAATTTCCCCATTGGGATACATTAGTGGCGGATTTTGACGGATGGTCGTCCGTTGCGTCCGATATTCGGCGGATCCGCAAAATTCTTTGCGGATTCTGTCTGAGGGGGACGGAGAATGTAACGTTTTTTTTCGCCGTCAAAATGGCGGATGACGGCGGATCCGCCGTCATCAGCCATGCGGTAGAATGGGGCCCTATGGGCGGCGGATCCGCCGGGATCCGCGATTTTGCGGAATCCGCCGGCAGGATCCGCAAAATCGCACTGCGCATGCCCAGAAAAAAAGATACTTTTCCAGACAGTCCCAAAACTATATAAGATGGGCTAATTGGGCCCAGACATGCAGTAGCAGCCAGACAGCAAGCCAGCCAGACCACCACCACCAAGCCTGCAAGACAGCCACCAAGCCTGCAAGACAGCCACCAAGCCTGCCAGACCACCCAGCCTGCCAGACACCCACCAAGCCTGCAGCCACAGCTATCAAGAGGCCTGCCAGTACCAGCTTTACCAAGTGTGAGTATACCTATGACATTTCTGTGTATGGCCTGCAAGTGTGTAGCGTGTGTGTGTGTGTGTGTGTGTGTGTGTGTGTGTGTGTGTGTGTGTGTGTGTGTGTGTGTGTGTGTGTGGTCTGCGAGTGTTGCATGTCTGTTTTTTTTTTTTTTTATATTTTTTTTTTCTGTTGCTTGTGTACTGCATTTTATTTTCATACAACTGTAATTATATTGTATTTTTTATGCTGTGATTGCTGCGATTGAGTGGTGTATGGTATGTGGTGTAATTGGGCCCAGACAATCCGGCACCAGCAACACTGAATACTCCAAGCAAGATATCCGACTCCAGCCTGCCTGACAGAAGATTCAACTAGAGCTATAAAACCTGTCTGCCCATCTGCAAGTCTACCACCTGCAAGACCCCTGGAGCGTGTGTGTGTATGTGTGTGGCCTGTGTGTGCATTTTTTTTTTTTTTCTTTCCATTTTTTTTTTTTTTTTCTGTTGCATGTGTACTGCTTTTTATTTTCATACAACTGTAATTATATTGTATTTTTTATGCTGTGATTGCTGCGATTGAGTGGTGTATTGTATGTGGTGTAATTGGGCCCAGACAATCCGGCACCAGCAACATTGAATACTCCAAGCAAGATATCAGACTCCAGCCTGCCTGACAGAAGATTCAACTAGAGCTATAAAACCTGTCTGCACAGCTGCAAGTCTACCACCTGCAAGACCCCTGGAGCGTGTGTGTGTGTTGCATTTTTTTTTTTTTTCCTGTTGCATGTGTACTGCATGTTATTTTCATACAACTTTAATATTGTATTTCTTGCTGTGATTGTGTGGTGTAAAGGCTGGTTTCATATTTGCACTTTATAGCGCAGGGATAACCTGCACACGTCCACCACTAATCCCCGTCCCATCTGGTCATCACCGCCTACTAGCACACATGGACGCTTGCGATCTGCACACCCTATCTTTAGTATGGGGTGTGCAGATTGCAAGCGTTCATGTGCGCTAGTAGGTGGGGATTAGTGGCGGACGTGTGCAGGAAATAGCTGCGCTATAAAGTGCAAATGTGAAACCGGCCTAAATGGTATTGTATGTGGTGTTATTGGGCCCAGACATCTACATCAAACACCAGCCTGACTGTATCAGTCAGGCTGGTGTTTTAATGTAGATGTCTGTGCCCAATAACACCACATACAATACCATTTAGGCCGATTTCACATTTGCACTTTATAGCGCAGCGATGGCCTGCACACGTCCGCCACAAATCCCCGCCTACTAGCGCACATGAATGCTTGCGATCTGCGCACCCTATCTTTATCATAGGGTGCGTAGATGGTGCGCTGGCAGGATTTTACCATGTGCTGCGCACTTTTGAAGGTGTGCCCTTGCGCGCCAAACGCAGCATGTTGCATTTTGGCGCGCACGGCACACCTTCAAAAGTGCGCAGCACACTGTAAAATCCTGCCAGCGCACCATCTGTGCACCCTATGATAAAGATAGGGTGCGCAGATCGCAAGCATTCATGTGCAGTAGTAGGTGGGGATTTGTGGCGGACGTGTGCAGGCCATCGCTGCGCTATAAAGTGCAAATGTGAAACCGGCCTAAATGGTATTGTATGTGGTTTGTGCCCAGACATCTGGCAACAGCCACACTGAAGAAACCGAACCAGACATCAAACACCAGCCTGACTGATAGAATTTCAAACTCCGCTGCAAATCTTCCACCTGCAAGACACCTGGAGTGTGTAGCCTGGCTGTGTGTTATGCGTGTTTGCGTTTTTTTATTTTTCATGTATTGTGGTATTTAAAATAAAGAGCAGAGTAGCTCCTATTTTTTGGAAAAAAAAAAATAATAAAAAAAAAAATAAATAAATTGTTTTGAAAAAATCTACTTTGTATCATTTTAAAAAAGGTAAAATTAAGTTACCATAAAGGTAATTGAAGTGTTCTGGTATACAAGTGTGGTTAAAAGTGAGATTGCAACATACCATGAAAAAATGGGTATACACAACTGAGTTTCAGGGAATTCAAAACCATGCAAACACAGTGGGTATACACAGAAATTAAACACCTTCAATCACTGGTTACATACTCTGTTGAGAGTTTCAGGGAATGCAAACACTGGTATACACAGCAATTACACGCCTTCAATCACTGGTTACACGGTGAGACCTTTAATCACTGGTTACACTCTCGGTGAGAGTTTCAGGGAATGCAAACTGGTATACACAGCAATTACACACCTTCAATTACTGGTTACACTCAGTTACAAAACACAAAGAAAGTAGGTTTACACAAAATATTAGACACATTCAATCACTGGTTACATTCTGAGATAAGGGAATGTAGACATGCAAACACTTAAAATTGCGTATAATTAGTTTCAGGGAATTACACATACAAAATGTGTTTTTTTTTTTTTTTTTTTTTTTTTTTTTTTTTTTTAAACTTTCATATCATTTTCTTTCAGTTCACACAATGAAGCGCCACCATACCGGCAGACACGGCCAGCCCAACCGTAGCAGAGATTCAGACCGCAGCAGGGATCAACGCAGCAGACATGACCGGTCAGACCGCAGCAGAAACAACCCTGACCGCAGCAGAGAGGAACAGCCACACCGCGGCGTACAGGCAACCATTAGTTTCCCTGTAAGTATAAAGACCTGAAAGCTTATTATGATCCTTTGTATAGTAGCTTAACAAGTCTCTTTATACTTGCAGATCACTTCAAGCACTACCAGCAGGGTAGCAGCAGAGAGAGCCAGCCAGGCTGCAGCAGAGAGGCCCAGCCAGACCGCAACAGAGACTGCCAGCCAGGCTGCAGCAGAGAGGCCCAGCCAGACCGCAACAGAGACTGCCAGCCAGGCCGAAGCAGATACTGCCAGCCAAACATTTTCCCTGTAAGTATAAAAGCCTGAAAGCTTATTATGATACTTTGTATAGTAGCTTAACAAGTGTGTTTATACTTGCAGATCAGTTCAGGAAGCAACACAGCTGCCCCAAGCCGTAATGTCTTCTCCTGAAAGCTCCCCCTCACATCATCAGCGAGCTGAGGTAAAAAAAATTTTGTTTATTTTTTATTTAAAATAATTTTTTTGTGGTTAAAAACACTATCCTATTATGTTTTAACAGGAAGCTGATTCAGAGGAGCTTCCAGGAGGAGACGTGCAGGGTGGAGAGACACACGGAGGGGGTGCGCAGATTGTAAGTTTAGCACATACACAGATACATAATGCTACACCCAACACAAACATTCATCACAGTGCACACCATAACTGCATCCATCCAAACATTTTTTTTTTTTTTTCCCACAGTCTTCAGAATCCGGTGCCCGCACTAGAGTGACTCCCAGGACATCCCAGGGTCGTCAAGGTGATGCCTCTGGTGGTCGGCAAACGGTAAGTAACCCTATTTTGATAATTGTTTAAATGAACATCATGTGTTTGAATATAATGTAATTTTTTGCTTTTTGTTTTGTTTTTTATCTTCACAGGTTTCACAGCGTGCTCCCCGCAGACATCAGGAGGAGGGTGTCATTATTGATAGTGATGACCTCATCCATGAGGTGGAAATCCGGGAGCCGCTGTGGAACATGGCAAACCGTCTTCATGCCGACCAACCAACCACACGACGGCTCTGGGATGAAGTCTGTTCTTCAGTTATTGACAACTGGGAGGAACTCAATGCGAGGGCCAGGGATTTTGTGCGTAAGTATTACAACTTCAGTAACTTATATTTCCAGCATGTGAAGTGTTGAATACTAAACCTTTTTTTTTCTTTTTTTGCTTCACAGGTGACAGGGTTATCACACGGTGGCGGTCGCTCCGGGATCGCTTCAAGAGGGACTACAACAAAGAGATTCAGACCACGAGTGGATCGTCGGGAGGACGCCGGGGACCCCAGTACAAAAACTACCAAGCCCTGGCGTTCCTGCGATCTACAATGGCGTGCAGAAGGTAAATATTCCCCAAACAATTCCTGTAGTAGAAATGTTTAACCAATTTTCTTTTCAGCAGACTTAAATTAAATATCAATATTTTTAATATACATTTTTTTCTTCTTTTTTTTTTTAGCACCATCTGCAGCACTCGGGAGTCTGCATCAGAGTTGCGTCCCTCTGGAGTGATCCCTAGTGAGACCGCCCCCGGTGACCACATCGAGGTATCCGACCCCTCTGTACCTACCCTCTTGTCTGATCCCTCTATCCCCTCCACCAGCACTGGAGCAGCAGGGCAGACTTCATCACATGAAGCTGCTGGTGACGACTTGTTCCCTGTTCCCCACCCCTCAGACACTGCCGCAACATCTCGACCAACTTTTGGTTCTGGCCGGCAGCGTCTGAGGAGTCAGGAAAGGCTGACCTTGTCTGACTGTTTGAGTCTAAACTCAACTGTTCAACACGGTTTCCACACTTATGGACAACGGTTATCTTCTGGGTTGACCATGATCAATCAAAGTATCATGGAACTCAGAAGATACATGGAACAGATGAGTTTAGAATCAAACCAGACACCGAGACATACCTTTTTTCAATCTGTTGTCCGGCAAATGGAAGGTTTAAGTACTCACCAGCAGATGCGTGTGATGCAAGCCTGTCAGAATGCTCTAGTGGAAGTGCTTGCTGAAGCATCTCTTCCTTCCACAGTCCATCCTCCCACAGTCCATCCTCCCCCTGTCTATCCTTCCACAGTCCATCCTCCCCCCGTCCATCCTTCCACCACCATCAATCACACAGCCGTCCCTCCTCCTACCACTCCCTCTCCTTTCTCTAGTTCCCCATTCCATTCTTCCCAGTACCTACCTTCCCCATTGCATTATACCCCAATGCCCTCGCCATACCCACCCCCACATACACCTTCAATGTACCCACAAACCTCGTCTGTCCATCCACTCCCGTCCCAACCACATGTGTTAAACCCCCCTTCCACTTCTGGTCCTCACCAACTCCCTCCCCAGTCCCCTACCCCCCCCCTCGATGTGGTCAACCCTGTTAACCCCCCCTCCAATACTATCTCCACCCAACATTATCATAGTTTGTAATTTTTCTGTTGTAATATACCAAAAAAAATTAAAAAAGTAATATACCAAAAAAAATTAAAAAAGGTAATATTATACCAAAAAAAAGTTACCAAAAAGGTAATACCAAAAAAAGTTAAGAAAAAAAATTAAAAAAAAAAAATACAGTTAATACAAATTGTCAGAAATAAACTTTTTTTTCAAAAAACTTTATTGTGATGTTTATTTTTTGCTTCTTTATTCAAATTACACCAGTGGTGTAAAAGGTAAACACAACACTTGTTAACACAACACACAACCCTGGGTAATATTTCACAGTACACCGGTGGTGTACAAGGTACAAAAAAACACTTGGTAGCACAACATTTGATAACCAACACTTGTGAACATTTCAAAGTGTAAAACGCTTGGTACACAACACTTGGTAACTTTACGCTTGGTACACAACACTTGGATAACTTTACGCTTGGTACCCAACAATTGTTAACACTGCAAAGTGTAAAATTAACCAAATCACATGGTAAAACACAATGCTTGTGCAAAGCAAACACTTGGTAAAATTTCAGATAAAAAAAAAAAAAAAAAAAAAAAATTACTCACAATTGGTAAGAAGAAAATTATATCATGTGATATTGCCAGTCCACTTGTCCCTCTGGTGTAACAAAATAATCTGCAAAGGTATCCCTAATTCTTGCCACTGAACCAGTACTCCGAAAAGTTTGCTGCTCATAATCCCACAAGGTGGTTTCATACACATTGTCATCGATGGAAACTGGTTCCTTTGAAAGGACAAAATTGTGCAGGATTACACAGGCCTTTACCACCTCATCCACAGTCTCTGTTTTCATTTTCATGGCCGTTAACAGGACTCTCCATTTTGCAGTTAAAATTCCAAACGCGCACTCCACCACTCTGCGCGCTCTGGTTAACCGATAGTTATAGATTCTTTTCTGGTGTGTTAATCCACGACTACCATATGGCTTCAGTAGGTGTTTTGAAAGTTGAAAAGCATCGTCGCCAACGCACACAAAAGGCATTGGTGGGCCTGTTGTTCCAGGGAGTGGTCTTGGAGGTGGGAAGTTAAAATTGTCTCCATACAAGCGACGGCCCATGGTGGAACTCTTGAATACCTGTGAGTCGTTAGAACGACCGTATGCACCAATGTCCACGGCAATGAATTTGCAGTTTGCATCCGAAATGGCCATTAGCACAATGGAAAAGTATTTTTTATAGTTGTAAAACTGTGAACCAGATCCCATGGGTTTCACAATCCTGATATGCTTGCCATCCACGGCACCGATGCAGTTTGGAAACTGGCAGATATCTTGAAACTTCTCTGCAATCTCCAGCCACCTCTCCTGGGTTGGCTCTGGGATGTATTCCTCCTGTAGAGAATCCCATAATGCCCGGCAGGTCTGTTGTACAATTCCAGCAATAGTGGAAATCCCAATCCGGAACTGGAAATGGAGGGAGGTGAAGGATTCTCCAGTTGCCAGGAATCTTAAAAAAAGGGAAAAAAAGTAAAATTAATACAAACTACAAGCCATAACATAACAATAAAAGCCTGCAGAATCTGAAACATTTTAAAAGGTAGAAAACTTACCGAAGGGTCACCATCAAACGCTCCGCCGGTGATATAGAAAACCGCATGTAGGTGTCCCTTCTCCGGATTTGTTCTCCAACACGATCCACCAATATCTCAAAGAATTCCATCCGCATGCGCACATAGTTGAAGAACTTGTCCGGATTCTCCCTCAATTCCAGGTACAGTGTGGAAAAAACGCCACGGGTGAACCTCTGCGCATTAATGGGATGAATCCACTGGCGCCGTCTCCTCATACGCAGGATTCGCAGTCTTCTTTTCTCCCTCTCGATAGCAATAATTGCCAACCGATTCAAGTGAAGATCCAATTCCACACAGAAGCTGTCAATACTCGCAATAACTCCTTCCAGACTCGCACTAACTCCTTCCATCGCTGCCACTAGCTCTAAAACCTTTCAAAGAAATTGTATCACAACACCCTAGATATATTTCTCCCTAGTTTCCAGCATCCAATCACATTTGAGAGCATTTTCCAAGAGCGAATCATATTTGGGAGCATCCCATTTTGGAGGTGTGGAAAAACGGATCCGCAAAAAAACGGATCCAACGGATGACAAAACGGATGCAAACTGATGGAACGGATCCGTTTTGTTGAGGATCCGCAGTAAATCGGTATGGCGGATCCTCAACAAAACGGATCCGTACCATCAGTTTGCATCCGTTTTGTTTCCATTTTTGCGGATCCGCCATTTTCAAATTTTTGGCGGATTTTGACTGATGGCAAAAAACTGAAGTGTGAAAGAGGCCTTAACGGTTACAACTATACATTTTTATTACTTTATTTACATCATGTAATCTCTGTAACGGGCAGGGATCTGACCTCTAGTACTACGAGTGGATCTACGCAGTATAGGTATTTCTGATGACCTGACCTGTTCTCTGATGTCTACTGTTGGTGCATTAGTCACTACGCTATAAGTAGACTTGTGTAAGATAGGTATTCTAGGCTGCCTTCTCTCTACTCCTAGACTCACCATGAGCTTGTCAGATTCACTGTTAGCAGCGGACAGATTTCCGCATTCCACTGCAGATGTGGTATCTGTTACTGGAGCCATTTCATTTAGAGTCTCTACTTCATCTGGTGCAGTAGGTTGATGAAAGGTTAGAACTGGTACTACTATTGCCTGATTTACTTGTGTCCACGTCCGAGGAAATTCTCCAAGTATAGTTTTCTTCCACCTCTACTGTAGGCTGTGGAGTGTCTTGGACTTATTTCTTGTCCTTCAATTGATCAGGGCACATCTTTAGATGATCTCTTGAGACTGCTTCTAAGGTTTCTCCTCTATCTTTACTGATGATACATACTTTGGTGTTATTAAAGTCTGAAGGTATCACGGTGTATGGCTCTGCCTCCCACTGGTCATCTAGTTTGTGAACACGTCTCTTTCTTTTGAGTACTTGTTCTCCTGGTGCCAAGGGAACTGCAGGGGCGTTTTGGTTGTAATTTCATTCCTGCCTCTGTCTTGCTTGGGACAAACTTTTCTCCACACATTCTTGCCCTTTACGGTATTGTTGCTGCCGCTCTGTATCCCAGTCTGCATCTGATGATGTTGTCTCTGGTGTTAAGACTCCCATGTCTAAATCAATGGATAACTTGCCTGGTCTTGCTCTCATCAAGTAGGCCGGAGTGAAATTTGTGGAGTTTACCGGTATGTGATTATATAGATCTACCAGATCTGGCAACTTCTCTGGCCACTAGTTTCGTTCTTCCAGAGGTAAGGTCTTCAATAAGTCAATTACCACCTGGTTCATCTTCTCACACATGCCATTTGTCTGTGGATGGTATGGCGTCGTTCTGATTTTCTTGCAACCGTACATGTTACAGAACTCCTGGAACACTTCTGCCTCAAAGGCTGGACCTTGGTCGGTGAGCACTTGTTCAGGGTATCTGTGTGGTCGACAAAAGTGCTGCTGAAATGCCTTGGCTGCTGTCTTCGCTGTTTGGTCTTTAACAGGCATGACTACCAAGAACCTTGACCTTGAGTAATGGTCCACGATGGTCAAAGCATAGGTGTAGCCATTCCTACTCAGAGTTAACTTCACGTAATCCGAGACCACCAGTTCAAGCGGCTGTTTTGTGATGATCGGCTGTAATGGGGCTCGCTGGCTGTTTCGGACTTTTCTGCGCAGGTTGCATGGGCCACATTCTCGGCACCACTTCTCAATGGCTGTCCCCATGCCAACCCAGTAGAACCTTTCACAAAGTAGGACCTCCAACTTCTTCCAACAGAAGTGTCCTGCTCCATTGTGGTACGCCTCCAAGACCATTGGTGCATCCCTCTTCAGAACTACCACCTGCCTGACCAGTTCATGTGTGCGCGAGTTGATGTTCCTCCGACAGTTTACCCTTGTAGATAAACAGCTTGCCTCTCTCCTTCCATAGTTGCTGTGCTTCCTGTGGGTCATCTGGACCAGGGTGTGCATCAGCTTGTGCCAGCCAGTGCAGCCACTCCTTTACGAGCCGAACAGCTGGGTCACTGTCTTTTGTCTCTGCCCACTCATGATGGGGTAAAGGATTCAACATTACCTCTCGTATGACAACGTGGTTAGTCCTCACTTCCTGAGAGCGCTGGGCTGCAATTGGATGGTGGAAGGCTGGTAACTCGATTTCTTCAAGTTCTTTTGGATCTTCTCCCCCGTCTGGTGAATTGGGCATCCGGGACAACGCATCCGCATTAGCGTTCTTATGTCCCGCTCGGTACTTGATGGTGAATTCATAGTTTGACAGCCGAGCCATCCATCGCTGCTCAAGTGCCCCGAGCTTTGCCGTTTCAAGGTGGGTTAGCGGATTATTGTCCGTGTAGATGGTGAACTTTGCTGAAGCCAAGTAGTGCTTGAAGCGCTCTATTACCGCCCAGACTATGGCAAAGAACTCCAGCTTAAAGGAACTGTAGTTGTCAGGGTTCCTCTCAGTGAGACGAAGCTTCCTGCTGGCATAGGCAATCACTCTCTCTCTGCCTTTCTGCACTTGTGACAGCACTGCTCCCAATCCTACGTTGCTGGCGTCAGTGTAAAATACAAATGGTTGGTCATAGTCAGGGTAGGCCAGGACCTCATCTCCCGTGAGGGCCAATTTCAACTTGGTGAAGGACTCTTCTATCCTTTTGTTCCACTCGAATGGAAGATTTTTGTTCTTGGCCTTCTTGGATTGGCCCACTAGAAGATCTTGCAGCGGTGCTGCTATCTTGGTGAAGTCCTTGATAAATCTTCGGTAGTAGCCTACTAACCAAGAAATTGCCTCACTTCATGAATAGTGCTGGGTCTTTGCCAGTCCCGGATAATGGAGACTTTGTCAGGATCGGGTGCCACACCTTCCGCGCTCACCACATGGCATAGGTACTGCACCTTGGGTTTCAAAAGGTGACATTTGGACAGTTTTATTTTCAGGCCAAAGTTTGACAGGGCTTTGAATACCTCGGCCAGGTGCTTCAAATGGTCTTCGTAGGTTTTGGAGAAGACGATGATGTCGTCCAGATACAGCAGAACGGTTTCAAAGTTTTTATGTCCAAGGCAGCATTCCATTAACCGCTGAAATGTTCCTGGCGCATTCCTGAGCCCGAACGGCATGTAGTTAAACTCGCAGAGGCCCTGTTGTAAATGCTGTCTTCTCTTTGTCTGCCTTGCCATAGGAACTTGCCAATACCCACTGGTGAGATCTAAGGCAGAGAAATAATTAGCAGTTCTCAGTGCGGCTAGTGATTCCTCAATTCTAGGCAATGGATAAGCGTCTTTATGTGTAATGCTGTTAATCCGCCTGTTGTCTACACACATCCTCATAGTACCATCTTTCTTCTTAACGAGGACTAATGGAGCTACCCAGGGGCTACAAATATCTCTGATTACCCCAGCCTCCTTCATCTCCCGTAACATACTCTTGGCACATTGATAGTGTGCTGGGGGTACAGGCCGGTGTCTCTTTAATGGGTGGATGATCTCTGGTGGGGATATGATGCTGGACCCCTTTTGCCTGCCCAAAGTCTAGAGAATGCTTGCTGAAGACCCATTCAAATTCTCAAGCCACACGGTAAGCCCCATGCTTTTCGTGCGAATGGGTGGAGTCAGTGCCTACGTGTAGCTGCTGACACCAATCCTCCTGCTGCCCTTCAGAGCCATTCTCCTCCACCTTGTCAGATGGAAGCAAGGGTTCTAGTGCCTCTATTGCATTGTTACTGACAGTGAACAATTTAGCAAGGGTGGCATACCGGGGTAACTGGATCTCTCTCTCCCCACAATTTAAGATGTGTATTGGTACTCTCCCCTTGCGGACATCAACTACCCCTCTTGCTGTCAGGATAGTGGGCCTACTATCAGAGTATATGGGTTCTACCCGGGCTTGGTAATCTTGACCCCTTAGGCCTATTGCTGCCCGACACCAAATTAACATTTCACTTCTGGGAGTTACTGCAATGGGAAAAGGATAACTTACTCTGACACTGCTGACTTCTCCACCAGACAGCTCTACCTGTTGTCTCTGCATCAGGGCTCTGATCTCCTTTTACAGAACCCTTTGCTGACTGGAGCTGGCGGTCTTGGCTACCTTTTGTAACAAAGCAATAATTTCTCCAAGACAATTTTCAATTACATTAGTGCCTAAAGTGATCATAGGATGGCATTCTTGTTTGTTAATATCAACTATTATCAAACCTTGCGATTGCAATTCTACTTGGCCAATCTTGATGGTCACCTCTTTATATCCCATCTGAGGCAAGGGCTGACCATTGCTGGCAAAAATAGTAAGTCTTTATTTGGGCTAAGAGTAATGTCTGAATCTGCCCAGTCCTGCTTAAAAAGAACATATGTTATCGTTGTCACCTGGGAGCCGGTGTCCAGTAAAGCGTTCATCGGAAAACC
Source organism: Dendrobates tinctorius (assembly GCF_039654945.1). Taxonomy (NCBI): domain Eukaryota; kingdom Metazoa; phylum Chordata; class Amphibia; order Anura; family Dendrobatidae; genus Dendrobates; species Dendrobates tinctorius. The sequence continues at coordinate 44,101,615 of NW_027361688.1, read as the reverse complement.
ATCAATCACAACAGGCAAGACTGGTCGTCCTCCTACGTACTTGTCTCGCCATTTTGGTGGGCCTGGTTGTCTTACTCCTGAGGGTTGGCCCTTTGCCCCAGGGGTTGCTTGTTTAAATGACAGTATCTTGCTAGGTGTCCCGCCTTGTTGCAGCGGCAACAGATGGGCTGTCTGTCCTCATCGTAACGATCGCTGTCTCTCCCTCTGGTTGGTGGGATTCTCCTTTGCTGTCGCCACGGGACATCATCTGGACTGGAGGCCAGCAGGATCTTTTTCTTTGGAGCCACTTGTAGGGACTGCACAGTTTTTGTGAGTGCAGCCACACTTTTGGTTAGTTCCTTGACTTGGAAACGTAAGTTTGCTGCAGAGTCTTCATCTTGGGTCAGCGTGTCAGTCTCAATAGAGGTCTTTGGAAAGGGTGCTGTCTCCTGCTGATATGTAATTGCTGGACGCTTAAAGGACTCTGTGCTGCTGGGATTTGGTTCACTTAGCACCCGTATGGCTCTATCCTTAAAGTGTGCAAAGTCCAATTCAGGATTTTGTAGGGCCATTATACGCAGCTGTGTTCTTTGGGTGTTAGACTGGATTCCTTCTATGAACTGCTCTGTTAGTAATCTAACTTCATCTTGCACGCTCTCAGGGTCAACCTGCTTTACGGCCCATAGTGCCTCCTGAAGATTAAGGGCATAGTCCTGTATACTGTCCTGCACTCTCTGTTTGCACCCAAAGAACCTCATTTTTATTTCTGTTGCAGAACGGGTATCAAAAGTGTCTTTCAGTCTGGCTAAGATTTGTTTGACAGTTCTTTTATCAGTGTCCAGCCAGGACTTTACTTCCCTCTGGGCTGCACCAGTTAACTGGCCAAAGAGGATACTGACTTTTTGGCTTTCAGACAGGGGGTACACTTTGAACAAACTACATAGTCTTTCTTTAAAATCGCTCAGGGTGTGCGACTCCCCTGAGTACTGAGGTAATCAGGCTGCTCCTGGTATATATGGCATTAATAGCGTCATTATGGAGGATGCGGCTGCGACCGCCGCTGAATCTTCACCAGAGTTGGGCATTTTTCTTCCTGTTTTTCACTTGCTCACAATAGAGCATAGCTCCAGCTTCACTGGCACGCCCCTCTCTGCTCGCGCGCACTGTGTGACGCAGTTTTGGCGGTTACTTGAAAGCTCAGTCAAATCTTTAGCACTCAATTTAATAAAGTCTTTGGCACACAGTACCCAACTTTGCCAGGCTCCTTTACCCAGCTTTGCTAGGCTTGCTAAATCCTGTTCGTGACGCCATTTGGAGCTCCCGGGGGCGTGCGGCGGTGGGAGGGCGCGCGAGAGAGAGCGCGCGGTGCAGGGCTGTGGGCCCGTTGATTTCAATGGGGGACGGTGTCACGGCGGTGGCAACCCGATCCATGGCCCTGGGGCGTCCATTAAATAAAATGATGAAAGGGAAGGGGAAAAGTTGCTGGTGATGTGGTAAAAATGAAGATAAAGTTTGTAGATGATTAAATACGTGACGCCACCTGTGGTATTCTAGTCAGAGGTGACCAGCACTGCGGTGTTGTTCCCCTGAGACTGTTGATGTGGCGCAGCTGAGGTGAAAATAGCTCCCCACAGGTAGAGCAATAGTCCCAGGGCAAAGATGTTAGATTGATAATCAAAATGGCTGTGAACGTTGGGGTGCAGAGAAATGAGAGGAGGACACAGAGAGGTGCAGTTTCTTTACCTTTTACTGGCAATTGGTTGCAATCCAGAGTACCACATACAGGTGATGGAATGAGTCCGGCTCGCCTGGAGGCATTTAGGGGATCCACCTTGCCAGGTGGGGATTTTGGACCTTCCTTCTGCGCTTTGTGTGTGGGTCTCCACTGTTTATAACTAAGCTGCGACCCTCAATTGCGTGCTGATTTCACTAACCTGTACGGCTGTCAGCATGAGCCTATTCCACGGGTACCATCCTTTTCACCGTCTGCTCCTTATCTTCTGCCGTGCCCTCAGGTGTTCAATGTCGCAAAGGAATTTACAATCCTCTGTACTTTCAGATTCAGCGGTCAGGACATACAGCTCCTGACCACCAAGGACTCTGACGTCGTTTTTCTCTCCAATAATGCTTCGCTCTGGGGGCTGCTATACGCAGTTTTTAGCTTCCCCAGAGCCTCTCTGTCTCTGCTCGTGTCCTTTCCCTCTTCACAGATCAGCTCTCCCTCACCAGCTCCTCACAGATCAGCTCCATGTCTTGAACTGACTGGATCTTCCAGAAAGATCTTTTTACCTCACGTTTAACTGTCTTGTCATTTCCTCACAGCTCACAGCTGCCCTCGTTTCCATGACAACCCCCTCAGCTCTCTTTTAGCTGACTCACCAACCCCCTCTGCTGGCCATAATTTATAAGGCAACTCCCTTTTCTGACCTGCAGCAGGAATTGTGATTTAATCTATGTTACCTGGCATGGGGGTCCCCTTTCTGCCTCCAAGCATGACTTCACCTCTTAGAGGGAGGTAATGTCATTGTCACAACCGGACTCTGGGGTGTCACAACACCATTGGTGTTATCACAGAAGCAACAGATAAATCTCACAGACCTTCTCCAGGCTTCCAAGTGGGTGATGAAGTATGACTTTCCACCAAGAATTTGAAACTATATTCCATCACCAAAACTGGGCCAAAAATGCATTGGTCCTTTCAAAGTAATTGGGCCAGCTAGATCAGTAGATTTTCATCTTCAACTTCCCATAAGAATAAAGATAGATCCAGTGTTCCATCCATGTCTTCTTAATAAAGCCCAAATCCTTTTCCAGGCGTTGTCTACCTTCTCCTGTATCTATTGAAGTGGATGGACAAGAACATTACACAGTTGAAAGGTTCTTGACTCCCGAATATTCAGAATCAAGTTGCAATACTTAAAGGGGCAAGAGTACCACCCTGAAGGCAACTCCTGGGAACCTGTAGAAATTATCATTGCTCCTCGACTGCTTAAAATGTTTCACCAAAATACTTATTTAAAGTAGAAAGTAATGTCAGGATTCCTGTTGCCTTTCTATAGTTTGACTATTCGCGACTGATATTGTTCACCTTGATAATTGTGCTGCAGTTCCAATCCTTACCACTGGAGGCTCCTGTTGTGTTCTGCATTTGCCCTTTACTAGATTCTGAACCTGTAAAATACATATTTTTACATTTTTGGACCTACTTAAAGCCACATGGATTCTTCACGAATTGCTTGAGTATTGTGTCTAGCTACCTAGTTCAGTCTCCAGCTCCTTGTTCTGAGAACTATCTTAGCCAGACTGTTCCAACTTTTCTACAGATTGTTGCTACAACTTCTACTGTTACTATCAGGAATTTCTCCTGCTGCCTGCTATTTCTTTCTCGTGTTCCTCCGGCCACTGGTTTCCAGCAGTGCTCCATCAGTATCGTATCACTAGTAAACCTGCCACTATGTTGTCCTCTTTATTTGGAGCTCTATAGAACCCCATCACCACCACTGTTTGTCACCTTTCTGTCTATGCACTATGTACACAGAAAGCTGCAAATCAACGTTGTGGTTGGCATTATACAGAGCTTGGCATTCAGAAAACTGGGAGATCTGCTGCACATAAAATAGTGATTTTATCAATCTCTGAAATATGGAGCTTTGCCCCTACATTATGCTGCTTTCAGATTTGGTGACAAACATCTGGTGAAAGATTTCCTTTAAGTTCACGGGAATATACAATATTAATCTGAAATTGATGACCTACTAGAAGATAAACATTTTGGAAAACCCTGTTATTGGTATGCAATTTTTTTCAGAGGATGAGAACTAACAAATGACAGGTTTATTTAACCTCTTCAAGACTATCCAGATAATTTGTATTGATAAAGGGAGTGAGGAATTGGTCATTTTGTCACTTAAAGGGCATGGCCATTACAGACGACTCTCTTCTATATGCTTCTTTGGATAGAAGATCACTGTACATTAACAAAATATAGGACCTTCTTGATATTTAGTGACATGGACTGTAAGTAAATGCAATCTAATAGACAGTAGAAAGCTACTTTTAGGTAGTCAGTTGGCCACTTTTCCTTAGGGTAGACAGCTACCTTTATGTAGTCAGTTGGCCACTTTCCTTAGGGTAGACAGCTACTTATATGTAGTCAGTTGGCCACTTTTCCTTGGGGTAGAAAGTTACTTTTATGTAGTCAGTTGGCCACTTTTCCTTAGGGTAGAAAGCTACCTTTAGATAGTCAGTTGGACACTTTCATAGTTAGTTAGTTAGTTAGTTAGTTAGTTAGTAAGTAAGGCCGAAAAAAGACATTAGTCCATCCAGTTCAGCCTATAAAATTCTGTAACAATAAGTCCCCAGATCTACGACCTTCTAAAGAACCTAACAATAACTGTAAGATACAATATTGCTACGCTACATGAAGACATCCAGGCCTCTCTTTCCCTTAGGGTAGAAAGCTACAACATTAGCTAGGGGTACAAATTGTCAAATCTCCTCCAGGGTCTTCTTCTGCACCATCTACTACTGCCCGTAGGTGCCAACGTATTCATTCTGCAGACAGCACTAATAGAAAAGACATTGGAACCAGAAGCATCAGTAGGCCCAAGCTACATCCATTTAGATTAGGGTAGCTAGGACCTGCAATGCCATCCAGTATGGTAGTGCAGGTGTCTGTGTTGTCCAGCTGGAGTTAATAGCGTCCTGTAACAGGCAATTTCAGAGCACCATATCCTACTTAAAGAAACACTCCCTTCAACATTTTTATCCTCTTATTATATTGCAATCATTATACTATATAGCATGGTGTACATACAGTTGCTCATTTTGCCCTTCTACCCAGCTCATTCTTCTCTTTTCACCATTCCATCACATGATTAAAAACTGACTAGCAAAATCCCACTAAGTTCTATGTAGAAACAGGAGGTCAATTTTCCTTGTATTGGTCATGAGTCACTGCTAATGTCACTGGAGGGGGAGTAGCGGAGCAGCTAGGTTAAGAGTTTGATAGGGGAATGAGAAATGCAGGTACAAGAGACTTCCTGTTTCTACATAGAGCAGAGAAAAGAGAAGAATTAGCTGGATAGAAATGCAAAATGAGCAATTGTAAGTACACAGTGCTGTAAAATATGATTGCAGTATATTATTGCAATATATTATATTGCTTCTTTAATAATAATAAATTTTATTTTTTATAGCGCCGACATATTCCGCAGCACTTTACATTTCAGAGGGGATTTGTACAGACAATAGACATTACAGCATAACAATAATCACATACAGTAGATTATAACAAATACCAAGAGGAAAGAGGGCCCTGCTCGCAAGCTTACAGTCTATGAGGATAGAGGTAGACACGAAAGGTGGGTGGTAACAGTTGCCCTGATTGTATGGACCAGCCATAATGTTAAGCGTGTAACAGTACAAACACAGAGGGCTAATGGATTCATAAAGCATGTGGGAACATGATGCGGGGAACCTGGTTATGGTAAAACTTTTGGCTGTGCCACACAGGGATAGATTAGGTTAATGTGCTGAGGCGATAGGCCAGTCTGAATAAATGCGTTTTCAGGGCACGCTTAAAATTGTGGGGATTGGGGACTAATCGTATTGACCTGGGAAGAGCATTCCAAAGAATTGGCATGGCACGTGTAAAGTCTTGGAGACGGGAGTGGGAGGTTCTGACTATTGAGGTTGCTAACCTCAGGTCATCAGCAGAACGGAGGGCGTGGGTAGGGTGGTATACTGAAACAAGGGAGGAGATGTAGGGTGGTGCTGAGCCATGGAGGGCTTTGTGGGTGAGGGTAATAAGTTTATACTGAATTCTGGAGTGGATGGGTAGCCAGTGTAATGACTGGCACAAGGTAGAGGCATCGGTGTAACGATTGGTGAGGAATATGATCCTGGCTGCAGCATTCAAGACAGATTGGAGAGGGGAGAGTTTGGTGAGAGGGAGACCGATTAGAAGAGAGTTAAAATAGTCGAGACGAGAATGAATAAGAGAAACAGTAAGAGTTTTTGCAGAGTCAAAAGTAAGAAAAGGTCGAATTCTAGAAATGTTTTTGAGGTGCAGATGACAAGAGCGAGCCAGTGATCGAATGTGGGAAGCAAAGGAAAGCTCGGAATCAAGTATGACCCCAAGACAGCGGGCCTGTTGCTGGAGAGTAATAGTGGAAGCACACACAGAAATGGCAATGTCGGGTATAGGTACATTAGTAAAGGGAGGAAACACCAGGAGTTCAGTCTTTGACAGGTTCAGTTTCAGATATAGTGAGAACATGATATTAGACACAGCTTTTAGACAATCGCCGGTGTTTTCTAGAAAGGCTGGCGTGATGTCAGGAGAAGAAGCGTATAATTGGGTGTCATCAGCATAGAGATGGTACTGGAAACCAAATCTACTGATTGTTTGACCAATAGGGGCAGTGTACAAGGAGAAGAGGAGGGGGCCTAGAACCGATCCTTGAGGGACCCCAACAGTAAGGGGAAGGTGAGAGGAGGAGGAACCGGCAAAAGATACAGTAAAGGAGCGGTCAGAGAGATAGGAGGAGAACCATGAGAGAACGGTGTCCTTGAGGCCAATGGAACGGAGCATAGTGAGGAGGAGCTGATGATCCACAGTGTCGAATGCTGCAGAGTCATTCAAGAGAATTAGCATGGAGTAATGACCATTTGATTTAGCTGTTAGCAGATCATTAGAGACTTTAGTGAGGGCAGTTTCAGTGGAGTGTAAAGACCGGAAACCGGATTGGAGAGGGTCGAGAACAGAGTTTTCTGAGAGATAGCGGATAAGACAGGAGTGGACCAGGCGTTCCAGGAGTTTAGAGATGAAGGGAAGATTAGAGACAGGTCTATAGTTAGCGGCACAGTTTTGGTCGAGGGATGGTTTTTTAAGTAGTGGATGTATGATGGCATGCTTAAATGAGGAGGGAAAAATACCAGAAGAGAGAGAGAGGTTAAATATTTTAGTTAGGTGAGGGGTCACAGCAGGGGAAAGGGACTGGAGGAGATGTGACGGAAATGGGTCACTGGTGCAAGTGGTTGGGCGAGAAGATGCAAGGAGCCTGCTTACTTCTTCCTCTGTGACTGGTTCAAAATCAGAGAGTGAGCTAGATGCAGTGGGGGAGGGAGGACAGTGCATGGTATGAGATGATTGGGAGATAATTTCCTGTCGAATCTGGTCAATTTTTTCTTTGAAGTAATTGGCCAGATCGTCAGCTCGGAGCTCCGTGGTTGGGGCCTGTACTCTTGGGTTGAGTAGAGAATGAAAAGTATCAAAGAGATGTTTCAGGTTATTGGACAGTGAGGTGATGAGGGTGTTGAAATAGGCTTGTTTGGAGAGGTGAAGGGCAGTGTTGTATGTTCTAAGCATAAACTTAAAATGAATGAAATCTTCGTGTAGATTGGATTTTCTCCACAGACGTTCAGCGCACCTGGAGCACCGCTGCAGGAAACGCGTTTGCACCATGTGCCAGGGTTGTCACCATCTGCGTTGTGGTGTTCTATTTATAGGGGGTGCAATTTCATCCAGGGCACTTTGAAGTGTTACCTTGTAATGCTTCAATGCAGAATCAGGACAGGAGAGGGAGGAGATAGGGGCCAATGAAGACTGCAAGTTCTTCATAAGTTTCTGGGTGTTAATGGCCTGTATGTTTCTATAAGTCTGGACAGTGGGGATGACCTGAGCAGCCTGGTACTTCTTGATAGAGAATGAAAGATGGTTGTGGTCAGAGAGCTGGAGAGGGGAGTTTGTGAAATCATCCACTGCACAAAGCCGAGAGAAGACCAAGTCGAGGGAGTTTCCGTCTTCATGCGTTGGAGAATTAGTAAGCTGCAAAAGGCCAAACGAGGAGGTTAGAGATAAAAGGTGAGTAGCAGATGGGGAGAGGGGAAGAGCAATGGGGATATTGAAATCGCCCATGATGATGGTAGGGATGTCACAGGAGAGAAAATGTGGAAGCCAAGTGGCAAAATTATCAAGGAACTGATGGGAGGGGCCGGGAGGACGATATACCACTGCCACTCGCATGGAGAAGGGGGTGTAAGCTTTAAGCTTTCAGTTTGCTGATGGAAGCTGCCATATAAAGTCTTGTGCTCTTCTGGTTTAGTCCTGTCTGTTTAGCACCTTTCCTTGTTTTTGCGTGACCAAATACTTATTTTGTGACAAGGTGATTTTCTGGATTTGTTTTCTCATTTTGTCTCTCATAGTTGTGGTCTACCTATGATGTCAATTACAGGCCTCTCTCAACTTTTTAAAGGTAATCTGTCACCCCATTTTTCGACTATGAGCTGCTAGCACCAACATCAGGGGCTTATCTACAGCAGTCTGTAAAGCTGTAGATAAGCCGCTGATGTAACCTGAAAGAGAAGAAAAATGAGTTAGATTATACTCATCTGGGGAAGATCCGGTCTTGGTCCAATGGGTGTTGCGGTCCGGCGCCTCCCATCTTCTAACGGTGACGTCCTCTTCTTTGGTGCCTGTCGTGGCTCTGGCGCAGGCGCACTGCTCTGCCCTGTTGAGGAGAGAGCAGAATACTGCAGTGTGCAGGCGCTGAACCTCTCCCGGAGCCTGCGCACTGCAGGACTCTGTTCTGCCCTCAACAGGGCAGAGCAGTTCACCTGTGCCAGAGCCACGACAGGCAGCAAAGAAGAGGACGTCATCATTAGAAGTTGGGAGGCGCCGGACCGGACCGTGACACCCATCGGACAAAAACCGGACCCGGACCGCCCCCCGGTGAGTATAATATAACTCCTCTTCTCTTTCAAGTTACATTGGGGGCTTATCTACAGCATTACAGAATGCCGTAGATAAGCCCCTGATATTGGTGCCGGCAGCTCATAGTCGAAAAATGGGGTGACAGATTCCCTTTAAGTGGGAGAACTTGGACAATTGGTGGCTGATATATATATATATACACTCACTGGCCATTTTATTAGGTACACCATGCTAGTAACGGGTTGGACCCCCTTTTGCCTTCAGAACTGCCTCAATTCTTCGTGGCAGAGATTCAACAAGGTGCTGGAAGCATTCCTCAGAGATTTTGGACCATATTGACATGATGGCATCACACAGTTGGCGCAGATTTGTCGGCTGCACATCCCTGATGCGAATCTCCCGTTCCACCACATCCCAAAGATGCTCTATTGGATTGAGATCTGGTGACTGAGGAGGCCATTTGAGTACAGTGAACTCATTGTCATGTTCAAGAAACCAATCTGAGATGAATCGAGCTTTATGACATGGCGCATTATCCTGCTGAAAGTAGCCATCAGATGCCTGTTCTTAGCTGAGAGGAGTGGTACCCAGTGTGGTCTTCTGCTGCTGTAGCCCATCTGCCTCAAAGTTCGACGCACTGTGCGTTCAGAGATGCTCTTCTGCCTACCTTGGTTGTAACGGGTGGCAATTTGAGTCTCTGTTGCCTTTCTATCAGCTCGAACCAGTATGCCCATTCTCCTCTGACCTCTGGCATCAACAAGGCATTTCCGGCCACAGAACTGCCGCTCACTGGATTTTTTTTCTTTTTCGGACCATTCTCTGTAAACCCTAGAGATGGTTGTGCGTGAAAATCCCAGTAGATCAGCAGTTTCTGAAATACTCAGACCAGCCCTTCTGGCACCAACAATCATGCCACGTTCAAAGGCACTCAAATCACCTTTCTTCCCCATACTGATGCTCGGTTTGAACTGCAGGAGATTGTCTTGACCATGTCTACATGCCTAAATGCACTGAGTTGCCGCCATGTGATTGGCTGATTAGAAATTAAGTCTTAACACACAGTTGGACAGGTGTACCTAATAAAGTGGCCAGTGAGTGTATATATATATATATATATATATATATATTTCCAGTCCCAAATAACAGTAACAGTATAATTAGAAAGCATAGAAAATGTACATGAGCATTATAATTACAGTATGTGCCTTACATTTAATAATGCTGATCATATCAGACTTTGTCACTCTTCATCAGTAATGTATTTGGACAAAAGACAAAAAAAAGACAAAAAATGAATTGTCACGCTGACTGTGACATCCTGGTAAAGCACGAGCCTCTGCCTGTTAATTAACTGCTCCTGTGAACCATAATTGAAACCCCTTGCTCAGACCCCTTCTGCTTTATGATTACATCTCCAAAATGGCCTCAATTCAAGGGGTGACTGCTTTTTAAACAAAAATGTAAAACCTAGATGACTAATTTCAACTAGGAATGAAATGTCATCAAAACTCATTTCTGTCTAAATTAAAAAAAAGAGACGCAAGCCTGAACGCTCGCTGTCTCTAACTGATAAAAACCTACTTTAAACTTTTTAAATCAAAGTGTAAATTACAGTAATTGGTAAAAAATGTTTTAATGTTCCAGTCTTTCGATCTGGATTAAATTAACATCACCCGCCCCCATCCATCAAAAAAAAAATCTACGACTTTGGCCTCTTTCAGACATCATTGTGTCTGGTACGTGTGGTAACACTTTTCACATGTACCGGAGACACGTACACACATAGACACATTCAAGTGGATAGGTCTGTGCACGTCAGTGTGTTTCCGTGGACTGCGTTTCCTTGGGCAAAACTCGCTGGCGTATCTATTTTCTAACAACAGCACAGGCCGCTAAAACAACCCGCACATGTACACACTGGTGACACAGATCAATGTGTACGTGTGCCTCCGTTTGTCATCAGTGTGACACACAGGCACCTGGTAATATCAAAGGTACAGTTCGCTCTGTTCCATGGCATTGTGCTGAAGACAGGTAACATCCCAGTCCCCTGCTCACACTGCAATCAGCACTTGCATGGGATAATGTTTAGAGTTGTATTCAACTGATAACACCAAGGGCAGCCAGCGGCTGATGGGAATATTCATCAGCAGCCACCTGTGCGATAAATACATTTTTTAAAAAATGATGTGAGGTACCCATGTATTTTTCATAACAAGCCAGGCAAAACTAACAGCTGCGAGTTGCAACCCTCAGCTGTCAGCTTTAGCAAGTTGGTTATCAAGACTAGATGGATCCCCATATTTAGTAACTATTTACATAAATAATTTAAAAAACTGTGTGGGGTTCTTCCCATTTTTGACAACCAGCCAAGCTAAAGCTGACAGCTGGGGGATAGTAATCTCTGACCGGTAAGGGGCCATGGATATTGGCCCCCATCCTAAAAATAGCAGCCCACAGCTGTCCAGAAAAGGCACATGTATTAGATGCACCAATTCTGGCTCTTTGCCCGACATTTCCCACTTATCCTATGGCAATGGCAAGTGGAGTTCATATTTGTGGGGTTAATGTCAACTTTGTATTGTGCTGTCACATCAAGCCCACGGCTTAGTAATGGAGAGGCGTCTATGAGACACCTATCAATTACTAATCCTATAGTTGTATTGTAAATAAACACACAGCAAGTATAAAGTCCTTTATTTGAAATATAAACACAACACATTTTTCCTTCTTTATTTAAAAATAGCAAACACAGTTATAATCACATAACGCCCATTCCAGTGAAGCCTTCGTCTCCTGTAACAAAACAAAAATAAAAAAACAACAATATCCCTCACCTGTCCGTCATTCCGTCCAATGCTGTAATTCATGACTGGGGATAAACACTTTTCAACCTTGATGTTGACTGTGACAAAATGCGACCGTCCAGGCTAAAAACCACTGAGGAATGAGCTGCTGCGAGTGCAGCATCAGTGACCAGCGGTAACCTCATCGAGGTTGCTGCAGTTCATTGAGGCTGCATTCCCAGCCGGGCTGAACTACGGGGACCTCAGCAGCATGAGAAAAAGTCAAAGAATTTACCGCAGTTCAGCTCAGTGAGTTTACCACAGTTCACCATGAGAAATTTATACTTGCTGTGTGCTTATTTGCAACTATGCGAGTAGTAATTGATTCTAATAGATGTATCTTTTCTGGGTGGCTGCGGGCTGCTATTTTTAGGCTGGGGGGCCAATATCTATGGTTCCTTACTGTCCTGAGCATACTAGCCCCCAGCTGTCTGTTTTAGCTTGGCTAGTTGTCAAAAATGGGGGGACCCAACACCTTTTTTTTAATTATTTTTTTAAATAATTAAAGAATACAGCTTGTGGAACCCTCTATTCTTGACAACCAACATTGCTAAAGCTGACAGCTGAGGGTTCCAGCCCGCAGCTGTCAGTTTTGCCTGACTGGTTATCAAAAATACAGGTGAACCTCATGTAATTTATTAAAGTGTATTTATTTATAGCACAAGTGGCATTTGATGAATACTCTCATCAGTTATTGCCTGCTCTCGCTGTTATCAGTTGAATACAACTCTCAACACAGTGATGTGAGCAGCACTCTGCGTCGGTATGTGTGATACTTCTGCGGCACACGGATGGCACACAGATGTCACACGTATGCCACACGTATATTCACAAGGATATCTCTGGTAGTGGTTTTTCCAGTACCAGAAATATCAGGACATGTGAAAGAGCCCTTAGTTACAGTTTGGAATTACAGCAACAGTAGGACCAGGTTTAACCCCTTTCTGACAGCTGGGTGGGCGATTGCTGACTGGTGTCAGCTGATTCTGACAGCTGACACCTGGCAGTCGGTGCCAGGAGTGGTCACAGACCGCTCCTGGCACTTTAACATCCGAAATGCTGTGATTGAACATAATCGCATCATTCCGGAAGCCGGCAGAGGGCTGACAGCCCCTCTGCCTTTGGATCGGAGACCCCACGGCATGATGCTGGGTCCCGATTGTTGCCATGGTGACCCGTTGTCATGGTGACAACATCCGGGTCACCAGAGTGAGGAAACTTGCTGATCATGCGCATTGCATAATCAGCAAGTCTCTCTGTCAGTGCAGAGCTGACAGCTTCTATGGCATGGTGATGCTGCTTTACCTGCATGCTATAGAAGCAATCAGCCTGCAAAAAATGATTGTCTCATAAAAAAGTTAGAAAAAAGTAAAAAAAAAATGTTTTAAATAATTGTAAAAATATTTAAAAAGAAAAATCAAAAATAATTATAAAACATAATTATATATATTCTATCACAAAATAAATACTGTATTTGAATGAAAAAAAAATCTAAGCAATAAACGTACACATATTTGGTATTGGTGCATCCGCAATGACCCGTCCTATAAAACTGTCCCACTAGTTAACCCCTTTAATGAACACCATAAAAAAATTTAAAAAAAGGCAAAAAACAAAGCTTTATCTTCATACTGCCGAAGAAAACGTGGAAGAACATGTGATCAAAAAGACGGATATAAATAAACATGGTAACGCTGAAACCGTCATCTTGTCCAGCAAAAAACAAGCTGCCATACAGCTCCATCAATGGAAAAGTAAAAAAAAGTTATAGCTCTCAGAATAAAGTGATGCAAAAATAATTATTTTTTCTATAAAATAGTTTTTATTGTTTAAAAGCACCAAAACATAAAAAATATCTTCATGAGCTATCGCTTTAATTGTACTGACCCGAAGAGTAAAACTGCTTTATCAATTTTACCACAAACAGAACGTTATAAACGCTCCCTTCCCAGCAGGGCTGAGCTGCTGTGAGATCACCACTAGCACCGTGAGCGCTCACGGTGCTAGCGGGGATCTCACCGCAGCTCAGCCCAACTGGGAACGGAGCCCAGTGACCAGAGGTAACCCTAATGATGTCATCCCCGGTCACTGAGCACTCACGGTGCTAGCACAGATCTCACTACAGCTCAGACCAGCTGGGAATGGAGTCCAGTGTCTGGAGGTAACCTCTATGATGTCACCCTCCATCACTGAGTGCTCAGGTTGCTAGTGGGGAACTCACTGCAGCTCAGCCTGGCTGGGAACAGAGCCCAGTGACCGGAGGTCACCTCTATGATGTCACCCCCGGTCACTGATGCTGCATTCCCAGCAGCTCATTCACCAGTGGTTCTCAGCCTGGATGGTCACATCTTGGCACCAACCAGGTTGAAATCTAATTATCCCCCAGATATGGATTACAGCATGGGACAGATCGACAGACAGGCTTGGTATATTGTTGTTTTTTATTTTACTTTTATTACAGGAGATCGAGGGCTTTTGTGGAATAGGCGTTTGGTGAGTATAACTGTGTTTTTTATTTTTAAATAAAAAAGTAAAATTGTATTTTGTTTTATTTCTAATAAAATAATTTATTCTGGCTGTGTCTTTATTTACCATATAACTATAGGATTAGTAATGGATAGGTGTCTTATAGATGTTTCTCCATTACTAAGCCATGAGCTTGATGTCACCTGACAATACAAAGGTGACATCAACCCCACAAATATGAACCCCAGTTGCCACTGATACAGGGAAAGTGGGAAGAGCTGGGCAAAATGCCAGAATTGGCACATCTAATAGATGTGCCTTTTCTGGCCAGATGTGGGCTGCTATTTTTAGGCTGGCGGGTCAATATCCATGGCCCCTTACCAGCCTGAGAATACCAGCCCCAAGGTGTGAGCTTTAGCAAGGCTGGTTGTCAAAAATGGAGGGGACACCATGCCATTTTTGTAAATGATTTATTTATATAATGTAAAAAACAGTGTGGGGACCCCTCTATTCTTGATAACCAGCCTTACTGAAGCTGACAGCTAAGGGTTGCAGCCCCCAGCTGTGAGTTTTGCCTGGCTGGTTATAGAAAATACAGGAGAATCCACGCCGTTTCTTCCATATATTTATTTATAGAGCAGGCGGCGGCTGATAAATACCCCCATCAGCCGCTCCTGCTGCCACTGTTATTAACAGCAGTGGGGGTAGGCTGATGGGAGTAATATTCCCATCAGCAGCCACCTGCTGTCTCTTTTATCACTTAAATGCAACTTTCATCAATTGGCGATCGGTGTGAGCAGGGGAGAATGATGAGATCCGTGTTCAGCACCCGGTGCTGGGGAACAGTGCTTACTGTCACGCTTCTTCCCCGGCGCCGTTGAGTGTCACATGGATGACATCCATGTGTGTTATGTCTATACACATGTGCAGAACATTTTGTGATGCATGATAACATTAAAAAATGGACATGTCAGCGTGTTTTGCCCACGGCAACACGGTCTGTGGAAAAACACTGACGTGCACACACCCATTCACTTGAATAGGCAAATAGCACTCTGTTCCTCCCGAGTCTCTCCGTATGGCTAAGTAGTACTGTACAGCCACAATATGGGGTATTGCTACATTCAGTAGAAATTGTGGGACGAATTTTGGTGCCATTTTTACCCATTTCTTGTGTGAAAAAGTAAAATCTTTGGCAAAAACAAAATGTTGATGGTGAAAATGTAGTTATTTTGTCTTTACTGCCTAATAGTATAAAATTCTGTGACACATCCATGGTGTCAATATGATCACTGCACCACTAGGTGAATTTGATGAGAGGTGTAGTTTGTAAAATAGGGTCACTTATGGGGGTTCTGCTGTTCTGGCCCTCATAGGCTCTCCCAGGAGTTAATGCACCTGCAAACCATAACAGTAAAATCTGGTGCTCCTTGCCTTCTGAGCTTTACACTGTGCCTGAAAAATATTTCCCGATGACTTTGACGGTATTGGCATACTGAGGAAAAAATGGACCTCAGTATGTTGTAAAAAAATTTCCTATTAGCCCTTAGAAAAATTTAAAACTTGGGGCTAAGGCTGGTTTCACATTTGCGTTTTTTTGCGCTGGAAAAAAACGCATACGTGCGCATGCGTTTTTTCCCCTATATTTAACATGGGTGCGCATACCTGCGCGCTGGTAAGCGCACATATGCGATTTTCATGCACTGCGTTTTTTTGGGGTGTGCGTTTGTATTTTCCAGACGCAGCATGTTGCATTTTTTGGCCCTGCAAAAAAGCGCATGCGCACGTATGCGCACGTTTTGCGCTAAAAATGGCCATTATAGCCTATGGATGCGCATACGTGCGCACTGGCATGCTCATGTATGCGTTTTTTTGCACATGCGTTTTTTTTTGTTAACCATGGAATTTAGGGGTTTGGGTTAGAGTTAGGGTTAGTTAAGGGGGTTTAGGGTTAGGGTTAGGGTCAGGGTCAGGGTTAGGGTTGGGGTTAGGGTCAGGGTTAGGGTTAAGTATGGTTTGGTTAAGGGTTAGGGTCAGGGTTAGGGTTAGGGTTAGGGTCAGGGTTAGGGTTAAGTATGGTTTGGTTAAGGGTTAGGGTCAGGGTTAGGGTTAAGTATGGTTTGGTTAAGGGTTAGGGTCAGGGTTAGGGTTAGGGTTAGGGTTAAGGTTAGTTAGGGTTTGGGTTAGGGTTAAGTATGGTTTGGTTAAGGGTTAGGGTCAGGGTTAGGGTTAGGGTCAGGGTTAGGGTTAAGTATGGTTTGGTTAAGGGTTAGGGTCAGGGTTAGGGTTAGGGTTAGGGTTAAGGTTAGTTAGGGTTTGGGTTAGGGTTAAGTATGGTTTGGTTAAGGGTTAGGGTCAGGGTTAGGGTTAGGGTCAGGGTTAGAGTTAAGTATGGTTTGGTTAAGGGTTAGGGTCAGGGTTAGGGTTAAGTATGGTTTGGTTAAGGGTTAGGGTCAGGGTTAGGGTTAGGGTTAAGGTTAGTTAGGGTTTGGGTTAGGGTTAAGTATGCTTTGGTTAAGGGTTAGGGTCAGAGTTAGGGTTAGGGTCAGGGTTAGGGTTAAGTATGGTTTGGTTAAGGGTTAGGGTCAGGGTCAGGGTTAGGGTTAGGGTTAAGGTTAGTTAGGGTTTGGGTTAGGGTTAAGTATGGTTTGGTTAAGGGTTAGGGTCAGGGTTAGGGTTAGGGTCAGGATTAGGGTTAAGTATGGTTTGGTTAAGGGTTAGGGTCAGGGTTAGGGTTAGGGTTAGGGTTAAGGTTAGTTAGGGTTTGGTTTAGGGTTAAGTATGGTTTGGTTAAGGGTTAGGGTCAGGGTTAGGGTTAGGGTCAGGGTTAGGGTTAAGTATGGTTTGGTTAAGGGTTAGGGTCAGGGTTAGGGTTAGGGTTAGGGTTAAGGTTAGTTAGGGTTTGGGTTAGGGTTAAGTATGGTTTGGTTAAGGGTTAGGGTCAGGGTTAGGGTTAGGGTCAGGGTTAGGGTTAGGGTTAGGGTTAGGGTCAGGGTTAGGGTTAGGGTTAGGGTCAGGGTTAAGGTCAGGGTTAGGGTTAGTTAGGGTTTAGGGTTTGGGTTAGGGTTAAGTATGGTTTGGTTAAGGGTTAGGGTCAGGGTTAGGGTTAGGGTTAGGGTCAGGGTTAGGGTTAGTAAAGTCATGGTTTGGGTTAGTGTGAGGGGCCACCTAATGTTGGAAAAAACCGCAAACGCGGTAAAAACGCACTAAAAACGCATACAAACGCATAAAAACGCTGCGTTTTTTTCATGCATGCTCATAAAAATGCTTGAAAAAAACGCAGCAGTTGTATGCTTTTGTATGCATTTTTTCAATGCGTTTTTTTGCGGGAAAAATGCGCTGCAAAAAAAAGCAAGTGTGAAACTAGCCTAAAACAACATTTTAGTGGTAAAAATGTAATTTATTCAGTGGTATAAAATTCTGTGAGGCACATGTGGTGGCAATATAATCACTGCACCCCTAGATGAATTCATTGGGGACTGTAGTTTATAAAATGAGTTCGCACATAGGGGTTTTTGTTGTTTTGGCACCTCAGGGGCTCTGTCAATGTGACATGGCATGACACCCTCAAACCATTCAAGCAAAATCTGAACTTCAATATAGTGCCTCTTCTCTTCTGAGCTTTGCACTGTGCCTCAAAAGTAGTATTCCCACACATATTGGGTATCAGCATACTCAAGAGAAATTGCACAACATCTTTTGGGCTCCAATTTCTCCTGTTACCCTTGGTAAAATAAAAAATTTGGGGCAAAAAGATCATTTTGTGGAAAATATATAATTTTTTATTTTCACATTATAAACTTCTGTGAAGCACTTGAGGGTTCAAAGTGCTCACCGCGCATCTAATTTCTTGGGGGTTCTAGTTTCTAAAATGACGTCACTTGTGGGAGGTTTCCAATGTTTAGGCACATCAGGGACTCTCCAAACACAACATAGCGTTTGATCTCAATTTCAGCCAACTTTGCGTTGAAAAAGTCAAACAGCGCTCCTTCCCTTCTGAGCTCTGCCATGCACCCAAACAGTGGTTTACCCCCACATATGGGGTATCAGCATACTCAAGACAAATTGCACAACAACTTTAAGGGTCCAATTTCTCCTGTTACCCTTAGTAAAATGAAAAAATTGGATCTGAAATAATTTTTTGTGAAAAAAAAATTAAATTTTCATTTAAAAAAAAAACATTGCAAAAGTTCCTGTGAAGCATCTGAAGAGTAAATAAACTTATTAAAGTGGTTTTGAGCACCTTGAGGGGTGCAGTCTTTAGAATGGTGTCACTTTTGGGTATTTTCTATCATATACACCCCTCAAATTAACTTATAATGTGATGTGCTCCCCAAAAAAATGGTGTTGAAAAATGAAAAATCGTTGTTCAACTTTTAACCCTTATAACTTCCTAATGAAAAAAAAATTTGGTTCCAAAATTGTGCTTGTGTAAAGTAGACATGTGGGAAATGTTACTTATTAAGTATTTTTGATTTAAGGGCATGAAAATTCAAAGCTGCAAAATTTTCAAAATTTTTGCCAAATTTCTGTTTTTTTCACAAATAAACGCAAGTCATATCAAATAAATTTTACCACTATCATGAAGTACAATGTGTCATGAGAAAACAATGTCAGAATCACAGGGATCCATTGAAGCATTCCAGAGTTATTACCTCATAAAGGGACAGTGGTAAGAATTTCAAAAATTGTCCCAGTCATTAACATGCAAACTACCCTCGGGGATAAAAGGGTTAAACAAAGTGTGAACTGGTACAATAGTACATGATGCCCCAAATGATTTTCTAATGCTTTACAAACCCTAGTTTCTACTAATAATATTAATTCAGTAGATGATGAACATCGATGCCCACTCTTCAGCTGTTTTACGCTGAGACTGACCAGAATACCGACGGGCATGTTGGAACTGGTATTTCACATCTGGCCTCTGTTGCTCACAAAGCCTTGCCAGCCAGTATGTGCAGTGTGGAGTTTCAGCACGTCGTCACGTGTGCCGATCATGACGGCGCCAGTCCTTTTATAGCAAGGTAATATGGCCAGTCAATCACACTTATGCCCTTATCAATATGGCTACAGCATTATAGTGACTTGAAGGCAATCCCTGCATGTTTATTGGCCTTATAACAGGTGGCAATTATGCTGGGCGGGGATTTGAGCATTCCAAAATAATGTCAAGTATATCCGAGCACCCAGGTACTCGAGTGATACCTGGGCACGATCGCTCATCACTATTGCTAGCACATAGTTATAAAGATGTTCCCAATGCCATCAAATAGTAATATTGTCCTTGTCATAGTGCCCAATGCAGTAATAATCCCTTAACAATCAAAAGTATTTTTGGTTTTGCATTTTCATTTTTTGCTCCCCTTCTTCCCAGAGCCATAATTTTTTTTATTTTTTGGTCAAAATGACCATGTGAGGGCTTGTTTTCTGTTTGATGAGTTGTCCTTCTGTGCAACTGTAGAGCCCTTCATCTTTACCACCACAAAAGTGTTAAATATGCACTGTTTTGCATGTGTTTTGTAAGCAATGGGAGTTATGCTTTCTCTGCTAGAGACCACAACACACAAACACAATTCACCTCACTCCCTTACTTGTCTGAATCGTAGAGCTTTGCAGATATACCCTAACTGGGAGGGGGAGGAGTTGAGTTGTTGTTTTCAGTGAAGAAGGAGAGGGAGGAGAATGCTCCAGGAAGCCATACCATGTGCTCCCTCCAGGAGTAAAGCTAAGAAGAATCAGGGAGTCAGCCCCTAGGCCATCCATGCTTTCAGAGCAGGGTGGTAAGCTGAGAGACTGTGTGGGTTTATACAACCATCACCAGAGTGTTTTCCCCAGGAAGACTGCAGCAAACTAGGATCAGTGAAGGATTGTGCAAGAAGGAACTTGAGCTTCGCACAGGATCCAAGCTGCAAGTTGCCAGAGGAGGAATACACAGTGAGTAGTGGCTATACTGGAAGTTCCAAACTCTGCGAAGCCTTGGTCCCAGAAGGGATTAGAATAGCAGGAAGCTTGCTCCGAGTCACAGCAGAGTGAAGACTAACTCCCCTTCTGCAGAACAGACTGTAACCTGGTGAGAGTTGTAATATCTCCACTGAACTGCACCTGAACTACAGTAAATGATAAAGTGACTTTCCTTGTCTCCTGCCTGATTACTCCATGCCTTCTACTTCCATCACAATCTCTGGGGGTCAGCCCTGGTTGGAGAGGGTTAAACATCTGCACTGCCATCATCATCTACTCCCCCAGGGATCATCTGCAGTGCCGGCTATACTACAGTCAAACACTCCAACTGGCGTCACGAATCACTACATAAACTTTATCCCTAATCAATACTCCCCTTTTACATGACCGCCTGAGGTCACTGACCGGGTCACTGCCACTGTGACACATCCCTTTAATACGACCGTCCCGGTACCGAGTATCCCATCGCCTCTGGGGCGCATCACAACACCATTGGTTTTTCTATGGTGTGTGCTAGGAAGCTGGAAAAAAATTCCAAGTGCGGTGAAATTGCAAAAAAGTGTAATCCCACATTTGCTTTTTTTTTTTTTTTTTACTAGGTTCACTAAATGCTAAAACTAACCTGGTACTATGAATCTCCAGGTCATTAAGAGTTCATAGACACCAAACTTGTCCAGGTATCTTTTTTATTATTTTGACTAGTGATGAGCGAGTATACTCGTTGCTCGGATTTTCCCGACCGTGCTCAGGTGTCCTCCGAGTATTTTGGCATGCTTGGAGATTTAGTTTTTGTCGACACAGCTGCATTATTTGTGGCTGCTACACAGCCTGAATACAAGCCTAACAAACAAGCAATCTCCACATGTTTTCAGGCTGTCTAGCAGCCACAAATCATGTAGCTGCGTCGACAAAAACTAAATATCCGAGCACGCCAAAATACTCGGAGGACACCCAAGCATGATCGGGAAAACCTGAGCAATGAGTATACTAGCTCATGCCTAAATTTGACCCCACAGGGTGAGATCTTGCGTGGAGCCCCAGATCGAGGGAGATTATCAGTGTTCTTTTATGTCTTCCATTTTCCTTTTATTGCTCCCACAGTTGATTTCATCACATAATAATAATAATAAATTTTATTTCTATAGTGCCGACATATTCCGCAGCACTTTACATTTCAGAGGGGATTTGTACAGACAATAGACATTACAGCATAACAATAATCACATAGATCATAACAGATACCAAGAGG
This sequence comes from Dendrobates tinctorius, assembly GCF_039654945.1. Lineage (NCBI taxonomy): Eukaryota > Metazoa > Chordata > Amphibia > Anura > Dendrobatidae > Dendrobates > Dendrobates tinctorius. The sequence goes on along the minus strand of NW_027361688.1, from coordinate 44,080,395 downwards.
AATGAGGGCCCTGCTCGCAAGCTTACAGTCTATGAGGGAAAAAGGGAGACACGAAAGGTGGGTGGTAACAGTTGCCCTGATTGTTTGGATCAGCCATAATGTTAAGTGTGTAACAGTACAGACACAGAGGGCTGATGGATGCATAAAGCATGTGGGAACATGATGCGGGGAACCTGGTTATGGTCAAACTTTTGGCTGTGCCACACAGGGATAGATTAGGTTAATGTGTTGAGGCGATAGGCCAGTCTGAATAAATGAGTTTTCAGGGCACGCTTAAAATTGTGGGGATTGGGGACTAATCGTATTGACCTGGGAAGTGCATTCCAAAGAATTGGCGCAGCACGTGTAAAGTCTTGGAGACAGGAGTGGGAGGTTCTGACTATTGAGGATGCTAACCTCAGGTCATCAGCAGAACGGAGGGTGCGAGTAGGGTGGTATACTGAAACAAGGGAGGAGATGTAGGGTGGTGCTGAGCTATGGAGGGCTTTGTGGGTGAGGGCAATAAGTTTATACTGGATTCTGGAGTGGATGGGTAGCCAGTGTAATGACTGGCACAAGGTAGAGGCATCGGTGTAACGATTGGTGAGGAATATGATCCTGGCTGCAGCATTCAAGACAGATTGGAGAGGGGAGAGTTTGGTAAGAGGGAGACCGATTAGAAGAGAGTTACAATAGTCGAGACGAGAGTGAATAAGAGAAACAGTAAGAGTTTTGCAGAGTCAAAAGTAAGAAAAGGTCGGATTCTAGAAATGTTTTTGAGGTGCAGATGACAAGAGCGAGCCAGTGATCGAATGTGGGGGGCAAAGGAAAGCTCGGAATCAAGTATGACCCCAAGACAGCGGGCCTGTTGCTGGGGAGTAATAGTGGAACCACACACAGAAATGGCAATGTTGGGTATAGGTACATTAGTAGCGGGAGGAAACACCAGGAGTTCAGTCTTTGACAGGTTCAGTTTCAGATATAGTGAGGACATCATATTAGACACAGCGTTTAGACAATCGCCGGTGTTTTCTAGAAAGGCTGGCGTGATGTCAGGAGAAGAAGCGTATAATTGGGTGTCATCAGCATAGAGATGGTAGTGGAAACCAAATCTACTGATTGTTTGACCAATAGGGGCAGTGTACAAGGAGAAGAGGAGGGGGCTAGAACCGATCCTTGAGGAACCCCAACAGTAAGGGGAAGGTGAGAGGAGGAGAAACCGGCAAAAGATACAGTAAAGGAGCGGTCGGAGAGATAGGAGGAGAACCATGAGAGAACGGTGTCCTTGAGGCCAATGGAACGGAGCATAGTGAGGAGGAGCTGATGATCCACAGTGTCGAATGCTGCAGAGAGATCCAAGAGAATTAGCATGGAGTAGTGACCATTAGATTTAGCTGTTAGTAGATCATTAGAGACTTTAGTGAGGGCAGTTTCAGTAGAGTGTAAAGAGCGGAAACCAGATTGGAGAGGGTCGAGAAGAGAGTTATCAGAGAGATAGCGGATCAGACGGGAGTGGACCAGGCATTCCAGGAGTTTAGAGATGAAGGGAAGATTAGAAACAGGTCTATAGTTAGCGGCACAGTTTTGGTCGAGGGATGGTTTTTTAAGTAGTGGATGTATGATGGCATGCTTAAATGAGGAGGGAAAAATACCAGAAGAGACAGAGAGGTTAAATATTTTAGTTAGGTGAGGGGTGACAGCAGGGGAAAGGGACTGGAGCAGATGTGATGGAAATGGGTCACTGCCTGGTGCAAGTGGTTGGGCGAGAAGATGCAAGGAGCCTGCTTACTTCTTCTTCTGTGACTGGTTCAAAATCAGAGAGTGAGCTAGATGCAGTGGGGGAGGGAGGACAGTGCATGGTATGAGGGGATTTGGAGATAATTTCCTGTCGGATCTAGTCAATTTTTTCTTTGAAGTAGTTGGCCAGATCGTCAGCTCGGAGCTCCGTGGTTGGGGCCTGTACTCTTGGATTGAGTAGAGAATGAAAAGTGTCAATGAGACGTTTCGGGTTATTGGACAGTGACGTGATGAGGGTGTTGAAATAGGCTTGTTTTGAGAGGTGGAGGGCAGTGTTGTATGTTCTAAGCATAAACTTAAAATGGATGAAGTCTTCGTTTAGATTGGATTTTCTCCACAGACGTTCGGCGCACCTGGAGCACCGCTGCAGGAAACGTGTTTGCACCGTGTGCCAGGGTTGTCGCCGTCTGCGTTGTGGTGTTCTATTTATAGGGGGTGCAAATTCATCCAGGGCACTTTGAAGTGTTTCATTGTAATGCTTCAATGCAGAATCAGGACATGAGTGGGAGGAGATAGGGGCCAATGAAGACTGCAAGTTCTTCATAAGTTTCTGGGTGTTAATGGCCTGTATGTTTCTATAAGTCTGGACAGTGGGGGTGACCTGAGCAGCCTGGCAGTTCTTGATAGAGAATGAAAGAAGGTTGTGGTCAGAGAGCGGGAGAGGGGAGTTTGCAAAATCATCCACTGCACAAAGCCGAGAGAAGACCAAATCAAGGGAATTTCCGTCTTCATGCATTGGAGAATTAGTAAGCTGCAAAAGGCTAAATGAGGAGGTTAGAGATAAAAGGTGAGTAGCAGATGGTGAGAGGGGAAGAGCAATGGGGATGTTGAAATCGCCCATGATGAGGGTAGGGATGTCACAGGAGAGAAAATGTGGAAGCCAAGTGGCAAAATGATCCAGGAACTGATGGGAGGGGCGGGAGGACGATACACCACCGCCACTCGCATGGAGAATGGGGTGTAGAGTCTGATGGCATGGACCTCAAAAGAAGGGAAGACTAGTGAGGGTAGTTGAGGGATAACTTGAAATGTACATTTTGGTGATAGGAGCAGACCAACGCCTCCACCTGCTCTATTGTCTGATCTTGGGGTATGAGAGAAGTGTAGTCCCCCGTATGAAAGAGCAGCAGCAGCAGTAGTGTCTGACTGCTGGATCCAGGTTTCAGTAGGAGCCAGGAGGTTAAGAGAATTAGAGAGGAAAAAGTCATGAATGAAGGAGAGTTTGTTACACACTGAGCGAGAATTCCAAAGTGCACAATTAAGAGAGACAGATGGCAGGCAGGGAATATTGATAAGATTAGAGGGGTTTCTGAGTGTAGCAGATGGGGGGTTTGACTTTCTATAACATGGGGGGCCAGGGTTGGGAGCAATGTCTCCTGCGACTAGGAGAAGGAGGATAGAAAGAGTGAGCAGATGGTTAAGTGATTTGTGAGAGCGTCTCTGATGTTGAATGGTGGGACTGACTGGATCTTTGCTGTGTAGCAATGTGAAAAGAGCGTGAGCGCTATACATAGGAGAGGAAAGGAGCGAGGGGCTGATATGGATGGAGTGTAGAGAGTTAATGCCAGGGCGGTGGATGTGTGTGAATGCAGCGGCCAGGATATAAATTACACAAATGCATATTGTATATATTTGTTGTAATCCAAATGTACAGGGAGAAGATGTATATAATTGTCTTACCTGTCTCCTGCCTTGTCTAACTGCCATGTTATAACTGCCAGTACTTTGATACATGTACTTAGATTACATGTGCATAAATGCCCCCTGCATAAATGCCCTTCCCAAGCTATGTCTGAATATATAGGAGGTTAAGGCTAAGTTTTTTTTTTTTTTTGCTCTCTCCCTTCTCGTTAATCAATCACACTAAATTGAGACACCAGGACCCAATAAAATGTTGTGGTCAAATAAACACATGTCCAGCACTACATGGATCATAAAGCACTTTGAAAAGTTTCATGACCTCACAACATAAGGGGACAAGCAGAGTAAGTTGAAAAAACTATATACCAGAAATAAGCTTGCATAGTTGAAAACACATAGATAGCATTCAGGATTAACTGCTTGCTGACATTGAATGGAGAAACACAGGTGTGGATTCAGAGCAGAGATTGGAAAAGCTGATTACCTGTATGAAGAGATCAAGCTGCATGCCTATTGCAGATTCAGTCTTCCCAGCCTGGTGCAGGGCTAAAATTTTGTTTCTGGTGTCCTTCGACAGCTCTTTGGTCTTCACCATAGTGGAGTTTGCAGTGTGACTGTTTGAGGTTGTGGACAGGTGTGTCTTTTATACTGATAACAAGTTCAAACAGGTGCTATTACTACAGGTAATGAGTGGAGGAAAGAGGAGCCTCTTAAAGAAGAAGTTACAGGTCTGAGAGAGCCAGAAATCTTGAATATTTTTAGGTGACCAAATACTCATTTTCCACCATAATTTGCAAAATAAATCTTGCCAAATCAGACTACGTGATTTTCTGGATCTGTTATCTCATTTCGACTCTCATAGTTGTGGTCTACCTATGATGTAAATTACAGGGCCTCTCTCATCTTTTTAAGTGGGAGAACTTGCACAATTGGTGGCTGACTAAATACTTTTTTTCCCCACTGTATATATATGACCTTGAATAAACTGGAAATGCATAATGTGCAATTCTAGTTTTTTTTTTTATTTTAAGAATTGTAGATATTTACTAAACTAGATCAGGAAAGCTGTCGTGGATCTATTAAAGCAATTACAATATTGAAGATTGGAGAATAAAGCGTTGGAAAGTGATGATTCTGGAAGCTTCTTTAGGAGTGAGAATTCAATAACGCTGACCATTTTGCTATATTTTTAGAATATGGCAGTTTTCCGTAATCATTGAGAAAGTTTCCTAAATAAGAAACGAATAAGACACCGGATTTACACTTCAAGGGGTTTCTGCTCGCAGTCTCATACTCAGCCCTCTTCTATTTAACTTGTCAGGATTATTAACACATTGGTGCTACAATTTAGAGAAATGACAGCTAACACTCCCATCACAAGCCTCCTGCCTGTCAATCATTCTTTTAGTGAAATATTAATGGCTGCTTTAAAGACGTTGAAATTTTTATGTATGTCTGAAGCATATTCATTTTGAACCTAATTAATTAGAACATTGTGCTTATCTCACAAATATTGCTGGATAAACAGTGTGTTAAATAAACATTTTGGATTTTTTATTTCCTAAGCACTTAATTAGGTGCGGCTCTTCAGGGGTCCTAGCATAGAACAGATGGTTAGGGGTTTTTTTTTTCCCTTTAAATAAAATGGAAATGGAAAAATATCTCTATACTCAGGCTGAATTTTTTGTAGTTTTTTTTTTTAGTTTTGAATGTGTTTTTTTTTTGTTTGTTTGATCTCTTCAATGTTAACAGGGTAAATGAGTTTGCATTGTGCTCAAAGCAGAGTTAGATGCGGAATGAAATTATAGCTCTTTATAATGCATTTCATTTTAATAAGTTTTTGCTTCTGCTTTTTAAAAGAATAGTTTAGAATACCAAATACAGTCAGGCAAACAAGTTTATTGCTATGTTTAAATTAACCCATTCGTGTAATAATAATAATAATATTAATAGCATTTTTATGTGATTATATAGTTACCAATTATCTTGAATTTCCTGAGTAAACTGGGGTGGGGTATATATAATTCTCACCACAAAGTTGGTGTTGAAGGGTGGGGTTAGGATTGGGACTTAAAGGGTATATCTGGAGCTTTGTAAAAAAAAATAAATTTGCCTAAACACTAACAGGCAGCTAGTTGCTACCTACCTGCCTGCTCTGCATGATGCCGTTCTTCCCCTACACACAGTGGTCACAGCTTGCTCCCCCTCCCCCACCCAATGAGGCATGGGACAGAAATGAAAGGTAAACCAGACACAAAGACAAAAAAAAACCTCTATCATACAAAAGCACTAAGGGGACAGGGAGAAATAAACAGAATGGGAAAAGGGAACAGGAGATAAACACACACATACGACAGCAAACTACAGCTAACAACAACTTCAACTCCCAACTTCAACTACTTAGCTTTAGCACACAGCACAGGAAGACAAATCTTTCACCAGGAGGTACTAAATGTCCAGAGCCTACATATAGAGTGGGAGTAAATGATAAACAGTTGCAGCTTGGAATAACCAGACAGTATGGTCTCATCCAGCATGGAAAGAGTCCTTAACCCACTCAGCACTGAAGGTAAAGGAAATCCATTAAAATTAGGACATGAATCATGCCATCTCTAAAGGGGACTGTGATTCATTACCTGACCCGACGTGACCATCTAACTTCAAGTCTTCCAGGGGGGTGTGACACCCTTGTGACAAGCACTGCTTTTCTGGTCTATATTGATAAGCTGCAACGGTGACATCAGGTTAACAGTAATGCAGTCAGTCAATGAGCCATCTATCTCAACAGGGCTGCTGAGCTCAGTGATTGGCTACAGAGCTTTAGACATGACTTCACTGATGTAGCCCATCAGCAAAGACTAGTGCAATGGCAAAGATTTAGTACCTGCTGCTGTGTTAAAGGGTGGTCCCAGCATTAAATATCATATTGATTAGTTGCCATTTACGTGAATATCAAAATGATCAAGTAAAGAGTTATGGTATTTACTTACCTAGTATGGTTATAGTAATGTGCATGACCACCAAAGAGCTGAACGTTTCTGGTCACACATGCTCAGTCACTCTCGAACAGCCAGTTCTCTGCATAGTGATTGTATTCTGTTCACTGCAGACCTTTGTGGTGAAAATTATTTTCTGCTCCCCTAGTCAGGAAGGTAGCTGATCCAGTACAGAAGCAGGATTGATGAGATGTTTACTCTTCTGTAGCAGAAGGGAATGTACTGTTAGCTCCCAGAGGGGGAAGAAGCTCAACCAAGCAGCACTTTATTTGCTAAAAGCAAGTATCTAAATGTATAGACTGATAAATGCATGAGTATTGGAGCTTACTGTACTATACATAGCCTGAGGTTTTTATTTTTAAATTTAACTAGTTATTAGATATGAGTGAATTTGACAAAATTTGTATTTGACAAATTGTGCGGATTTTCCTTAGAATTCGATTGGCATCAAAGTTACTCTCTGAATGTTCCCTATTATGCTCTGGGGTCTCCAGATCTGGGAGCCTTGAGCATGTTAAGCATATGATATAAAAAGAAAAGAAAATACTAACCATTACTTCACCGGTCACCTCTCTGGACCTTCTCCTCTGCTTCATATCTGCTGTATGGTTCTCTGTTTCTCCATCTTTTCGCATCTCCGTCCCATTGTAAAGCCTAGGCCAGGTCCTCCAGCCACGAACAGGCGCTAGACATCACTGCAGATGCCAGGAGCCTGCAGACATTATGGAATCTTGACCTTGATTGAGATGCAGAGTAACCAAAGGTGGGGAGAACCGAACAGCAGTAAGAGAGCAGGGAGCAGCAGGGGAGAGGATAGTGGGGAGTATGCTTATTTTTATTAACTTTATACCATCTCTCTACTGTTAAAGATGGCAGCCGCATTTGGCCGAAATTTTGGTGAATTCACACTGAGTGGATTACGAAGAAATCTGAGTTCTTCAGAATGCAGATCTTTGTAAAATTCAAGGACAATTCAATTCTTCTTGAATAAATTTGCAGGTTTCTAGCAATTAAGATTAAATTGTGAAATACATGCTTTTCTTCCTTGAATAATCCTTCTCTTTGCAAGAAAATATATTTTCTGATGGAACAAATTTAGCCTATTCTTCATGGCTTAAACAGCAGAAAATATTCTTTTGAGCGTTGCGTAAGATACATTTTAGCTAATTTGTAGCTTACAGATGCAATATAGAGCAGCGCAGAAACACTTCAATGTCTGTAATATAACAGAATACTTTTCAAATGTGTTTTATGATTTTTCATTTCCTCCCTTTAAGGTAAATAGTTGCTCTGCATGAAATTGTCAGCTTTAATTCTAAGAAGATCCCGCTTGATTGTACAATATAAGAATCTCCTTGGGAAAAGCATTAGCGCCTATTCACAGGAAAGTGATGTAAAGTAATAGTTAGCTGAGAACTCATTGACATACTCCGAGCAAGAGAAAATGAAGCATCTTCATCAGCCGGTCTTCATGCCTTGTTAATATAGTTTATCTGAGCTTACCTTTTATATTACTAAGCAAATACAAAACAAAAAACTCCAGTTATCTGGAAAAACATCCTTATAAAAAATACCAACTTAAAGGGTTTCTCAGGATTAGAAATACCGTACATGGAGCTGAGCTGCAATCTGCAGTTGAACCCAAGGACAGGTGTGATGATGTTTCTTGAAAAAAGCAAATGTCTCTAATGCTATCTATTGGAAGTAGCCATCCAAATAAATCAATTTCAACTCTTTAACCCTTATTTGCAAATAGTCATAACTATAAGTCTGCATTGAGGTCCACATGTGTGGAAGGGGTTTGGAAGTTGAGCTAGTTCTACATGTGATAGATGTCGAACTGTGTTAACTGGAATCTGCCTGTAACAGAAGTGACCAGAGCTAGCTCTGATCACTTCTGTTTAAAATTTTCATTGCCAGTAGTCGATCACTCAAGGAGCATTTAAATGGAGCAATTGCAAGTGTGTGCTGTAAGGTGGCTGTAGGACACCAAGTGGATGGGAGATAAACCTGGAATAATGCTTTAGTAGATATAGGACTAAAAGGGTTAATAGGCCATGACAAGATGGTAGCAAGCAGCTGAAGAGTTGGGAGGGAAGTCTGCTCACCAAATCTCCACCCCTAGGTGTGGTTCACTTTGTAAAATGAGATCTGTTTGTCTCGTACATGTCTGTGTGCATGAATGTGTATACAGATCTCCTGGCTTGAGTGTCTTTGCTAAAGGACTAAGAAGTTGGACTCTAAAGGTCCCATCTCACATAGCGAGATCGATGGCGAGATCGCTGAAACGTCACAGATTTTGTGACGCAACAGCGACCTCGCCAGTGATCTCGCTAAACGTGACACATAGCGGTGACTGGGCCCCCGCTGCAATCTCGCTGATAGTGCTCAAATGTCCTGGGACATGTTTTGATCGCTGGTGTCCCGCTGGACAGCATGCATTTTTGTGTTTGACACCGACGAGCGACCTCGTTGGGAACTCAGAACTCAGGGACGCAGGCGGGAGTCGTCAGAATAGCTGGTGTGTGACAAGGTCCCAACGACCGCCAAGGTCGTTATACGGATCACTGGATCGTTGCTGCATCATTGAGTAGATCTGTCTGTTTGACAGCTTACTAATGACCATTTAGTGACATACCAGCGATTCTTACCAGGTCGTATCGTTGTCAGGATCGCTGGTGCATCTCGTAGTGTAATGGTACCCTAAGCCAGTTGCGCTAACCCGCACTATTGTATGAACTTGTTTTTTCATGATTCACTTTGTGCTGGACAAAGGCTGTTTTTATTTTTTCCTGTGATGTGGCTTATGAGGACTGATATAAACCTTCTGGACTTTAAAAAGAAACGGTTGCTGTGATACCTCATATCTCTCCCAAGTGAGCAGCATTGTTACATTTGGTGTTAGAAGTGCAGCCAGCATTCCCAAAGAACATGAGTGACTGCTACATAAGTACTGCATGTCTTGGATGAAGACATCTATAAGCCAGAGGGTAATGTCGGACAGCATAGAGAACCTGCTTAAACACCAGCAACAGCAGTACCAGCAACAGCAGTACCAGCAACAGGTACAGCAGCAACAGTTGGCACAACAGGAGACAAGTAAGCTGCTTACACAATAGTTACAGCAGCAACAACAACAGCTGGTACAACAGGATTCGAATAAGCTATTTCTTTGACACCTCCAGCAGCAGATCTGACAACAGCAGAAGCAGATTGAATTACTCACAGAGGCAGTTCTTGGCACAGCGGCAGCTCCGACTCCAAGGACAACTGATGATTTTTCTTTCCGAAAGGCGATGAGGAGAGCCTTGCAGAAAATTATCCCGGAAGACGATATAGGCCTTTTTAGCTGTTTTTAAAAGAGGTGCCGAAAGGGAGAATCTTTCGCCAGAGCAGTGGGTGGAAATCATGGCACCATACTTAACAGGGGAGCCACAAAGCTGTTTGATCTGCTGCACCTCATCCAAAAGTGGTTGCAGTCAGAGTCCTCTACTCCAGCGCAAAAGGTAGAGCCAGTTGTAATGAATCGGTTTCTGCATTCCCTTCTGAGCCTGATGTAGACTTGGGTTGCCCAGGGAGATTCCCAGAATGCTCATCACTTGTTTGGACTGGTCAAAAGTTATCAGGGGGTTGATGGATCCTTGGGGAGGCAACCCAGTTTATACCAGGGGTCCCATTAGAGAGGGTAAAAAGGTAGTGGGACATCCAAACTCTAAGTGCACGGCATGTCATGGGTCTCATTGGGGGATGTAATTTGGTGGGGATGTCATGGCCCAGGTCATATAGCTGCTCATTGTCACCTTACCATCAAGCATGGGATGCCAGTGTTCATTTTACGCATATCCGGCTTGCAGTATGTACTTTCCAGATGGTGAGGGGCCCCAAGCTTGTTCTGTAAGTGAGTGGTCTGCGAGTTACTGGACTACTGGACTCAGGGAGTTTGGTGAGCCTCATGAGGGCCACACTCCCTCTCCAGTTGATCACTGGGAATAAAGGAGGAATCCGCTGCATTCATGCGATGCTAAAGACTATGCGTTGGCCAGAGAGGTCATTGAGATGGCTCAAGATGCTATACAATGAGGTATACAGAACAAGAGTTAAAAGATATGCATGGCTCAAATACATAAAGAGTACAAAAATTAGTGAAGTGAAGAATAAAAAAATACCATACACAGATCTTGCACAAGAATGCTTCTATTTTTGGAAGATAATAGCCATATTTTCTATTATAATGTAACCTCTTTCAAAGTAACTTTTCACCATATATTTGCTACCTTTTCTGAGAGCAGCATAGAGAAAGAGACCCTGATTCCAGTGAAGTATCGTTTACAGTATTTCACTGGGTGCAGAAGTTGTGACACAATCAGAGTTTTTAGATGTTGCATGTAGAAGAGCTCAGAAAGCTGCCCCCGCCCACACCACTGAGTCACACCTTTTTGTGTACATTGTATATTGACAATGAGCTACTAATCTGAGGAGGGTGTGTCACTGGACCCCTTGACAAGACCCACCTAGTCAGGGCAGTTGTAACACTAATGTCAGCGCACATGAATGGTTCCCCTTCTCTCCATGCAGGGACGCTGACATACTCTCTGCCGAGGCCGCGTGACATGGTCCCCGTCCTGTCTCCCTGCTCCCTGCCTCTATCTGTGCACTTCCTGGACGCGTATCTAGCGCCCATTCTTGAGTAACACCTGCTAAGATGCTCCCAGCCAATAGTTGGAAGGCATCTTGTAGAAAAGGCACCCTCCCCAATAGAGTGGTGCCTAAGCAACATTGAGTCATTATTGAGTGAAGTGTTCTACTAGTACGTTGTAAGGTCCCCTCGTCTCATGTAGGTCCTGATCCCGAATCCCTGGTCCTTGTTGGCTAGGTCATGAACCTGCTCCCCTGGCCAGTGCCTGGATGTGTTCTTCGCATTTTCGGACTGCTAAAACCAGTTTTAAAAATCCAGTCCTGTCTGTGACTCCTTTGTCAGTATCGCTCTGCCTGAGAATCCAAAACTTGTGTAGTCAGAATAGAGCCTGAGTCAGAGTCCATGTCTGCATGCGTGACACTTGGGGTGAGCAAGTGCAATATCTGGGACTGCTTAGGAGTGGCACTTGGCAGCTACCTGCAGCTCAAGCCTGACTCCACCACCAGGAGCTCCAGTGAGCACCAGATAGCCGTTTAGCTATGCCCCTCTTATTATGAGCAGTTGTTGAATGTCCCCCTTGGAATTCCCAACAATCAACTATTGGCAACATGACCTGCCAGGTAAGATGATGTTTTCTTATGTAGACAACCCATTTGGCCAGGTTCACATTTCATCATTGGTATACATCAGTGGCTTCATCAGGGCTTCCATCTAAAACCTGAAAAAAAAGCATTTTGACAGAACAACTGACAAGGCCAATAAATTTAATGACGCAGATGGAGTCACTCTGTGCTACATTTGATCTCTTTTTCTGCCATGTTCACTATCTTGAGGCAAGCACAAAAGGGCAGTCTACCCCATATTTGTGCCTGCCTCAAAGATACAGCCACTGCCGAAACAGAGGTGAAACAGGTCAGGGGTGGATATATGATTTTTGCAACTTGTGGGGCCTCACAGGGGCCTAAAAGGTAAAGGGCCGCATTTTCACCTTCAAAACAGGTGGAATTGAGAAGCTATTGAACTGAACAGGTCCCATATATTGTTCTTCTATGTCTGCCAGTGATACATAGCGCAAAGTTTCTATGCTTGATTAAACCCATTGGCCCTATCTGTGGTTCTGCCCAAATCCCATTTTTCAGGGCTTGAGATGGAAGCACACACAAAACCACTGACTTGTGGCAAGACGCAGTAGGAAATCGCCCTAATTTAATGAATTTCCATGGTATATTCTCTTATAATAATCCTTTTTTTTCTAAACTGAGAGAAACAACAACCTAAATGAGAACGCTACTTATAAAGAGCAAATTAGGCTTCCAGGAATGAAAATAAGCAAATTTCTTAATAATTCTGTATGTTCACATTCAGAATGCATTAATAATTGAACTTCTAACATCAACACATCAGGTCATTTCTCTCGAGAACTAAATGAGGACCCAGTGACCTCTGGCCTTAGGTCCCCAGTCATTCAATCTGCAGCTCCACCATCAAATTAGTTTTCTGTTGGACGCATACCCCGTCCTTACGTTTCACCAAACAGATTAATTAGAAATGAAAAAATGCACTCCCTCCCACAAACGAGCACATCCTTTCTAAATCAACAGAATTTTTGACGATCCAACAATTAGCAATTAATGTTTAATTGCATGTGAATTCACCTACACAATTATCAGAGTCAATTAATCAAAATTCACCTTAACTGATGGTTGAGGTGCACAATGTTATTATTATTTCAGTCACCTGGCAGATATTGTTGGAATGCGGAGGAATTTTCTCAGCAAATTTGCATTTCTGTCAGAAGTGAACACTATTAGCGGACAGCGTATTTCATAAGAATAGCTATTTCCCAAACACATTAATAGTTTGCAGCTTTTTGCCTCTGCCGTCGTTGACATGGATCATTTTGACTAATAATTTAATCCATGGTATTATGCAAAAACACTGTGAATATATATATTAGCTTAGTCCTCCATAATTACACTACTTCACGAAGTTACTAGTTCCATAGAAGAAATTTTTAAAGTATTATTTTTTTAATTATTCATCTCTGGAAAGTAAACATTAGGATATGTATTGGAGATGTAGTAACTTAGAACATTGACCAAACATACACTATGTGGATAAAAGTATTGGGGACACCTCCACATTATACCTACAGTTGTGCTCAAAAGTTTACATACCCGGCAGTATTTTTGCTTTCTTGGCCTTTCTTTCAGAGAATATGAATGATAACATCAAAATTTATTCTCCACTAATGGTTGGTGGTTAGGTGAAGCCATTTATTGTCAAACTACTGTGTTTTATTTTTTAAATCATAATGACAACCCAAAACATCCAAATGACCCGGATCAAAAGTTCACATACCCTGGTGATTTTGGCCTGATAACATACACAGAAGTTGACACAAATGGGTTTTAATGGTTGCTAAAGGTAACATCCTCACCTGTGACCTGTTTGCTTGCAATCAGTGTATGTGCATAAAAGCTGAGTGAGTTTCTGGGATCCAGACAGACTTTTGCATCATTCATCCAGCCACTGACCTTTCTGGATTGTGAGTCATGGGTAAAGCAAAAGAATTGTCAATGGATCTATGGGAAAATGTAGTTGAACTATATAAAACAGTAAGGTGATACAAAAAAAATCCAAGGAATTGATGCCAGTCAGCAGCATTGAAACTGTCATTAACAAATGGAAAATCAGGGGCTCTGTAAAATCAAAACCACGGTCAAGTAGACCAACAAAAATGTCGTCCACAACTGCCAGGAAAATTGTTCGGGATGCAAAGAAAAACCCACAAATATCATCAGCTTAAATACAGGACTCTGAAAACTAGCGGTGTGGCTGTTTCAAGATGCACAACAAGGAGGCACTTGAAGAAAAATAGGCTGCATGGTTGAGTTGCCAGAAAAGAGCCATTACTGCGTAAATGCCACAAAGTATCTAGCTTGAAATACTCAAAACAGCACAAACACAAGCTTCAAAACTTATGGAACAAGGTAATTTGGACTAATGAGACCAAAATTTAACTTTTTGGTCACAACCATAACAATTACATTTGGAAAGAGGTCAAGAAGGACTATGATGAAAAGTACACTATTCCTACCGTAAAGCATGGAGGTGGATCGCTGATATTTTGGGAATGAGTGAGCTACAAAGGCACAGGACACTTGGTCAAAGTTGAAGGAAATATGAATGCAGCATGTTATCACCAAATACTGGAGGCAAATTTACACTTATCAGCCTGGAAGCTGCATATGGGACTTACTTGGACGTTCCAACATGACAACGATTAAACGCACAAGGCCAAGTATACCGGTCATTGGCTACAGCAGAACAAAGTAAAGTTTCTGGAGTGGCCATCTCAGTCTCCTGACCTCAATATCATTGAGCTAATCTGGGGAGATCTCAAGCACGCAGTTCATGCTAGACAGCCCAGAAATTTGAAGGAACTGGAGGCTTTTTGCCTAGAAGAGTGGGCAGGTTTACCATCTTAGAAAATAAAGAACCTCTTCCAAAACTACCACAAAAAACTTCAAGCTGTCATTGATGGTAGAGGGGGCAATACACAGTATTAAAAAATGGGGTATCTAAACTTTTGGTCAGGGTCATTTGGATGTTTTGGTTGTCATTATGATTTAAAAAGAGAAAACACAGTAGTTTGACAATAAATGGCTTCACCCAACCACTAACCATGAGAGGAGAAAAAGTTTGGGCGCTATCATTCATAGTCTCTGAAAAAAGGCCAAGAAAGCAAATATTGTGCTGGGGTATGTAAACTTTTGAGTACATCTGTATAGGAGCATTTATGACTTCCTATTCTAAATCAATGAACATTAATATGGTGTTGATTCCTTTGTAGCTATACCAGTTTCTACTCTTTAGGGAGGCTTACTGCAAGATTTTATAGGTTCCTCAGGAAATGTTTGTTCATTCATCTAGAGGAACATCAGTGAGGTCTGGCATTTATGTTGGACTAGAAGGGCTGGTTGGCAATTTCCATTCTAATTCATCCCAAAAGTGCTGAATAGAGACAAAGTCATGGCTCTGTTAGTCCACTGGAGTTCTTCCGCACCAAACTCATCCAACTGTACCTTGTTTTGTAAGGGTGTGGACACTTACGGTCCTATTCCTGCTCCTAAAGACATTTGCGTAATGTGTAAAGCGTAATGTGGTTTTACATGTATTTTGATATGGTAATATATAGCGTATAAGTAGTGTAAAGGGTTAATGTATAATGTGAGTTGTGTATAGTGCAGAATATGTGTATGGTAAGCTGTTGTGAGTTCATTTTTCCCTTCACCATTGAGGTCTGATGAACTCCCTCCTCTAGTGAAGGAAGGTAGTGAGACTGATTACCAAACACCTGGGCAGCTAGATGATGACTGGGTGGCTGGAATTGAGGACTGGATATAAGGCTGCCGACGCCCTTCTTCCTGGCTGGTGATTTTCCTGCTGGATTCTTGGAGACCAGTCTGATTACTGCATCTCAAAGCTAAGTTTTTCTGCTCTGCTTTGTACTCTTCAGTTTTGTTTTTGTTTTGCCTTGTTTTTTGGGAGTTCTGCCATCCCCGGCCGGGGGTGAGCTGAATTCCATTTTTGTCTCTGATCTGTTGATATTTTGCTCTGTCTTCAGAATATACCTGAGTGCTGATATAGTCTTTTGAAGCCTAGCGACTTCAGGGCCTGTTTTTCCTATCAGTCGGTTGGCTCATTTTGATAGGGTTTTTGCGGATGGCAGACAGCAGCTTTCCTATCCTGTCCTATGTAGTTAGCTTGGGCCCCATCATTTGCTCAACCTATCTTTCTATCTGTGTTAGTGTTTTCATCTTGCTTCACCGTCATTATATGTTGGGGGCTGCCTATTGCTTTGGGGTCTGCTCTGGGGCAGTTTAGTTTTTCCCCTTTCTGTCTTTAGGCTATATAGTTCTCCGGCTGTGATCGAGGGGTCTAGGGCACCGTAGGAACCCCCCACGGCTACTGCTAGTTGTGGTGGATAGGTTCAGGGGTCTGCACTCCGATAGCTGCCAACCTCTCTGGTTTTTCTGGACTTAGCTGGTATTTTGTTTTTTCCTCCTTCGGTGACTCATCATAACAGAATCACCAGCCATACCGCAGATCCTAGGGTACTCAATAGCAGGAGAGAATTGTAAAGAAAAAAAAAAAAAAGAAGATGTCAGAATTTTTTTTTGTGTGCATATTTTTTCCTCTATATCTCTGAGGTCGTAGGGGGAATTTTTCTCTCAATGGAGATGAAGCAATTGTCTGATCGTGTGGAGCAGCTCGCTGCTGAAGTGCGGGGAATTTCCGCCTATCTTGCTCATTCACATGCTGCTGAACCAAAGATTCCTTCTCCTGATGTATTTTTGGGGGATCGGTCTAAATTCTTGAATTTCAAGAATAATTGTAAATTATTTTTTGCCTTGAAGCCTAACTCGTCGGGGATCTCCGCGCAGCAGGTTAAAATTGTCATCTCTTTGCTGCGCGGCGATCCCCAGGATTGGGCGTTTTCTTTGAAACCTGATGATCCTATTCTGAATAATGTGAATGCATTTTTTCAAGCCTTGGGGTTGTTGTATGATGAACCTAATGCTATTGATCAGGCTGAAAAAACCCTGTTGGCATTAAGCCAGGGTCGGGATTCGGCAGAGTTGTACTGTCAAAAATTCCGAAAGTGGGCGGTACTTACTACCTGGAATGATGGTGCCTTGGCAGCCCTCTTTCGGAAGGGTTTGTCAGAAACTGTAAAAGATACTATGGTGGGATTTCCTGTTCCCTCTGGTCTTGATGATTCTATGTCATAAGCCATTCAGGTGGATCGGCGTTTGCGTGAACACAAAACTACACGAGAGATGTTACCACCTGTTGAACAAATGTCTGAACCTATGCAATGTGATAGAGTTTTGTCTAGGGCGCAACGTCAGGAGTTCAGAAGGCGTAATAAGCTGTGTTTTTTTTGTGGAGATGCCTTGCATACTATTTCTGTCTGCCCTAAACGAAAGAAACGTTGTGCACACACGTTTTCTGTGGGTGGTGTTCAACCTAAGTTTCTTCTGGCAATTACTCTGATCTGCTCCCTGTCCACATTTTCCACCAAGGCTTTTGTGGATTTAGGAGCAGCTCTGAACCTGATGGACTTGGATTTTGCTAAACGTTGTGGATTTCCTATGACACCTCTGCGGACGCCTATCCCTTTGAGGGGTATTGATGCTACTCCTTTGGCGAAGAATAAACCTCAGTTTTGGACCCAGGTGGTAATGTGGGTCGCCCCAGACCATCAAGAAAATTGCAGATTTTTGGTGTTGCATAATTTGCATGATACCATTGTTCTGGGGTTTCCCTGGTTGCAAATCCATAATCCAATTCTGGATTGGAAATCTTTGTCTGTGGTGAGTTGGGGTTGTCGGTGTGCCCTTAGTGATGCTCCTGTTTTCTCCACCTCTCCCCAGTCACATGATGTTCCTGACTATTTGGCTGACTTTTATGATGTATTTAGTGAGAATGAGTCTGCGTCCTTGCCTCCTCATAGGAGTTATGACTGTGCTATTGAGCTGAACCCGGGGTGTAAATTCCCCAAGGGTCGGCTTTTCAATTTATCTGTACCCAAGCACGAGGCTATGCGATCCTATATTAAGGAGGCATTGGAGAAGGGTCATATTAGACCATCCTCTTCACCCTTAGGTGCTGGGTTTTTTTTCGTGGCTAAAAAGGATGGTTCATTAAGGCCTTGTATTGACTATCGTGCCCTCAACAAAATTACTGTTAAATATCAGTATCCGTTACCCCTGATTTCTGATCTATTCTCCAGAGTCAAAGGTGCTTGCTGGTTTACCAAGCTTGTCCTCAGGGGGGCGTATAATCTTATTCGCATTAAGCATGGGGATGAATGGAAGACGGCGTTTAATACTCCGGAGGGACATTTTGAGTACCTGGTGATGCCTTTTGGGCTCACTAATGCCCCTTCTGTCTTCCAGTGCTTCATGAACAATATATTCCGAGACTTTGTGGATACATTTTTGATTATCTATCTGGATGATGTTTTGATCTTCTCCAAGAATTGGGACTCTCATGTGGAACATGTTCGGACTGTGTTCCAGATTTTGAGGGAGAATTCCCTGTATGTCAAGGGATCGAAATGCCTTTTTGGGGTACAGAGGATTTCATTTTTGGGATTTATTTTGTCTCCGTCAACTATTGAAATGGACCCGGCCAAGGTACAGGCCATTTATGATTGGGTTCAGCCCACTTCTTTGAAGGCCCTCCAGAAGTTTTTGGGTTTTGCTAATTTTTATCGGAAATTTATAGCTAATTTTTCTGGTATTGCCAAGCCATTGACGGATTTGACTAGGAAGGGTGCTGATGTGTTGAATTGGTCTCCAGAGGCTGTTTCTTCCTTTCAGGAGTTGAAGCGAAGATTCACTTCTGCTCCGGTTTTGCGGCAACCTGATGTCTCACTCCCGTTTCAGGTGGAGGTGGACGCTTCTGAGATTGGTGCAGGAGCGGTGTTGTCCCAAAAAGATCCTGTGACATCTAAAATGAATCCATGTGCTTTCTTTTCCCGAAAGTTCTCCCCATCCGAACGTAACTATGATGTGGGGAATCGGGAACTGTTGGCCATGAAATGGGCATTTGAGGAGTGGAGACATTGGTTGGAGGGAGCCAAACAACAAGTCGTGGTCCTTACTGACCACAAGAATTTGATTTACCTGGAGTCGGCCAAGCGCTTGAATCCTAGACAGGCTAGGTGGGCCTTGTTTTTTACACGTTTTGATTTTGTGGTCTCTTTTCTTCCTGGCACTAAGAATGTCAAGGCAGATGCCCTCTCTAGGAGCTTATTTGCTGATTCTCTTGTGGTGACCAAGCCTGCTACCATCTTAGGCGAAGGGGTAGTTCTTTCTGCCATCTCGCCCGATTTGAGACGTGCTATGGAAGAGTTCCAGGAGGACAAACCTGAGCGTTGTCCCAGTGAAAAATTGTATGTTCCTGACCAGTGAAAGAAGAGAGTGATGTCTGAAGTTCATTGCTCTGCATTGGCTGGTCATCCAGGTATTTTTGGTACTAGAGATCTGGTGAGTCGGTCTTTTTGGTGGCCCGCCTTGTCTCGTGATGTTAGGAATTTTGTGCAGTCCTGTGGGACTTGCTCCCGGTCTAAACCTTGTTCTCGCTCTAGTGGCTTGTTGATGCCTTTGCCGGTGCCCAGGAGGCCATGGACCCATATTTCAATGTACTTTATCTCTGATATGCCTGTCTCTCAGAGAATGACTGTTATTTGGGTGATTTGTGATAGATTCTCTAAGATGGTCCATCTTGTACCACTCCCTAAGTTGCCATCTTCCTCTGAGTTGGTGCCCTTGTTTTTGCAACAGGTGGTTCGCTTGCACGTGATTCCTGAGAACATTGTATCTGACAGAGGAGTTCAGTTTGTGTCTAGATTTTGGAGGTCTTTCTGTTCCAAGCTGGGAATTCAGTTGTCCTTCTCCTCTGCGTTTCACCCTCAGACCAATGGGTAGATGGAGAGAACAAACCAGACTTTGGAGTCGTATTTGAGATGTTTTATTTCTGCCGATCAGGATGATTGGGTTTCATTTTTGCCCTTGGCCGAATTTGCTTTAAATAATAGAGCTAGTTCTGCCACTTTGATGTCACCTTTTTTTTGTAACTTTGGTTTTCACCCTCGATTTTCTTCAGGGCAGGTGGAGCCTTCTGCCTGCCCAGGTGTTGACACTGTGGTGGAGAAAATGCACCAGATCTGGGACCAAGTAGTGGATAAGTTGTCTCTCTCCCAGGAAAAGGCCCAGTGGTTTTCCAACCGGCATAGGACCGTTAGTCCCCAGTTTAAGGTGGGTGATATGGTTTGGTTGTCATCACAAAATATCGCTATGAAGGTGGCTTCTCCTAAATTTAAGCCTAGATTTATTGGACCTTACAAGATTTTGGAGATTATTAATCCGGTCTCTTTTCGGTTGGCTCTTCCTGTCACATTTAAAATTCATAATGTGTTTCATAAGTCCTTGTTGAAGAGGTTTGTTGAACCAGTAGTTCCTGTGGTGGCACCTCCTGACCCTATATTGGTTGAAGGTAACATGGAATATGAGGTAGAGAAGATACTGGATTCCCGTCTGGCTAGACGGAGACTCCAGTATTTGGTTAAGTGGAAGGATTATGGTCAGGAGGATAATTCCTGGGTCTCTGCGTCTGATATTCATGCCGAAAGATTGGTGCATGCCTTTCATCGGGCTCACCCGGATCGCCCTGGTGGCATGGATGAGGGTTCAGTGACCCCTCCTCAAGGGGGAGGTACTGTTGTGAGTTCATTTTTCCCTTCACCATTGAGGTCTGATAACTCCCTCCTCTAGTGAAGGAAGGTAGTGAGACTGATTACCAAACACCTGGGCAGCTTGATGATGACTGGGTGGCTGGAATTGAGGACTGGATATAAGGCTGCCGACGCCCTTCTTCCTGTCTGGTGATTTTCCTGCTGGATTCTTGGAGACCAGTCTGATTCCTGCATCTCAAAGCTAAGTTTTTCTGCTCTGCTTTGTACTCTTCAGTTTTGTTTTTGTTTTGCCTTGTTTTTTGGGAGTTCTGCCATCCCCAGCCGGGGGTGAGCTGAATTCCATTTTTGTCTCTGATCTGTTGATATTTTGCTCTGTCTTCAGAATATACCTGAGTGCTGATATAGTCTTTTGAAGCCTAGCGACTTCAGGGCCTGTTTTTCTTATCAGTCGGTTGGCTCATTTTGATAGGGTTTTTGCGGATGGCAGACAGCAGCTTTTCTATCCTGTCCTATGTAGTTAGCTTGGGCCCCATCATTTGCTCAACCTATCTTTCTATCTGTGTTAGTGTTTTCATCTTGCTTCACCGTCATTATATGTTGGGGGCTGCCTATTGCTTTGGGGTCTTCTCTGGGGCAGTTTAGTTTTTCCCCTTTCTGTCTTTAGGCTATATAGTTCTCCGGCTGTGATCGAGGGGTCTAGGGCATCGTAGGAACCCCCCACGGCTACTGCTAGTTGTTGTGGATAGGTTCAGGGGTCTGCACTCCGATAGCTGCCAACCTCTCTGGTTTTTCTGGACTTAGCTGGTATTTTGTTTTTTCCTCCTTTGGTGACTCATCATAACAGTAAGCACAGGATAAGGCATAGTTTAGAGTTTAGGATAAATATAGTGTTGGTAGTGTATAGCATATTACTGCCTAGGGTAAGATAAAGATTAAAGTGGTTGTGCAGTCCAAATTAATAAGTCTGCAGTCACTGTGATGACACTTGGATGACATTCATATGTCATCAGTATGACAGGTACCGCCACTTGATAACAATAGGTACAGTTTGCGCCTTTCTCAGATGCCTACTGCTGAAGGCATTTATCATCATTGTCTCATGGTGGTTCTGATCTCAGGAGACAATGATGGGAGTAGTATTCAGCACTCATTGTGTCCCTCATCTGGTCAATAATTAAATTAAAAAATGATGTAGGCTCCTCTGCAGTTTTCATAACCAGCAGAAGGAAAGCCCACAGCTGGTAGCTGATGTTAAAAATCGGGGAAAAGGGACAATATACCATAAGGTTCCAAGGTTATTAAAGCAGCTCACAGCTGTCTGCTTAGCCTTTCCTGGTTAATTCATGGGGACCCCAGAAAAAAGTGACATAGGGTCCTCTTATAAATTCAAACCAGCAAAGTCTAAACAGATAGCTGTGGGGTTGATATTAATAGCCTGGGAAGAGACAAGAGATATTGCCTTCCTCCAGGCTACTAACATCTGCCCTGGTCGCACTGATCCCATGGATACCAAATGAAAATGATGAGAGCTGACTTCAGCAGCCGGTGCTTGGGATCAGCACGAACTGCACTGCTTTTCCCAGACACTGGTATGTGTCATGCTGATGACACATGGACTGCACACAGATGTCCCACAGATGTGAAACATGGACATATGGACACAGATAGAAAATGGACACACAGATGTCACACACGTACATACAGATGGCACACAGACACAGACCACATATATCATGAGTACTGATTTTTCCTGTACAGGAATCACCAGAACATGTGAAGGACGCCTTATTCATACTCCCAGTGTGGACATCCAGCGGGTGTGGCCGACTAGAGGGAGCGGCCTCTCTCAATAGAAATATATGGAAGCAAGACTGCACCCACTGGCCGGGAGTATGCATAACTCATACATATCCTCTGGTCCCTGGTCAGAAACAGACAAATACCTGCAGTGCCTGCGCTGGGATAATTTAGAAGTCTGCAGTCACACAGAGTGACTGCAGATTTACCAATTTGGACCGGACTACCCCTTTAAGATTTGAGGTATAAAATAGAGTGTGATCAACATTGTAACTGTAATATGCTTACTGCATACTGTTATAAGGTGCATAGTATTTGTAAGGGAGATCTACCCAGCAACAGGCTGCAAGGACAGATATAGTTAAGTGTTTGGCCTAGCTCACAGTGGGAGGGGCTAGGGCCAGTTAGAAAGGAGACTGCTTCCTGTTTGTAGAGTAGAGTTCCTTTGCTAAGTGACAATGTGAAGTTCAAGGTGCAGTGGGTTGATAGCCAAAGTGAGTACAAAGTGTTCTGGGTGGTATGATGGCTTTCAAGACTCCCTGATGACATTCTTGCAACGTCAGGATTCTTTGGCTAGATACAGCTGCTATGGAGAGGGTATTCTGTACAGAGGAAGATGGACATGGAACCCCATGAGGAAAAGGTAACGGATCTTGAAAATACTGTGGGA
Organism: Dendrobates tinctorius; assembly: GCF_039654945.1. Taxonomy (NCBI): domain Eukaryota; kingdom Metazoa; phylum Chordata; class Amphibia; order Anura; family Dendrobatidae; genus Dendrobates; species Dendrobates tinctorius. The sequence continues at coordinate 44,057,608 of NW_027361688.1, read as the reverse complement.
CTGAACGGTAAATCCCTGGGCTTGACAGGATTAGTGAATGTAGGGATAGCTTAGAAACAATGGAAAGTAAAGCAGGGTGTAACAACCCTGCTGGCATCACTGCATGGCCTCCTATCCCCGGCACACAAACTTACTTTCTGCTTCAAGCCATGCTGTGAATTCTGTCTGTTGCCAGTCCTGTGAGCCGTGCTTCTGCTCTCCTGTATGCTTCCAAGCTATGTGTGTATAGGGGGGCGGCGCCAGAACTATGTGGTTCTTATGCAGTCAGGGTGCACCTGTGTAATGGGTCCCTGACCAATTACCTAGAGCCCTGGACTATTTAACCCTGCCCCATCCACTGGAACATTGCCTGTGCAATGTCTAAAACTCAGATAGTGTTTTGCTGCTGAGGAAGCCAGGCCCTGTTTCTGTGTATCTCCTTCTCTGGAGGAATACTGCTAGCCTTGCTTTGTATTCTTCGTCTGCCCTCCAGGAGGCTGCATATCCTGGTCTCTGTGTCTTGGTCCTAGCTTTGTGTTTACTTGTCCTTCCGCCCACCAGGAGGCAGAATATCCTGGTCCTTGAGTCTTTGTCCCAGTACCTTGTCTGAACTCTGTCCTACCCCTGCCTCCTTGGCTTTGACTTCCTTCCCTGATGTGTCTTTCCTTGTCTCCTCCCTGTCTGAGCCGCTGCACCCTTGCAGCTCTGCCTGCTCCTCTCCTACTGCTGCAGAACCTCTTGCTGCAGCCTCTCTCCACAGACCTTGTGGTTCAGCTTTGCTCTGCTGCTGCAGAACCTCTTGCTGCAGCTTCTCTCCACAGACCTTGTGGCTCAGCTTTGCTTCACTCCTGCTGCCGCTGCAGAACCTCTTGCTGCAGTTTCTCTCCACAGACCTTGTGGTTCAGCTTTTATCCACTCCTGCTGCCGCTGCAGAACCTCTTGCTGCAGCTTCTCTCCACAGACCTTGTGGTTCAGCTTTGCTCTGCTGCTGCAGAACCTCTTGCTGCAGCTTCTCTCCACAGACCTTGTGGTTCAGCTTTGCTCTGCTGCTGCAGAACCTCTTGCTGCAGCTTCTCTCCACAGACCTTGTGGTTCAGCTTTGCTCCACTCCTGCTGCCGCTGCAGAACCTCTTGCTGCAGCTTCTCTCCACAGACCTTGTGGTTCAGCTTTGCTCTGCTGCTGCAGAACCTCTTGCTGCTGCTTCTGTCCGCAGACCTTGTGGTTCAGCTTACTCTGCACTCCTGCGGCTCCACCTATTCCACTCCTTCCTGCCTGTATCCATACCTGCATATCCTGTATGAACAGGTCCAAACCTGTTCCTTCATATTCCACTCCTTCCTGCCTGTATCCATACCTGCACCTCCTGTGTGAACAGGTCCAAACTGGTTCCTTCATATTCCACTCCTTCCTGCCTATATCCATACCTGCACCTCCTGTGTGAACAGGTCTAAACCTGTTCCCTCATATACCACTCCTGCCTGCCCTGTGTCTCAAGCCATGCCCGCCTGCCCTGTGTCTCAAGCCATGCCAGCCTGCCCTGTGTCTCAAGCCATGCCTGCCTGCCGTGTCTCAAGCCGTGCCAGCCTGCTCTGTGTCTTGTCTGTACCAGCCTGCCCTGTGTCTCAGTCATACCTGCTTGCCCTGTGTCTCAGCCTGCCTGTCAGTCACACCTGTCCAAGTGACTTGTCCCCGAGTGGGATCAGCAGCCACAGCCAGACACCACCCTGGAGTGGCACCCGACAGCTATCTGCCGCACAAGCCTGACCTCACCATCAGAGGCTCCAGTGAAGACCAAGGTAGCTGTCGCAGTCACGCCCCTTCCAGGGTAGTCTGGTTTGTGGCAAAGTGGGGCCACAACCCCCTGGCTCGCGCCATTCAGCCAAGGAGCGAGCGTGACACAGGGAATGTACTGTATTACTGAAGCAAGAAATGGAGAGTGGTGTGTTCAATACTGTGTGATACAATCTGATGTATTTGAATTGTCCATTAAACTTTCATGTTTTGAAACGAGCCGGGTGTCCCCTGAGTTGTGTGTGGCTGTTCCTGAATATGGAGAATCAAAGAACGCAGAGGCATGCAGCCTACAAGTCTGTGTAGTGCACCCTACACGAGATTGCACACTGGGGCTGGGACATGGTTTTCCTGCAAAGAGCCAGAGCGTTATGGAGCAGTAGATTGAACATAGCTACTTCCTTCTGGCACATATCAATCATACTAGAATAGAAAAGATCCTTCACCAAACTGTACAGAGTTACAAGTGTACAACTGTCCAAAATGTGTTAGTATGCTGAAGAATTAAAATTTCTGTTCACTAGAACTAAGGAACTAAGGCCAATCCATGAAAAATCACTTACCAATACATCTCTGTAAACCTGGCGATACACGTGTTGGGTCCTGTGGTAGGTGAGCTGATCATGGTCAAGAGAGGCCTTACTGGGCCCCCGGCCTTAAAGGGAGGCCGACATGATAGGATAGTGTGGGGAGGAAGTGAGCTGGAGGGCTATTGAATACATTGGGGGTTAATAGTTTGCTGAAGGAGGAGCAGGGGTTTGGTCAAGGGGGGAGGAGGGGTCAGAGGTTGGGTTAAGGGGCCAGTATATAAGGGTCAGCCATTTTGGTATAGGGAAC